>NC_133424.1:39743333-40051666 GCF_049350105.2 Macaca mulatta
ACTGGCTCCTTTGTGCAACCAATCAGATGTTTGCACAGGAGTGTGACTTTTGTAACTTCAGCCTCTGGTTGGCTGCTTTCTGCAACCAATCAGATTGATTGTGCGCTACCACTTCACTTACCTGAGGTGAGCACGCAGAGGCCAATGGGAAACTTCTAGTGGGTATCTGGACCCAAGAAGATTCTGTATCTGGGCTCTTGAGCTGCTGCTCAGTCCACTCCCACACTGTGGAGTGTACTTTCATTTTCAATAAATCCCTGCTTTCGTTCTTTTGTTGCTTCATTCTTTCTTTGCTTTGCTGGACGTTTTGTTTAATTCTTTGTTCAAAACAGCAAGAACCTGGACAACTTGCAGTCGCCACCCTCTCCCAGTGACAGCTCTTCCAGAAAGTCAAAATGATTGAAACATCATTTGCCTTTAAATATCCTATTCATTTGGCAAGCACAGAGTGGACGCCAACCATGTAAGAGACACGTTGGCTCTGATGTGAAAATGTAGAAACAGTCTCTGCTGGCAAGGAGCAGATAGGTTCATGAGCAACACCAGATTACAGAGCACAGCGAGTCAGATCACAGCTGGCAGGAGGAACAAGAAGGGAACTCACAAGACAATGCATGGCCAATCCTACACTCAAAGATGAGACAAGGCTTCACCGGTATCTCAGTCCGTGGGTGCAGCTATAAAGGAATACCTGAGACTGGGTAATTTATAAAGAAAAGAGGTTTATTTGGCTCAGAGTTTTGCAGGCTGTACAAAAAGCATGGCATCAGGATCTGCCTCTGGGGAGGCCTCAGGCTGCATCCACTCATGACCTAAGGGGGAGAGGAGCCGGTGTGCGCAGAAATCACATGGTGAGAGAGGAAGCAAAAGAGAAGAGGGAGGCATCAGCCTTTTTTCTTTTTTTTTTTTTTAATCCTGTACATTTATTAAAAATAATTTCAAATTTTATTTTAGACTTAGGGGGTACAAGTACAGGTTTTTTAATATGGATATTTGCATGATGCTGAAGTTTGGGTATGGATGACAGATCATTGAGGCAGACTTTTTAGCAACAGTTCTAGGGGGAACTAATACTGTGAGAAGTCATTCATTACTGGAGGACATCACCAAGTCACTCATGAGGGATCCACCCCATGACTCAAACACCTTCCATTAGGTCCCACCTCTAACACTGAGGATCGAATTTCAACATGAGGTTTGCAGGGTCAAATATTCAAACTCCAGCAACCAGGATGAACTGGAAGAAGTTACCGCTGCTCTCAATCAAGCCCAGAAATTCCTGTCCCATGCAGACCAAGCATTTTCACACAGATCTTTCTAAGTCCTTAGGTCATTATAGGAGTGACATTCCCTCTGACTGAAAGGGAGACATCACTGGGACGTCCCTCAGCCTTTTGCACAGCTGGTTATCCAGGAGCTCTGTCCTGTTCTGAGAGGGACTGAGCTGAAGCCTAAGGCTCAGGATTCCAGAGAGCAGCACCACCCAGCTGGACCTCCCCAGGGACCCCAGAATCTACAGCGACTCAGGCCCTTGCACAACCTGGAGCTTGCACAACTATTTTTGTTCCACTCACTTATCTGTTCACTGGGTCAGTCAGTCCTTTAACAAACATTTACTCAGCCATCACTGCTTACCAGGCACAGAATAAAAGCCACACACTGGACCAGAGTATGGGCCTTAGAGACCTGCCTGTCTACAGTGCAAGTTTCTACCAGGTATATGGGAGTCCAGGTATTGAAAAGGGCCTTGTGGATGCTCTATAGACATGAGAGCTTGAACACCTTTGCATTTCCCAAGGACCGTGGGCTGAGGCCACATCTGCAGACCTTCCTTGAAGTGAGTAAGCAAAGTTGCCCATCTTGGCCTCATGCCTGACGATGGCCCCTCTGTGGGAGGCTGCAGGCTTGGACTCAACCCTGAGTCCTGGGAACCACTAGAGGAAGAGTAACAGGAGGTGGAGCCCAGGGATGGCCACATGCAGCCTGTTTGTCCCGCCTCATGCTTCTTCCCAGCTATGGGTCCATTCAGTCATTCACTTATTCCCGTAAAAACCATACACTACATTTCTTCAAATCTCTTATGGGCCTGAAGCCCCCTTAATGCTCACCAAACATTTTTTTTTTTTTTTTTTTTTGAGACGGAGTCTCGCTCTGCCGCCCAGGCTGGAGTGCAGTGGCCGGATCTCAGCTCACTCCAAGCTCCGCCTCCCGGGTTCACGCCATTCTCCTGCCTCAGCCTCCCGAGTAGTTGGGACTACAGGCGCCCGCCACCTCGCCCGGCTAGTTTTTTGTATTTTTTAGTAGAGACGGGGTTTCACCGTGTTAGCCAGGATGGTCTCGATCTCCTGACCTCGTGATCCGCCCGTCTCGGCCTCCCAAAGTGCTGGGATTACAGGCTTGAGCCACCGCGCCCGGCCAATGCTCACCAAACATTTAATGATTGTTTTTTACTTTCTCAAAAATTAAATATGGACATAACAATCGTCACTGTTAACTACTGTTCTCAAGAATGTCCCACATTTCTCAGACAGATAAATTATACATTATTGCCACAAACGGGCCATATAATGCTGCAAAGTGCCATGAGAAGTCTCTGGTCTACAATGGTGCCAGCTCTCTCTGCATGTTGGCACTAAGAAATGAAGAAGGAGCTGGAAAATATGCAGGAGCAGACTGAGACAGAAGTCAACAGGCCAGGCTGATTAGAGGGGAATGATGGGGGTCTGAAAAAAAACAATTCTTCACCCCTACTTTTCTTTTTCCCTTCTCAATATTTAGTCTCCCTAAGGAGCAGTAGGAGGCCTTGATGAATAAAACCAGTAATAGTGAATGTAGTACAAGGAGACAGTCTTTAGTCCCAAACTAGAAACAGCTGATAGACAAGGTAGCACTCTCAAAAGCAAGCAGGTAACAGACAATAAACAGGTGATAAAGCTATAGAACAAATTTAAGCAAGAGAAGGACTTTAAGGGAGAGAAAAAAAAAAAACAAAAAACATTGCCAAGGCATCAACTGTCAGGAACTCAGCTTGGCCTTTGTATATTACTTCATTTAATACCCACAACAATGCTGAGGAATGTATTACCATCTGCATTCACCTGAGAAGCAGCTATAGCTCAGAGAGAATAAGTAACATATTCAAAGTCACAAACTGGATGTGGTTCTGACTCCAAAGCCCATTCTCTTTTCATTATGGTCACTGGCTCCCTGGAGGGGCAGGAACGGTGCACAGGAGTCATTTGTGCATTCAGCAGATGTTTGCTGAGAGTCAAGCTATGGTGCTGCTATGAAGATACAAAAATGATTAAACCCCTGGATTACCTCATGGAATTCCAAAATTTTGGAAGGCAGCCTGATGCCTAGTGAACTAATTGCATGGATTGGAATCCATGGGCTGGCACCCCTCCTTCTGCTCCTGCCCATCTGCCCCAATCCTGGGTGGCCTACATCAGCACAGGGGCATCCAAAGAGCAGGTGCTGGCTCTCCTGTGCAACTCACCTCTCCCAGAAGCAGTACTTCCCAAAGCACAGTTCTCAGAAGAGTGGGGCTGTGTGTTTTAGACTAAGAGGGTTCTCTGGTCCCAGATGCTCGGGAGGCCTGCAGGATACACTCATTATTAGAGGATCACAGTGCATGCTAAAGCACGAGAGGGTCTGCGCCCACCCACGTTGGAGCTGCCTCACCCATTCAGGTCTCAGAGGGCTTTGCTGCTCTTTACAGAACAAAGGCTTTCAGCCCAGCAGGTGGCTCATGCCTGTGATCCTAGTGCTTTGGGAGGCCCAGGTGGGAGGATTGCTTGAGGCCAGGAGTTTAAGACCAGCCGGGGCAACATAGTAAGATGCCATGTCTACAAATTTTTTTGTGAAAATTAGCAGGGCATGGTTGCACATGCCTTTAGTCCCAGCTACCCATGAGGGCTGAGGTGGGGGGATCACCTGAGCCCAGAAGGTCGAGGATGCAGTGATCTATGATTGAACCACTGCACTCCTGCCTGGACGACCCTTGCCCCAGCCTGGAGCAAAACCCTTTCTCTAACAAGAAAACCAAAAGAACAAAGGCTTTCAGAATCTTTTGGACTGTGGCCTGGAGTAAGGTATAGATTTTACACTGCAACTCTATACAGATACCACACACACATACATACAGATGAAGCCAAAGTTCAGTCAAACAATACTTGCCTTTACTACGTGGGATGCATTCTAACAGTTTCTATTTGGTTTTCTTGTAATACTGGGTCATGACTCTCTAAATCAATTTCATGGCCCCACAGTTTGGAAAACACCCATCTAGAATACAAGAAGTCACTTGAGCTGACTGCTAGATAAACTAGCCCCACGCTGAATGAGAGGGTCAAAAAACTGATATGAAACTATCAACCAGGAGCCTAAAATCCCAGCGTCACTGCTTTCGGGTTGTGTGATCTTGGTCAGTGGCTTCTATTTCTTGAGTGAACGTGAAAATCTAATGGTATAATTTAGCATGAATGCATGCTAGAAATACACTGGAAATAGATGTCACTCAAGTGGCATTCTCAAGGAAAATTTAACAAAGGGACTGTCTGAAGCATGTGTGCAGGATTAAAGCAAGGAAAAGGAGAGGGAGTATTTATTAGAACCTGGAGAGAGAGCTGTGAGAGAAGTTGCCCCATAGGACACAGGCAGGGAAGAAGCTTGGTGGTAAATACCCTGACCCCTTCTTCTCCCCTCCGGCAATCTCCTATTAATATTTCCATTGACCAACACCAACCAGAAGCCAGAGGGCGGAATGGTCCATTGTTGAAATCCTTACAGGTCAGCTTCCTGGCACCCCAGCAGAGTGAAGAGTGGAAAGTGAATCAGGAGGGCTGAATGGAGAAGAGTCCTCACCCCAGTGATGACAGCATAGTGAGGGACAGTGTTTACTGTGCCACCTCCCAACAGTCACGTGCCATTCAGAAAAGTGATGCCCTCACAAAGTTTTGAAGTGTTTCCCATCCATTTTCTTTTTAAAAATTTTCCCTCCCTCCCTCCCTCCCTCCCTTCCTTCCTTCCTTCTCTTTCTCTCTTTCTCTCTCTCTTTCTCTTTCTTTCCCTTTCTTTCTTTCTTTCTTTCTTTCTTTCTTTCTTTCTTTCTTTCTTTCTTTCTTTCTTTCTTTCTTTCTTTTTTCTTTCTTTCTTTCTCTTTCTTTCTTTCTTTCTTTCTTTCTTTCTTTCTTTCTTTCTTTCTTTCTTTCTTTCTTTCTTTCTTTTCTTTCTTTCTTTCCTTCTTTCTTCCTTTCTTCCTTTCTTCCTTCCCCCCCCCTCTCTCCTTTCTCTCTCTTTTTTTTTTTTTTTTTGACACATCTGACTTTGTTGCTGAGGCCGGAATGCAGTGGTGCAATGTTGGCTGATTGCAACCTCTGCCTTCCGGGTTCTGGGCTCAAGCTATTCTCATGCCTCAGTCTCCCAAATACCTGGGTTTACAGATGTGCACCACCACACCTGGCTATGATGATGCCACTGCACTCTAGTCTGGGTGACAGAGCAACCTTGTCTCAATAAATACATAAACAGGAAGAGCCTCAGGGTTGGCACTACAAGGTGTAGACATGGATCAGGCTGAGAGTGGAGAGTCCTAAGGGAAGGCGTGGGCCCCTGACATCTGGAAACTGGTCTGACACTCACAGCGAGACCATGTTCTTTATGCTAGACATACCTGATCTCACAGAACACCAACATCAGGTGAGGTCACTAGACAAAAACAAATCACTGTGCAGCCCTCCTAAAAACCACCACTTTTGGTAAAAATGAGTGACTACTGCTTCTTTACCAATTACCTTGTCCTCACTCTAGTCTGCCCTCCCTGTCAATAACATTTATCAAGATACCAAACCATAACGTCGTTCTTGCTTTCTGTCAGTACCCAGTCCATGGCAAACATCACCTTCTTACACCCTCCTCAACATTACCCAACCAAAGTCCAGACTCTAGAGTTTTCGTCAATATCTTCTTCCTGAGATGCCCTATGATTGTTTTGTGGAGAGCATCCTTCCTCATACTGATGTTTGTTACATCAAGTAACAAACCCAGCTGGTCAACTGCAGGTGTGTTCCTGATGGTCTGTGACTGGAAGACACTGACACTCAGAAATGAGGGAGTTCAGAACATATTGCCCCCAGATCTGCTGCTGTAGAATATTGACTATTTTGAGTTAAAAACAGATAAGAAAACAGCAGATGCAAGAAGACAATTCTGATCTGTTTCTTAAAACAAAAGATAATTCCCATGTGAAGAAGGTACTCTCTGTACCAGAAGCAAAATCCCACTACCATCAAGGATGGGGAATTGAGACCAAGGAAAATCTGCACACACAAACCTTGTTAGACTCACCCTTATCTTCCTGGCCACTTCTCCACCCAACTAACCACGTTAGCCCAAGCCCCTTTATCTTGTCACATTTTCTTTCTTTTTTTTTTTTTTTTACTTTTTTAAATTATTATTTATTTATTTTTTTATTATTATACTTTAAGTTCTAGTGTACATGTACACAACGTGCAGGTTTGTTACATATGTATACATGTGCCATGTTGGTGTGCTGCACCCATTAACTCGTCATTTACATTAGGTATATCTCCTAATGCTATCCCTCCCCCTTCCCCACTCTGACAATAGGCCCCGGTGTGTGATGTTCCCCTTCCTGTGTCCAAGTGATCTCATTGTTCAATTCCCACCTATGAGTGAGAACATGCAGTGTTTGGTTTTCTGTTCTTGTGATAGTTTGCTGAGAATGATGGTTTCCAGCTGCATCCATGTCCCTACAAAGGACACGAACTCATCCTTTTTTATGGCTGCATAGTATTCCATGGTGTATATGTGCCACACCTCAAGAATCTAGAACTAGAAATACCATTTGACCCAGCCATCCCATTACTGGGTATATACCTAAAGGATTATAAATCATGCTGCTATAAAGACACATGCACACGTATGTTTCTTGCAGTACTATTCACAATAGCAAAGACTTGGAATCAACCCAGATGTCCATCAGTGACAACCCAAATGTGGCCTTGTCACATTTTCATAATGCACTACCCTTTGTCAAATTCACTATGTGTTTACTCTAACTGCCTTTTTGGGTCTTCATTTCCTTAACAAGGCCCCTGTGTCATGTAAAACTTGTGTTAAATAAATGTGTATGTTTTTCTCTCATTCATCTGTTTTATGTCAATGTAACTCACAGGTGCAGCCAAAAATCCCTATGAGGGTAGAGGTAAAGTTGTGCCTCCCCTCCTGGCAGGCCCATGGAGGGTTGGGATCTGGGGACGAGCAGAGGCAATAGCCCTGCACTTCTGGGTAGTGGGGGATCCCAGGAAAGCCACTGAAGGTGAAGGTCCTAGGCCTGCTCTGGACAGGAAAACTGAGGGCTTGCCCAAACACCATAACAAATAGGACAAGGACCTTGCAGAGTCCAGAAATTACTCCAGAAAAGTTTATTTTAAGCAAAAAGAACATAATAAAACTACAATTAAAAGAAAAAATCCAGCCGAGCATGGTGGCTCATGCCTATAATCACAGCACTTCAGGAGGCTAAGGGAGGAGGATTGCTTGAGGCTAGGTGTTCAAGACCAGCCTCGGCAACATAGTAAGACCCCACCTCTAAAAACTTTTTTTTTTAATTAGCCAGATTGCTGGCACATAGTCTCAGCTACTTGGGAGGCTGAAGTTGGAGGACTATTTGAGCCTAGGAGATTGAGACTTCAGTGAGCCAAGATTGCACCACTACACTCAAGCCTGGGTGACAAAGCAAGACTCTCAAGACAAAAACAAAAACAAAAACAAAAAACATAGAAGAAAGAAAGGGAGGGGAGAGAGAGAGACAGAGAGAGAGAGAGAGAGAGAGAGAAAGGCGGCAAGGAAGAAGTTGGAAAAGAAAGAAAGAAAAAAAGAAAGAGAAATCCATCGAAAGAAGGAAACAAAGAAAAGAAAAAAGAGAGAAATCCATCAGAAAGAAAGAGAAAGAGAAATCCATCAAAAGAAATATAAAAGAAAAGAAAAAAGAAAGACATCCATCAGAAAGGAAGAAAGAAGAAATAAAGAAGGAAAGAGAAAGAAAGAAATCCATCAAAAGAAAGAAAGAAAAAAGAAAGAAGTCCATCAGAAAAAAAGAAAGGAGAAAGAAAGAAAGAGAAAGAAAGAAAGAAAGAAAGAAAAAGAAAGAAAGAAAGAAAAGAAGAGAAAGAAAGAGAAATCCATCTAGTAGCTCTGTGTTGGGGGATTAAAGCGACAAATACTGGTGGCTGGGAGCCCAGTGAGGAGGCTGTGGGGAGGAAGTACACTGGGATGCTCAGAGACTACCCCAAGTCCCCGCTTGGAACTTGGAGTCTTTCTCTCCTTCATTCTCTGCAAACTCAACATATTCCTTTGAAGCAGAAGTGAAAGAACCTAAGCAGCTCCAGTTCTCAGAATTGCTTGCTGGTCCCAGAATGCAAGGTGCCTGTCTCCTTGCTCCTGGCCAAAAAACACCGAGAGGAAAGCACTGGAGAGCAGATAATTCAGCTCCTCAGAGAAACACTACACACAGATGTCAGAAGAGAAAATTAACCCAGAGTTTGTGGACTGGATTCTCCTTCAGTCATACAAGATGCAAGTCTAATTAATGGAAATGACTTGGGAGCAATGCCTTTGGTTTCATGAGGGGAAAATATTTGAGACGAAGGATTTGTCCAAATGTATTTTCTTGATGCCTCATCCAAAGAACCTTGAAAAGGAAGAAAAACAAAATGCAAGCTAAGTGTGAGTGCTAACTGATTTCTAGCTTGTAATGTTTTATTAACAATATCTGGAGCTTAGTCTTTCCGGGCCTCGCTTCCCCCAGCCCCTGCACCGGGCCGGAGCGAGAGGTTCCGGAACCCCGGCGCGGGCGGATTCTGGGGTGTAGACGCTGCTGACCAGCCCACCCCAGCCGAGGTTCTCCGCACCGCCTTGAGAGCTTCAGCTGCCCCAGGGTGTGCAGATTAGAATCCCAAGAAAATCAAATGGCATCCGGGGATTTCTGCTCACCTGGAGAAGGGATGGAAATACTTCAACAGGTGTGCAGCAAACAACTTTCTCCTTGTAACCTGAGTAAAGAAGACTTGTTACAGAACCCATACTTCAGCAAGCTTCTCCTGAATCTCTCACAGCATGTGGATGAGAGTGGCTTAAGCCTCACCCTGGCAAAGGAGCAGGCTCAGGCATGGAAGGAAGTTCAACTGCATAAGACAACATGGTTGAGGTCTGAGATTTTACATAGAGTCATTCAAGAGTTGCTTGCGGACTACTATGTGAAGATACAAGACACAAATGTAACTTCTGAGGACAAAAAGTTTCATGAGACCCTTGAACAGCAGCTACTTGTAACCAAACTGATGCGACTCTTAGGTCCTAGCCAGGAGAGGGAGATACCTCCACTGCTGGGGATGGAGAAAGCAGACCTTCTGGAACTCATGCCACTCTCAGAGGATTTTGTGTGGATGAGGGCTCGGCTACAGCAAGAAGTAGAGGAGCAGCTCAAAAAGAAATGTTTCACTCTGCCCTGCTACTAGAATCCCAGTTCAGATGCTGACAGTGAAACCGTGAAGGCAGCAAAGGTGTGGAAACTCGCAGAGGTCCTAGTGGGTGAGCAGCAGCAATGCCAGGATGCCAAGAGCCAGCAGAAGGAGCAGATGTTGCTGCTGGAGAAGAAGAGTGCTACTTACTCCCAGGTGCTTCTCCACTGCCTCACTTTGCTGCGGAGGCTTCTTCAGAAACACCGGCTAAAGACTCAATCCGAGCTAGACCGCATCAATGCCCAGTACCTGGAAGTCAAGTGCAGTGCTATGATCCTTAAGCTGAGGATGGAGGAGCTAAAGATTTTGTCTGACACTTACACTGTTGAGAAAGTGGAAGTTCATCGTCTGATTCGGGACCGTTTGGAGGGAGCCATTCACCTACAGGAGCAGGACATGGAGACAGGTCCTGAACTCCTATGAGGTGCTTGGGGAGGAGTTTGACAGGCTGGTGAAAGAGTACACCGTACTCAGGCAGGCAACGGAGAACAAGCGGTGGGTTCTCCAGGAGTTCAACAAGGCCTATAGTTGAGCTCTGGCAGGGCCAGGAAACATGGCTTCTGCACAGCTGCTGCCTCCTCATCTTCCTGCTAGTAGGACCACCTTCACCTGGGACTGCCTTCACTACAAGGGAGTGTGGAAATGCTTATGCTTACTCGAAACACTGTAGTCATTTAGACACCCTCCTGGTTTCCCTTTATTTTTTATAATGACTGGGCCTCCTCTGGAAAATCTAGCTAGCAGATTTATATAATTTTTATGCATAGCTGTGTGTCAGTGTCAGTCCTGTATTGTATTTGATTATCTCCTGAATAAAGTTATGATATTGTATCTTAAAACAACAACAACAACAACAACAATATCTGGTTCATCTGCTGTTTGGGAGAGAAACTTTGAATTTCAACTGGTACCTAACCAGTCCTAAGCAGGCTCTCTGAATACCTAACTTAGCACCTATGAAAAGTGGCTCAAGCTTGAAGTACAAAAGGCTAAATAGTAATTTGGAAGTTTGCTGTGCTTCAGAGTGAAGCCCCTTCTTGTCCTGCATAGACAAAGATATCTGCTGGGTTTCATGAATGTTGCATGGCACGTGTAATTATGCTAGATAATCACACCTCACCTAAGCCCCGCACCTGATGATGAACTGGCTGTGGCAGGCTCTGTCTCCATCCTCATGAGGAATTATTCAGCACCTACACTGTATTCCCCTTCTGTTTGGGCCCGTAAACATACATATTTATCAAGAGCCTTTGCAATTCTGACACCATCTACTTTAAGACACTATCCTATTTGTGGGTAATCAGCACCTCATGAATATTAGATTTCTCCCTTAATTTCGCTAGTGTGGCTTTCTTCTTGGCAGGGAAAGGTCAGGACTCAATCAGGTGAATATTGCTAAGAAAAAAAAAAGCAGAACAAACTCCTGCTCTGGGCAGGAGGATGCTGTGGTTCAGGGATGAAAGGGCCTCCTCCCTGCTTTTCTTCTGCTCTCTCCTGAGTTCCCAGCACTCCCCTGCCCCCGACCCCGACCCAGCCTTCCCGTCTCATTGTCCAGAGATGGCTGCGTGGTTAAATGGCTCATCACTGAATAGAGGCAAATAAGTATCAAAGGCACAAGTACCTATATGTCAGAAGAACTCAGAAACAGATGATGGGCAAGTTGCCAGGAGAGAGCTGAGCCTTGCACTGAGATCGTGAGTAGAGATACATCTTCCTGCTCCCATCTACAGCTCAGAAGACCCAGCCTCACATCCCAGTCCAGTCCTGGCTCCTCAAGACTCCAGACCCACGGAGAGGTGGCGCTGATGGTGAGACAGCCAGGAGAATGGTTTCTACAGTAACCCACAGAGTGCTCAGAACTCATTCCCCAAATCAGCCACTTTCGAATCAGAAACTAGAAAGAGGGAGATGGAATAAAAAATAAAGGAATGTCAAGTTAATCACACGGCTGGACCGTGGGAGGCAGTCCATGGGCTGGGCAGTATCTCAATAAAGTTTAGGATCTAGGGTCACATCTGTGAGGCCTCGACCCCAGCCCCCCAACCTTCTATTCAGCCAGCCAGCCTTTAATTCATTTGGCTATCACTAAATGAGCACCTACAATGTGCCAGACATGGGGCTAAGCACTAAAAGTGTAAAGACAAGCTGGACAGTGTCTAAACCTTTTAAATCCATTCATTCATCTCTTCTTCAGGCTTGTACCATCTCTACTTAGGTAGTAGATATTGCTAGCTGAATTTAAGGCAAAAGGCCAAACAGATATGGTCACTATCCTTTCATAAAGCACAGTGTTCATGGGTGGACATAGGCTTATTTTGTGTTTATTTGTTTGACAATCGATTGTAAATTGAATAAGTACTAGAGAAGCAAGACACTGAGTTTTGTAGCAAGAAAAACAGGAAATACCAAATCTAGCCTGGGGCCTTTGGGGAGGCTGCTCTGAGGTGAGCTGAGGTGAGGAGTGAGGGACCAGGTCGAGGGACTGAAAGAACATTCCAGGCAGCAGGACTTAGGAAGCACTCAACGCATTCAAAGTGGCACTGCCATTCCAGCACTTCGGGAGGCCAAGGCGGGTGGATCACCTGAAGTCAGGAGTTTGAGACCAGCCTGGCCAACATGGTGAAACCCTGTCCCTACTAAAAACACAAAAATGTGCTGGGCATAGTGGTGCGCGCCTGTAATCCCAGCTACTCGGGAGGCTGAGACACAAGAAACGCTTGAACCTGGGAGGTGGAGGTTGCAGTCAGCCGAGATCATGCCACTGCACTCCAGCCTGGGCAAAAAGAGCGAAACTCTATCTCCAAAAACAAAACAAAGCACACAAAGTGGCACTGCCAGAAGGCCAGGGAACGGGGTAGAGTGACAAGGGAGAGAGAGGTGAAAGATGGGGTAGGAAGGCATAGAGAATGAACAGGGGCTTTCCTTGGGGTCCGAAGACCCCACCAAGGGGTCCATAAATAGAATCTGGTGAGTCTGTGAACATGGATAAAAAGTTATTATTATTATTATTTTGAGAAAGAGTCTCACTCTGTTGCCCAGGCTGAGTGCAGTGGTGCGATCTCGGCTCACTGCAAGCTTCGCCTCCCGGGTTCACGCCATCCTTCTGCCTCAGCCTCCCGAGTAGCTGGGACTACAGGCGCATGCCGCAACACCTGGCTAATTTTTTGTATTTTTAGTAGAGACGGGGTTTCATCGTGTTAGCCAGGATGGTCTCGATCTCCTGACCTTGTGATCCGTCCACCTTGGCCTCCCAAAGTGCTGGGATTACAGGTGTAAGCCACCTCACCCGGCCAAAAGTTACTTTGTGTTCACCAGCCTCGAGCTGAAATTGAGCATGTCCCTAATAGTATTAGTAGTACCTGGGACCTTGTCATCCATATAAGCCATAGAGGCCTCCGTTTCAGAGCATAGTTTTTGCAGATATCATGCTGTATCATTTATACTGATCCCTACATTGAAATTATGATGCTTATCAGACCTGCTGCTATAATGTATTACTAGAAAAGCAAATCAATTATATTACATTTTAATGTTAATAAGTATATTTCAATATAATTGATTTTCTTAATTCTGTGTATTTTACTACATGCATTTAAAAAATTGTTCAGAAACGGGGTCCACTGGCTTTGCCCAAAGGCATCTATGGTACAACAGAATTAAGGATCCCTGGCTAAAGCTCCCTGGAGGAGCTTGCAGTCTGGAGGGGAAGGCAATTTGGGGTCAGAATGAGCTGAACTATGAATGCGGCAGTGCCAGGGGCTCTGGGAAGACAGAGGAGGCAATCCTTGCACCACCTGGGATGGGTATTAGTCATGTCCAAAAGGGTGGTTAGAGGCATCTTCTCAGAGCACATCCCACCCCTGCCACCAGCCAAAGGCAGGTGCAGCACAGGGAAGGCCACCAAGCCAGGCCCTGCCCAGCTGCTGTGTCCTGGTCTGCTTCACCCCAGGAGGAGTGAGAGCAGTCTTCCCCAACCCTCTGCGCCCCATCACCATGGAGACGAGGGCGGAGTCCAGCCAGAGGGAAGACAGTACTCTGTACTGTTATTTACTTACTCATATTCTCCCTCCTTTTCTTGTTCATTTACTCTCTCTCTCCTCTCTCATTCCTGCTTTCTCTTCTCTTTGATTTTTTCTCTGCCTCTTTCCCCCCTCTCTCTTCCCCTCGCCAGCTTCCTCTCATCTCAGTTCACTTCTGTGTTTTTCCTCTGCATTTATTCCACAATCCTTCACTTCTAACGTGCCACAGAGCCCCGGAGCCTTAGGAACTGGGTGGGAGCCTGCAAATCTGATAGTAAAGACTTCTCTCTGCCCTATTTTTAAGGTGGGAAAACAGGCTCGGAGAGTGGAGAACCACACCCCGTCTCTAGATGTGCCTAGTGTACCCTAGTCCTAGCCCTGTGCTTTGGCCACTGTGCCTGGAGAGGGTCTCAGCATGACACAGGCCTCAAAGGCAGAGTTGGAAGGGCCTTGGCTTGCCTCCCTGTGGCAGCCCTCAGCAGTGTCTATGGGGTGGGGGATAAGTACCCTCTTCCTCCTCCAGAATCCCTGCCTTGCCCATAGGAGAGCTGGTTCCCAAGCAGAAGAGCAGCAAACTGAATCCAAAGGCAGGGAGCTTTGGAAGGCCTTCTCTCCTCAGTGAAAAGGAGTGTCTCTCTCTGCTCCACCTGCCTCTGCAGCACCTGCCCTGGGAAATAGAGCCCCATCATCAGGGGAATGACAAAGAAGGAATGACGGGGTCCCTTGCCAACATGCCGAGCCTGGCGAGGACCTCACAGCCTCTTCCAGAAAAGACGGTGACAGCAGGGAGGGGGAATGAGGTGACACTAATTCCGGTGAAGCCTGCCTGGGATGGGGAGGGCCAGGGCCGGGGGCCATTTCCCAGGGCGAAGCTGGTGCCCCAGCCCGACCCTCCCTCCCCTGTGCTTCTGAAGCGTTTCGCGCACTCATCAGCACCGCAGCACTATCTGGTAGCTGCCAATTTACTTTATTATGACTTGTTGGAGCACGAGGTCTGGGAAAGCCCAGGCACTTGGTAAATTTTAGTTGAGGAAAGTGAAACTCAATGAGCTTTAACACAAATATAAATGACTGTTGAAACATTTCTAAAGTTACAGAGTGAAGGGAGAAAGTGGCATAATTCACATCACACACCAAAGCAAATGTCTAAACTGCTTTCTTTCCCTCCCAAGTCAGGAGAGGAGCAACAAAATGAGCAAATGGAAATGTCAAAGTGTCTCCCCATTCATGGCTGCCGGAAGGTGGGCTGAGCAGGATGGGCCAGTCTTCATGAGATCACATAAGTGAGTCTCTGGCCAGGCCAGAGGGAAGGAACAGTCAAGAGCCCTGCTGAATTTAAAAATATATATGTGAATATTTGAATGGGGGCCCAAAGAGAAGGGGCCCTCACATGGAAGAGTGGAGGAACAGTGGGAAGGTTGAGGGGCCACCAAGCAGGAGCGCTGGGGGCTGCACAAAGACCTTTTCCAGCACTCCTCATGATGGGATCCCCTTGTCTCTCCAAAGCCCTCAGAGAAAGGGCACTTTGGGGTGAGCCACTGTCCATGGGAAGCAGGCGAAGGACCATAGAGTGCTTGCCCAAGCCGTGGCTGGAGTCAGAGGTGGGGCGGAGAGGATGCAGGGCAGGCGCAGGAGGTGCTGGACAAGCACAGAATGTGTAACAATGAGTCAAAACGACTGGAACACTCTGCTGGCTCACTGCACCACCTCCTCCATTGCTCAGGGGTTGAATGACATGGGATCCCCAGGAGACGCCAGAGCCCCTGGGGCCCAGGTGCGGCTGAGGGGAAGGGGGCACCCAGCAGGCTGCCCTGACCTGCTGCCCGTCTAGGCCCCTGGCCCTGCTGGCAGAGCTGGCTGCAGCCTGATGCCAGACTGGGTGAGGACATTATGCTAAGTGAGATGAATCAGGCACAGGAAGTACCGCGTGATCTCACTGAGATGTGTAGTCGACTGAGATGTGGAGTCTGAAAAAGAAGAAGAACAAGAGGAGGAGGAGGAGGAGGAAGAGGAAGAAAAAAAAGAAGAGGAAGAAGAAGCAGTAGAAGAAGAACAAGAAGGAGGAGAAGAAGGAGAGAAGGAGGAAGAAGGAAGAAGGAAGAAAGTAGAAAGAAGGAAGAAGGAAGAAACAGAATAGAAGAAAGGTGGCTCCTGGGGTGGGAAAGGCGAGAAAATGGTGGGGAGATGTAGGTTAAAGGGTGCAAACTTGCAGTTATGTAGGATGAATAAGTCTGGAGATCTAATGTACAACAAGAGGACTACACTTATGAATACTGTAGAGTATACTGAAAATTTACTAAATTTACTAAAATAGTCAATTTTAGGTGCTGTTAGTGTGGACACACTCAAGGAAACTATAGAAGGAGATGGATATATTAAATTTCTCATCTTTAAATAATCACTCCATTATAAATATGTATATCAAAACATCTTGTTGTGCATCTTAAATTTACACAATTGAAAAAAAAAAAAAAGGGCTGGCTGGACCAGGACTCAGGGCCACTGCATTCCACCAGGGGGTGCTGTTTGACATCTGCAAACACCATTCACAGCCTCCTCCGCCAAATATTTCAGAAACCAATTTTCAAGAATGCAAACACCCTACTCATCTGGCTGCAGAGTTGGGAAATATCTTGTTTCACTGAAAATGAGTTTTACCATCTCCTCAGAGCTCTGAACTTAGCCATCATGCACAGTCTCTTAGTTGGGTCAGTGTCCCAGGGTGGAATTTCCTGACCTTGTCACTGGTTCTTGGCTCTGTACCTTACAGCAATTCATTACTGTTGGAAGTGCCTGCATCTGGTTCTGGCCTCTCCTCTCAACCAAGGGAGGAACAAGACAGGGGGCAGGGCTGCAGGAAGCTGCTGCGCTGTGAGAGGCAGGTGTCCTTGGATGGCTTCTGCAAACTCCCCAGGTCCTAGTTTTCTCATTGGTGAAGAAGCCAGAATGGGCAGACCAATAGCCTTACAGGCTTGCTCAGTGGCTATCCTGACAAAACAAAAGACCGAAACACAGGTTAGGAGGTGTTACCTAAAATGTACAGGAGGCCATTGGTTTGGACGGAGTTCCTGGCTGTGCATCTGGCCTATGGTCACCCAGCACTCCGGGCTCCGACGCACAGGCAGCAGCTCCTTCCTAGGAAAGTGCCACCCAGGTTGGACATGTTTTTAAAAGCTGATTGTTAATGAGCTGGAAAGGAAAGGAATATAAGCCATTATGATCACTCTAAGAAAGCATCTCTGATTCATGGATCATTTACTATTGATTATCGAAACCAATGCTATCGTGCATACCCTGTGGCTGGTTTTAAAACCTCTGTATCGTTGGAGTTTGGGATTTATTTCGAAGCACTGTAATAAGCAGCACATGACAATGACTTCCCTCAGTACTCCCTGTAATCAAGATAAATTATCCTGCTATTGATGTAAATGGGATATGAAAATCTATAGAGTTCTCCTGAGGAGAATAAACACTACATTATGCTCACCTCATTTAAATTTTGCAGCAAAACCATTTTGGGGTCAATCAAAAATACATTCCCCAAAATACAAACTTTTATTGCCATCCATCCTCAGTCACCTCCAGAAACAATTGGCAAACAGTAACAGCGAGGAAGCACTCAGCCTAGGGGCGCCTGTTCTGCTGTTATTATATTTGCCTTATAGAGCCTCGTTGCCCACAGACCTACGGCATCCTTTGACACTCACAGCTGTCTTATCATAAATGTATTTACATCGGATACATATGTATTTACGATTTGTTTTCCCCATTGTTAAACACTGAAAATTCAAACTACAATTAATTATATATGAACTTTTTGTAAACAATAAACTCGGCCCGGTGAAGTGGCTCACGCCTGTAATCCCAGCACTTTGAGAGTCTGAGGCAGGCAGATCACCTGAGGTCAGGAGTTTGAGACCAGCCTAGCCAACATGGTGAAACCCCGTCTCTACTAAAAATACAAAGATTAGCCAGGCATGAGGCCTCACGCCTATAGTCCCAGATACTTGGGAAGCTAAAGCACAAGAATCGCTTGAATCTGGGAGGTGGAGGATGCAGTGAGCCAAAATCATGCCACTGCACTCCAGCCTGGGTAACAGAGAGAGACTCTGTCTCAAAAAAATAAAAATAAATAAACTCAATTTGCATTACTTCTCCTCCTCTGATTTTTGCCTCTTCTTTTCCATTAAGTGCTTGCCTTTTGAGCCAGCTTTCTGTAGCTGCTTTTCTTCTGCCAGAAAAGGTGCTGCCCTGAGCAGCTCTGTACTCTGTCTTTCTTTGATTTTCTCTGTTCTTCCTGTCCCTGAAACTCCATACTTTATTCATTCAGTGGGGATTCTACAGCCTTCTTTCCTGGGAATTTCTTTCAGTGCAGCACCCTTCTGGCAGTCTCGACTTTTTTTAATACATCTAACCTCTCTTTCTGAATTTGTTATTTAATATATTGTCCTTTTATTCAGCATCTTTATTATAAAAACTTTTTTACAGCAAGACAAGCATAAAATTCTCTCTGAGTCATGTCTTTTCAAGCCATTTTTTCTCAGCCTTAATTCTCCTAGTCTCACCTGTTTAAATGAGGAAAGAGAAAAAGGAAGAGAAGGAGGAGGAAGAAGATGAAGGGAAGGAGGCGAGAAGGAGGAGAAAGACTCGCAGTGACAATCATTGGACTATCACTGGATGTTAGGATTATGAGTGAGTTATTTTATGGCCTTTATTTTTTCAGCATTTTACAAGCTGTCTACAATGAACATATACACTTTATTCCAGTTGCTCTAGAAAGCAGAGCCCATGACAAAAGCTTACAGGCTAAAGCTTTGTTGGAGGTGCAATCCCAAAGAAAGACGCAGGAATGAGGAAGAAAGAGTGGGGCAGATAAAAAGCAAAAACAAATACTGCGTAGTGCAATTCCAAGCTGGTCACCGTCTCACAACAAAACACAACTGGACTGCTCAGTCACTTAGGACCTCACCAGAGAGGCCGCAAGGAACTGTGAGCCACAGTCAGCCAGGAGGGTCAGGAAGGCACCGACTGTCTTAGCCTCTCCTGGGCAAAGTCTGCACTGACTCCCCACACCGGCAGACCACGTGGCTCCACTGGAAAAGCCAGGGCCCCAGGGGACCTGGCCCAGTTGTGCCCAGGTGCAGCCGTTCCTCCTGTCACTTAGCACCGCACATGGGCGCTCTTGGTCTGCAGAGCTGGTGGCAGCAGCAGAGGCAGCAGCCAGGGCTCCTGGAACACAGACAACCTGAGCTATTGCTAGAGCTGCTCTGGCTGGAGGCAAGGCAAGCAGCTAAGGTCTGCTGATCAAATGCTCCTATAGCTAAGAAAATAAGAAAACTTTGTTTAAAATATTAGATTCCATTACAAAGTCTCTATCCTTTTAGCCTCAGCTTGCTCTAGGCTCATTCAAACCTTTTTATATCCCAGATCCACACTGGACACAGTCCTTTAAGACAGAGGTCATAAACCACAAAATTCATGGGGCCAGGCCAGGAACACGCAGAGGAAAGTGAGCTGAGTGGAGGCTACAGAAGTGCCGGCTGAGTGGAGGTAGAGCGCACATACCTCTAAGTCATGACTGCCTCGCTTCGGCCCATGGCTGTTACACCTTCTGACTTTGTTCCAAAATATTTTAAAGTTGAAAATCAAGACTTCTCTAAATGTGAAAAATCTCATTTTTCACCGTTGATAACAAGTGGACTTTATTCCCCAATATTTTGAGCTAAACAAAACATGTCAGCTAGCCACAGACAGTTTTTATTTGTCCACAAACTTGTGACGTCTGCTAATAAAAAGACTATGGAAAATGGAAACACTTCATTTTCCCAACCTCTGCATTGCCTCACGTGATAGCTCACGCTTTCATGAAGGTTACACTTGAAAGACACTGAGTGTTACACATGGAGTTCCTCACGTTGTTTTCAGAACACCACTGTTACATAGGTCATATTATTAGTTCCATTTTACAGATGAGAAAACTGAGCCTCTGGAAGCTTAAACATCCTGCTCAAGATAATTCGGATGACGAATCGCTAGTGTGGACTCTGCACACCTTCAGGGGCCGGGCCTCCGTTGACTTTTCCACTGAAGATGTGCCCACACGTGTTAACCTCTCTGAAACTCACAACTCTGTCTAGTTGCAGGCTGCCTGGCTATCACTACTCTGCAAATAAGGAACTTGAGACTCAGGGATGTAAAGTGACCCTCCTGAAGTTCCAAGCATAAGAGAGGAGGCAGAATTCAAAGGCAGGCACGTGTGACTCCAGGTCCAGAGAGCCCCAGCCTGGGGATCCCCAGCCTGCTGAATTCACAGAGCTTCAGAGTGGTCCTGGATGCTGGAGGCAGAACAGATGGAGATGAGCCCAGTACTCATGTTGGAGAAAGTCCTCTGGACACAACTTGCCAGTTTCATGCAGGTTTCCCTGGGGCGTTCACTAAAAACAAGATTGGGTCTTCTGACAAACCCTGAAGGTAGCCTCTGCCAGGCAGCCTTCCCCAATTTATTTCCCCGTGGCCTTTATTTCCCAGCTTCCACACCCACCACTAATAGTCTTCTCCTCTGAGAACTAGACTCATTGAAAGCACGGACTGTGTTCTAAATGGCTGTGATTCCCCAGGGCTCATTTTACCTAACAAAGGAAGAGATAATCTGTGACACTGGGATATAATAAGAAATAGACATATGTACATATACTTTTATTACCCCATGCCTCTTGCTTCTGGTACAGTGCTCTTAAGACCTTTTTAATTTCCTGAGCGATTGACCATCTAACACAGAGCTCCTAAATCTCTTGGAATTTCATGGGTAACGAGTCTCTTTGGTTCTTATGAAGTGACTCCTGGTGGGCTCCTGGGTGGCCTCAGGATGGGGGTTGGTTGCCAGGGGAACCAACCATGTGACTAGGGGGTTGGAGGTTTCAGCCCCACTCCTTGATTTTTGGGAAGGGGATAGGAGTTGAAGGTTGAGTTGATCACCAATGGCCAGTTGATTCAGTCAATCATGCTTTTGGGCTGGATATAGTGGCACACACTTGTAATTCCAGAACTTTGGGAAGCTGAGGGGGGAGGGGAGGATCCCTTGAGCTCAGGGGTCCAAGACCAGCCTGGGCAACATAGTGAGACCCACGTCTCTCCACAAAAATTTTTAAAATAGCCAGATATGGTGATGTGGTGGTTCTAGCTACTGGGAAGGCTGAGCAGGGGGATCAATTGCTTGAGCCCAGAAGGTTGAGGCTGCAGTGAGCCATGACTGCATCACTGTACTCCAGCCTGGGGCAGAGAGTGAGGCACTGTCTCAAAAAACCCCCCAAATTATGCTTTTGTAATGAGGTCCTCCATAAAATCCCAAAAAGACAGAGTTTGGAAAGCTTCCGGTTGCTGCATGTGTGGAAGGTCCTGAGGTGGGCACTGAAGCCCCCTGCCCTCCACACATCCTTGGCTGTATGCGACCCGCTGCCTGGTTGTTCATCTGCATTCTTCACCATATCCATTATAAATATAATAAACCAGTAAATGTAAGTGTTTCCTTGAGTTTTGGGAGCCATGCTAGCAAACTGTGGAACCCCAGTTAAAGCCAGTTGATCTAAAGTGTAGGTGATAGCCTACTACCTGCAATTCTCGTCCAAAGTGGGGCAGTCATGTGGCACTGAGCCCTCATCCTGTGGGATATGCCCTAATTTCAAGTAGTGTCTGAATTGACTTGTAGGACATGCGGTTGAGATCCACTGAAGAAAAGCCCACACATTTGCTGTGAAGTGTCGTGCTGAGTGGTTGTGGGAATAAAGAAAACACAATTGTATTGTCATCATCAGACTCATCAATTAGTAACATTCCTTAGCTCCTGAAACCCTTTGAAAGGCTGATAAAAGCTGTTGGTCCTCCCCTCAAAATATGCACTTATTAAACCCAACGCTCCATCTGATTTCGGAGACGTCCTGTGCTGCCTGAAGCCCATCCCTGTGCTGAGGTTGAGAGCTCCTGATGCAGTCGTGGTCCTTCTTCATAGATAAGTCACTTCCAGCCCACGGGCTTGTCCTGAGATCACTCATGAGTTTCTGGCAGGCCAAGGATTCCTGCTTCCTAATGTTTATTTAGAGTTCATGGTAGACACAGACTAAAAACCTACTCAAGCCGGCCTCAGAAAAGGAGAAGGGAGACAGTTTCAGTGTGGGATGATGGAAAAGCTCTGGAGGTGGACAGTGGTGACAGCTGCATGGCAGCGTGAATGCACTTACAGCTATTGAATTGTATGCATTAAAATAGTAAAAGTGGTAAATTTTGTGTTGCATATACATTACCACAATAAAAAAAAATTCAAAAAAGTAAAATAAAAAGAAGAGTACATTTTAGGGGCTGGAGAGTACAGTAGGGAAGCTGCTGGCTGCTGGACCTCAGGAGGGAACAAAAACATTGTCACACTAACCCCTGCCCCTCCCCTGTGGCTTCTCCCTGCCCACTCTTCCAGCTTAGGCCCACATCACAGCTCTCAAGCTTTTATTCCCTCCAGCAAGATAAATATTTCCTCAGGCTGGAAGGCCACAGCTCATACCCAGACACAAACTCGTTGGAGGAGGAATCTGATTGCTCCAAACTGGAGCTAAGAATCCTGTCTGGGCAGCAGGGAAGACCTCTTAATATAATCATGGCCACCAGAGAAGTGTCCATCACAGGAGGAGGCAGAAGAAAGCAGTGTGGATGCACATCACAGAAACGAAGCTGTGAGACGCAACGGAAGGCTCCACGCAGAGCAGCACAGATAGAGCTGAACCATCTATTACTGAGTAGAAAGAGGAAGAAACAGAAGATCTAGGTCGGAGCTTCTCCAGCTTGAATCACAGAGGAAATCACTAAGGGACCCTCTTAAAATGCAGGTTCTGCTTCCACCGATCGGAGGCAGGGCCTAGGACTCTGCATTTCTAACAAGCTCCAGGTGAGGCTGCTGGGGCACGGACCACACTTTGAGTAGCCAGGCTTTAGAGCCCAAGCTCAGCTTTTGTGTAAATCAAAAATGCATGCCGGAAGCAGCTCTACCTACTTTACAAGGATGCATGCATTCTTCAGCACATTACCAAACATAAGATGAGAAGTGGGGAAGAGGCGTGGGTGTGGAAATGCAATAAGAATATGGGAAAGAGAAACCTACAAAATGGGAGAGGGATCTTGCCCCAACGGACAGTGACAGCACACTGAGAGCTGAGGGTGTGATTAACGTGACTCGTACCCACAGTCCATAGGAGGAGGAGGAAGGGCTCTCATGCGCCCGAGCAACTTCTTGGCCCCTGCTGGCTTGGCAGGTTTCCTGCGCCAGCTCCACCAGCTTCCTGTTCCACATCCCTTAAGGGACATTTGAAATGGTGACCTAGCTTTCACCTATAAGCAGATGGCTTGGTGAGGGTGGTGAGATTTAAAATCCACTGCCCCTGAACTTCCCACACACTTCCCACACACAACTGCATTCAATGTGTCTTTCCACGATATAGAAAAAATATTTGCTTAGATTTATGCCAACCATTTGATTTGCATGCACAATGCAAAAAAAAAAAAAAATCAACATCAGTAATCAAGGAGGCTAATATGCAAATGTATCAAATCATCATCCCCAGGATTTTCTAATAAACAAAAGGCTGAGGAGCAACAGCCAGTGATGCTGGCAGAGCTGCAGCTGGGCCACAGCGAGGGGAGAGGGACAGCCCCACAGCACAGCTCACGTGGCATGGAGCACGTCACTAAACGGAAATGGTGTGATCCATTTCACCTGCCCCCAAAACACATGCTGATATGGCTCGGCTGTGTCCACACCCAAATCTCACCTTGAATTCTCACATGTCAAGGGTGGGGCCAGGTGGAGATAATTGAATCATGAGGGCAGTTTCCCCCATGCTGTTCTTATGATAGTGAGTTTTCACAAGATCTGATTTTTTTTTTTTTTAAAGGGGCTCTTCTCCCTTTGCTTGGCACTTTTCCTTCCTGCCACCTTGTGAAGAAGGTGCCTGCTTCTCCTTCACCTTCAACCATGATTGTAAGTTTCCTGAGGCCTCCCCAGCCATGGTGAACTGTAAGTCAATTAAACCTCTTTCCCTGATAAATTACCCAGTCTCAGGCAGTTCTTTATAGCAGTATGTAAATGAACTAATACACATGCTATCCAATAGATTAAAGAGACTGAAACACAAGATTGTCCCCAAGACAGGAAGAGCTGGGAAAATAAAATACCTGACATGTGGCATGGTGACAAGCGGAGGTCCCATGGTCTGCTTTCCTTCAAAAACTTCATTCCGTCTCTGTTTCTCCACTTTCACCCTATTACCTGGAGAGTGGAAAAAATGCTCCTTTAAACAAATCACTCAATCCAAGGAGCAATTTTTAGCTCATGGAGTCTCACTGATGTTGAAATATGGGCCTATAGTTTGAATTGCTTACAACACACTGATTAACTCAGGACTAAAATGATTCATCATACTGTTAGTGAACTGAGCAGCTTAGGTTCTGTGTGTAGTAACTAGATTAGCATTTACTGAGCACCTGCTGTATGCTGTGCAGGGTACTAGGCACTGCAATTGAGGAAAAAAAGTATTATTATTTTTTTGAGACAGAGTCCTCGCTCTGTCACGCAGGCTGGAGTGCAGTGGCACAATCTCGGCTTACTGGAACCTCCGCCTCCCGGATCAAGCAATTCTCCGGCCTCAGCCTCCCAAATAGCTGGGACTACAGGCATGTGCCACCATACCCGGCTAATTTTTTGTAGTTTTAGTAGAGATGGGGTTACACCGTGTTAGCCAGGATGGTCTCTATCTCCTGACCTCGTGATCCACCTGCCTCGGCCTCCCAAAGCGCTGGGATTACAGGCATGAGCCACCGCACCTGGCTGGAAAAAAAAAGTTTTAAAGCCTGGACAACGTGGCAAAACCTCATCTCTACAAAATATAAAAAAATTAGCTAGATGGGGTGGTGCGCATGCCTGTGGTCCCAGCTACTCAGGAGGCTGATGTAGGAGGATCGTTTGAGCCTGGGAGGTCGAGGCTGCAATGAGCGATGATCGCACCACTGCACTCCAGCCCGTGTGACAGACCCTGTCTCACAAAAACTAAATAAAAACATAAACAACATGGTTTTAGATGTGGGCATTGTCTATCCTGTGCCACCCACCCATCTATCTAGAGAGACAAGACTAACATATACAGAATAGAGAAACAAATTGTGTTCCTATATGTCCAGTGGATTGACTTCATGCTTCAGGCATGGCTGGATCCAGGGATGCAAACAATGTCACCAAGACACTGCTGCCCACCCTCTCCTCCCCCATAGAAGCTTCCTAGGCTTGAAGCTCTCATAGAAGGAAGCAGCCAGGAAGAAGGAGAAGCAAAAAGAAGCACTGGCAGGTCCCAGCTGGGAGATAGTGAGATGGGGGAGGAAACACAGAGCCTTTCTTTTTCTTGTGTCTCCATCAGTCCCTACATCAATCCTGCTTGGCTCTTTGGGTCACCTGCTCCTCTTGCACACTCTAATCACTGGGCAAGACTATGGCACTCTGGTTGGCCTCTCTGAATCCTGGACCCTTCTCAGAAGGGGAAGCGAGCTGCCTAATGGTCAGGTTCAACAAAGTCACATGGAGGGGCAGAGCATGAAGGTCACTAGAGAAGAATCTGCTGGGCAGACAAGCAACACAATGTGATTGAGAATGCAACAATATCAAAAACTGGAGACATAACCGTAGGTTGAAATAAATTAGGCAAGAGTGGACAGTTTCTAAAAACGCTTGCTGTAGACGGAATGTTTCTGTCTCTCCAAAATTCGTATGTTGAAACCTAATCCCCACTGTGATGGAAGCAAGAGGTGAAAACTTTGAGAGGTGATGAGGTCATGAGGGTGAAGCCCTTATGATTGGGATCAGTGCCCTTATAGACAAGGCCCTGGGAGAGCTTCCTCGTCCTGTTCTGCCACATGAGGACACAGCAAGAAGCCACCATCTGTGAACCAGGAAGCAGCCCTCACAGACACCAAATCTGCTGGCCCCTTGACCTTGGACTTTCCAGCTTCCAGAACTGCAAGAAATAGATGTCTGTGGTTTGTAGGTCACCCAGTCTGTGGGATTTCATAATAGCAGCCCAAGTGGACTAAGAGAGTGGTAAAATTAAACACAGCGATTACACACATTTGGGGTCTCCCATATGACAGGCATGTACTCTCTGTTATCAAAATCCAAAATCCAAGACTCAAGGGCTGCAGGAGCCATCTCTGCCCATCCCGCACATTCATCTTTTGCCATTTGTCCCCCTCCTCCCATGGGGCTCACTTCTATTTTTATTATTTCTGGCTCTTACCTCACGGCCCTCGTACTCGCTGTTCCTCTTGCCAGGAATTCTCTTCCCTGCTTGTCTTAAAACTGATTCTTCACATCCTTCAGTGTCCATAAGAAGTGTGACTTCCTTAGGGAGCGTTCCTCCTCCCATCCTTGATGAGTTGGTTGCCCTCCTCCCTCCCTCACTACTGAGTCCCACCAGGGTGGGGAATGCGTCTGTACTGACCATTATTGCACCCCGTTGCACAGTCCTAATGCACAGTAGAAACTTGATAAATATTTCCTTCCTTCATTCAACAAATATTTACTGAGCACTGATGGCGTGCCGGGCATGACAACAAGTGTTTAAAATACATCAGTGCTCAAAACAGCCAAGATTCTCTACTCTAAAAAGTGTAAATATTTTTTCAAATCAATGACCCAGCCTGCTGACCAGAGCCCCGGACACCGGGTAGCTAAGCAGAAAGCAGCTGTGAGGGCAATGCAGGTGGAGGGAAGAACAAGCTGACGGCCCAGAAGGCAGGATGAGAATCCGAGATCCGCTCTCTATGATCTGCCATGAGTTACACCAGAGGCCTGGCCATGCCTTGGTTTCCCCTAGCCCACAGCCTGCAAATAGCTCCTTAAAACCCTTGGGGCGTGATGGCCCCTGCTCATCCTTCTGAGAGCACAGGCAGCAAACTGAGAACCCCTGTGAATAGCACTCTGGAAAAGTCAAGTGCGCTCCACCTGCTGAATCACACTTGACTTTTGCTAAAATCAAGACAATTACAAGATTGTTCCTGATCCTCTTTAGTACGGCTGGATGGCCCTTGAGCCAAATTAGAGGGAGGATGGGCCTGGAATGAGAGAGGATGAGATAGGCTTCATGAAGCTCCCATAAGAATTTCACTCTTGAGGCGATGCCACAGCCCTGGCAGGCTGCACAGAATAAAAGTCCAGCTCGGTTAGATGCTTCACCTGTTTCTAAAGGAAACTGTACTCCATCATTGTTCAGGAACTTAAAACATTCATTTTTTTTCTTTTTCTTTTTATTATTATTTATTATACTTTATGTTCTAGCGTACATGTGCACAACATGCAGATTTGTTACATATGTATACATGTGCCATGTTGGTGTGCTGCACCCATTAACTCGTCATTTACATTAGGGTTTTAAAAGTAATAGCAAACACTCAGTAAAAGCACCCTTTGACCACATACTCTTCAGGCCAGGTCCCCACCCCTGTTCAGAAGTTTAATTCAACAATATGTGTGTATGTAAATGCATAGAAAAGTCTAGAAGAGGCATGTGCTAATTTTTTAAAAAAATTTTCAGAGATGGGATCTCACTATGTTGCCCAGGTTGGTCTTCAACTCCTGGGGCCAAATGATCCTCTTGCCTTGGCTTCCCAAAGTTTTGAGGTTGTAGGCATGAGTGACCATGCCTGGCCAAGAAGAACTTTTTAAAGTAAATACCTTTTTTTAAAGAAACAAATGATTACAAAACAAACAGAAATACTCTAACATTACCAATTGCAGGGCGGAGAGAGTCAAAGGACAAATACGATTTACCAAGGAGAAGAACATGAAAGTGATAAGCTCCTGAGGAAAATAATGAACTACACTAACATAAAACAGTTTAAGTAGGGTAAGATCAAATTAGCCAAGATTTTAAAACTCTGTGTTCAGTGCCAGTGACCATGTAAGAAGATGCTGATCCACAGCCAGTTGAAGGCCGATTCTGGGTTCCCATTTCCCGGAAAGCGACGCTTAGTGGGACGGGTAACTTGCCCACGTGACGCAGCTGGTAGCAATGCGGGCTGGCTGTGTTCCATGTCTAAAGTCGCAGAGGCTACATCAGGCTGGCACCGTGGTCTACGAACCTGCCACTCTCCATCACCTTTTTATTCATAGGGATGAGATGGGTCACTCTCAAAAATAAGAGGCATAGCTGTGGGCAACGACAGAGCACCAAGCAGGGAAGGTAGGTAGGTCCCCAAATAGTGGCCTGAGAGGAAGGATATACATGTGTAGTGACCCTAGCTTCACTCAGACGCTGTGCATAAGTAGGCGGCAGAGAAAGGCGTGTGGCAGAGGAAGGCCCAGTTGCAGTGTGTTCCCCCAGGCAGCTCTGCAGGTTGAGGACACAGCCAGGTCAGTCCTTTCTGCTCCCACATCCCTCCCTAATCACACCTGTTACTGGGGAACCCCAGTGACAGGCTGGGTTCTAGGTGCATCTGGGGACTGCCAAACGTAACATGGCCTACTACTTGGGAGGACTGCAATATCTGATAGTCCAGTGTTTCCAAAGGTTGGCAACTGAAACAGAGAAGTTAAATAATTTGCCCAAGGACACACAGCTGAGTCAAGGAAGTGGGGCTTGTTAGGCATTTCGGCCACCTGCAATCTACCCTCCAAATTTTATTCCCATCTTTGTGTCTCTTCTATTATTTACCTTAAACAGTTTTAACCTAAGTAAAACTACTTTCTTTTTTTTTTTTTTTTTTGAGACGGAGTCTCACGCTGTTGCCCAGGCTGGAGTGCAGTGGCGCGATCTCGGCTCACTGCAAGCTCCGCCTCCTGGGTTCAGGCCATTCTCCTGCCTCAGCCTCCTGAGTAGCTAGGACTACAGGCGCCCGCCACCGCGCCCGGCTAATTTTTTGTATTTTTAGTAGAGACGGGGTTTCACTGTGGTCTCGATCTCCTGACCTTGTGATCCGCCCGCCTCGGCCTCCCAAAGTGCTGGGATTACAGGCTTGAGCCACCGCGCCCGGCAAAACTACTTTCTAAAGATTTGGCTCAATAAAAAGGTTATAGGTTTTACGAAAAAAAATTCAGTTACAGTGATAGAGGCAGGAGGCAGCCAAATGCCTAGACAGATAGAGAAGGGTCCCCACTGAAACCCACCTTCAAGTCTAAAACAGCCTGAGGACTGAAAGACAGGACCGCTAGTTTGGGATGAAACCCGTGACCCAGAGAGAGAACTTCTGCCTCTATTTGCCTGCCGCTTCCTGACTGATTCTTTCTGAATAATGCCATTCAACCAGTCAAATGTTGCCTTTTCCGATACTACCTATGGCTTGCCTGGGCATGCCCACACGTGTACTAGGAGAATGGGTGTAGTCACCAGGAATTCACGTCTGATGCAGGGGAGGAGCCTGGGCCTCTTCACTTCCTATGCAGTTGCCCTGGCATTCAACTGTGAAGGGAAAACCTGCTTTGGGAGCCCCTCTCTTTGCTGGGAGCTTTCCTTTTGCTTAATAAATTCCACCCTCATCACCCTTCAATGTGTCCATGTGACTCATTTTTTTTCTGGTCATGAGAGGAGAACCTGGATTTAGCTGAACGAAGGAGCAAAAATCCTAAAAAAAAAAAAAACCATAATCGTAGGTTTTATATATATTTAAATTCACTTTAAAGTAAATACATAACTATTAAAATTTGTACAAAAACCATCTCACACACAACCAGCAGTAATTTTTGACACACTTAGGAGGTGAGGGCTCTCGCGACCTCTGAACCATCCTGTGGGTACAGCTGCAGGGCTGTTTGTTCACACGTGTGATACATGGCCTCTACTTGTTCACAAGAAGCAGAGTGAGAGGCAGACAATTTGCTCACTGTCAGCCTCGACAGGAAGGAGGCTCACTGCTGGATGCTCCTGTGTGGAAGGTTCCGCTCTCTCCAGGCAGGCAGGCAGGCAGGCAACAGAGCCCAGCCCAACAGACAGCCCCCATGAGGCTCCAGTGCACCCTTGGCTACAGTATTGAAGGATGCTCTGTTTGGACCAGGGCCTCTAATTTCCCCTTTGTGAGATGTGCCTGGTTTGTGGTGTCTCTTTCCCAGTCCCTTGACTTCCAAGCACTGCCCAAGGATCCCAACCCCCACCTCTCTGTTTTCTGCTTTTCAGAGTGAGAACTGTTCTACCCCTGACTGTGAAGTCTAGTGACTGATCCAGAGGCTGCTTTCTGCCACCCTGCTGGGTGCTCAGATGTCCCTTCAGTTGTGTTCTTGTCTAAGCTGGAGACTAAAAAGCTGGAGGAAGAGAGCCTTCCTCTCCCTCTTTTTGTCCTCTCTCTCCCCTCCTTCTCCTTTCTCTTCCCTCTGCCCTCTTCTCTCTCCTTCTCTCGCTCCAGTGTGTCTTAGGCCCATTTCCCAAATACAGGTACCTGAAAGATGGCTCCTAGTATCTCAGGGCTGTCTGCATAATTCATTCTTCTGCTCTCAACCCTCTAATTATAATCAAGCCTATTAGCCTCTGAAAGAATGAAAACTATCCATTAGCAGCTTTCCAATGGTCTAGACTGCTCTTTGGAACATCCCAAACACTTTTGTATTCAAGTTTCTCTTCTGACTACAGGTACTTCTCACTCTCCAAAATCTGACTGTCAGAGCTCAGGAACCAGCAGTGGGACACCCCTCCCTAGGTGGACTTCCCACTCTCTGAACCCTCAGGAACCAAACAGATTGAAGTGAGTTGCTTGCTTTTGTTGCCTGAACTCGCTGTCCAAATTCTCACTCTGAATTTAGGACCTGAAGAGATGACAGCAAGGGACACTGTGTATTAAACTAGCTCAGCTGTAACCAAAACATCTGTCAACACAGTTCCACTGCAGCTTCCTCACAGCAGAACAACGGGGACCAAATTCTCACACAGCGACCCCCAAAGACATTCTGGGACAGGGAACACCCTTCAGAGGCACACATTCTGGTCAGGTAAGTTCGGTAACGCGTCGGTGTTGAATGCAGCAGATGTAACCCTTTCAGCAGATTCACGAGGCCCACCAGCCAAGCTGGGCTTTACAAATGCGAAGGTCTCTTTGCTGCAAGACTTTCCAGAGCTAAAATTGATTTGACAACACATCCTTTGTTCACATAGCTATTAACATCCGATGTATCTTGTGTGCTTCCAAACGCACCCTTGGAAATCCAGATTTGAGGTGCATATGCAGGTTTGTGGGTTTTAACCAGCACTTTGTCCTAAGACATAAGCCTGCGGTCACCACAAACCAGGTCTGCAGAGGGGTCCAGGTATCTGAATTTTCAAGATGTTCTCCTGGCGATTCTAAGGTATAGCTCTGGCTAAGAAGAAATGTTATCTGTGACATTTTGTGCACAAGGATGTACAGAAAATGAGTGCATGTGGAGGCCGTCTGTGGGATTTCAGACACATAACACATAACAGTAATAGAGTGAGATCCAGAATCTCTTGCCCTGAAAGACAAAAGTCTTTTTTAAAAAATAAGTTGGCCGGGTGCAGTGGCTCACGCCCATAATCCCAGCACTTTGGGAGGCCGAGGCGGGCGGATCACAAGGTCAGGAGATCGAGACCATCCTGGCTAACACTGTGAAACCCCGTCTCTACTAAAAATGCAAAAAATTAGCCGGGCGAGGTGGCGGGCGCCTGTAGTCCCAGCTACTCGGGAGGCTGAGGCAGGAGAATGGCGTGAACCCGGGAGGCGGAGCTTGCAGTGAGCCGAGATCGCGCCACTGCACTCCAGCCTGGGCGACTAAGCGAAACTCTGTCTCAAAAAATAAAAAAAAAAACAAAATTAGCCCGGTGTGGTGGCGCATGCCTGTAATCCCAGCTACTCGGGAGGCTGAGGCAGAAGAATTGCTTGAGCCCAGGAAGCGGAGATTGTGGTGAGCCGAGATCATGCAATTGCACTCTAGCCTGGGCAATGAGAATGAAACCCCATCTCAAATAAACAAACAAACAAACAAATAAATGGCTTTTCTTAAGGTTTGAACAAACATCTGGATTTTTGGGTAGGGGAGGTGGGATAGGGTTTCTGGGTCTTATTGCTAAGCTCCGAGATTCATTAGAACGAAAGCAGCGAGGCTCACCTTCCTACAGAGTCCACAGGAGACCCTCACAGGGGAAAACCCTGATTCGAGACTTAGGTGGCACTTTCCTTAGTAATGTGACCAAGAGCACTTGACAGAGAGGTCCTGTTAGCAGCGGCGAATCCATATGGTCTGAGGCAACGCAATTCTTGCCTCCTTAGAAGAAAGAATTTGACCAAGGGGCATAAGGCAGAGGGAGAGACTGAGTCAAGTTTTATAGCAGGAGCCAAAGTTTATTAAAAAGTTTTAAGGCAGGGGCCAGATGTGGTACCTCACACCTGGAATCCCAGTACTTTGGAAGGCCAAGGCAGGAGAATTGCTTTAGCTCAGGAGTTTGAAACCAGCTAAGACAAAATAGCAAGACACTGTCTCTATTTTTTGTTTTGTTTTAAGTTTTAGAGCAGGAATGGAAGGAACTAACGTACACTTGGAAGAGGGCCAAGTGGGCAACTGGAGCGATTCAAGAGCACAGTTTGACCTTTGACTCAGGTTTTACACCTTGGCATGCTTCCAGGGAACTGCATCTCTCCTCTTCTGCTTCTTCCTTTGGGGTGAGCTGTCTGCATGCGCAGTGGCCTGCAAGCTCTTGGGAGGGGCCGCGTGCAAAGTGTGTTTACCAGAGCTGTGCACATGCTCATTTCAGTCGTTTGGTCATAGACCAGTTAAATGCTATATTGCTTCTTAATGCACATACTTGAGCCCACTCGCCAACTCCTGAGATCTTACTGGGAAGCTGCTGATTACCAGTTTCAGGGTTTTCTATCTATTGGGAGACTGCCTTTTCTTGGTACTGGCTGCAACCAATTATTATTTTAGAGAGAGACAGTGTAACAACCACCTGACTCTCACCTGGTGGTCGCCTGACATTCCTGGTAGGGGCTCTCCCGCCCTGCTCCTATCTGCCTAACTGCCTGCTCTAACAGTCCAGTGGGAGGAGGTTGGTCCTAAGCTCACTAGCAAGGGTAAATAACACGGTCTCTTTTTTCTTTTTTTTTTTGAGATGGAGTCTCACTCTGTCGCCAGGATGGAGTGCAGTGATGTGATCTCGGCTCACTGCAACCTCCGCCTCCCAGGTTCAAGAGATTCTCTTACCTCAGCCTCCTGAGTAGCTGGGACTGCAGGTTCACACCACCATGCCCGGCTAATTTTTGTACTTTTAGTAGAGATGAGGTTTCACCATGTTGGCCAGGATGGTCTCAATCTCCTGACCTTGTGATCCACCGGCCTCGGCCTCGCAAAGTGCTGGGATTACAGGTGTGAGCCACCATGCCTGGCCAACATGGTCTCTTTTGGTCTCTGTGTCATCTTCTGTAAAATGGTGACAGTTCCTGCCCTGCTCACCTTGAATAAGCACTTTGAGGATAAATACATTACTGAAGGTAAAAAATGCATTGTAAACTCTAAAAATACTACATACGTAAGAGCTGATTTTGATGGCTTAAGGTGCAAATAAGTCCAGGCTGACTGAAGATGACGAAGTGACCCTGATGGCCGAACCTTTACAAATCCTTCCCTTATTAGCAAGTTGACTTAGTGGGAGCTTTGTTTCCTCAGATTCTGTGGAGAGAAAGACACCTTATTTTCCTGCTGCCAGGGTCATCTGTCTAAAACATAAATCTGAACATGTCACTCCCGCTTCTTCTCCTCGTCAGATCTCAGACCAAATGTCGGCTCTGTAGAGAGGCCTTCCCTGCTGTCCTCCATCTGCAGCTGCAGACCTTTCTCATCCCCGAGAGCTACTGCAGTCTCCCTCCTGACAGGCACCATGACATCAGATGGCTTTACTTATTTCTCTTTTGTCTCTCTCCTCTCAAGAGAATGTAATCTCTCTGAAGGAGGGTAAGGAGATGTCTATGTTATTAACCACTCTTTCTAGGAAGGTCTAGATCAATGCCATGCAGGTACCTGATGAGAGAGAGAGAGAGAGAGAGAGAGAGAGAGAGACAGAAAGAGAGAGATTGCAAGGGGAACCAGGAAACTATCAATGTTGAAGAGAGAGTTATTCTCATTTCCAGGCCCTGATTCCAGGTTCTCGTGAGGCCTGGCTGCTTATGGGTTCAATAAAAGCAACAGGATCATGGGTTTTTTCCAATGCATTCTCACTTCTGCTTAAAGCAAATTAAAATGGTGTGCTGTTGCCTTAACCAAATACACCCTAAGCCACATCTGCCACTGGAGAAGAGGCCTGTGACTGTTTTCCGCTCACTCACTGTGAGTCTCCAGGGCCTGGCACAGTGATGGGCATGGAAATACCTGTGAATGGATAGTTTGTCTCTGCACTGCACAAAAGTCCAGTTCTCACTTTCTATTACAGTGTTCCAAAGTTTCCAACATAACTCCACAGGTCAGAGGTCACAAACTGACTACCCAGCTGTTGAATTAGCCCACAGGCTTTTTTTTTTTTCTTTTTAAGACTGGGTTTTGCTCTTGTTGCCTGGAGGCTGGAGTGCACTGGAGTAATCTTGGTTCACTGCAACCTCTGCCTCCTGGGTTCAAGCAATTCTCCTGCCTCAGCCTCCTGAGTAGCTGGGATTACCGGCACACACGACCATGCCCAGCTAATTTTTAGTATTTTCAGTAGAGACAGGGTTTCACCATGTTGGGCCAGGCTGGTCTCGAACTCCTGACCTCAGGTGATCCAACCGCCTTGGCCTCCTAAAGCGTTGGGATTACAGGTGTGAGCCATTGCACCCAGCCTTGTTTTGTTTTTTAAAATACTGTTTTTGCCTGGACAGTTTTTGAAGAAAGAAAAGAAAGCAAAGAAAGAAGAAGAAAAGGAGGGAGGAAGAAAGGAAGGAAGCCAACATTTTAAAATGGAGTGAGTTCACATGAAAATCAACATTTCCAGCCCCTCTTTAAAAACTCTAATATTTTATAGCACTAAGCTCTAAAAGGCCTTTCTACTTCTACATCTTTTTTTTTTTTAATACTTTTAAGTTCTAGGATACATGTACACAACGTGCAGGTTTGTTACATATGTATACATGTGCCATGTTGGTGTGCTGCACCCACTGACTCGTCATTTACATTAGGTATATCTCCTAATGCTATCCCTCCTCACTGCCCCCACCCCACGACAGGCTCCAGTGTGTGATGTTCCCCTTCCTGTGTCCAAGTGTTCTCATTGTTCAATTCCCACCTATGAGTGAGAACATGCAGTGTTTGGTTTTCTGTCCTTGTGACAGTTTGCTGAGAATGATGGTTTCCAGCTTCATCCATGTCCCTACAAAGGACATGAACTCATCCTTTCTTATGGCTGCTTAGTATTCCATGGTGTATATGTGCCACATTTCCTTAATCCAGTCTATCATTGATGGACATTTGGGTTGGTTCCAAATCTTTGCTATTGTGAATAGTGCCACAATAAACATACGTGTGCATGTGTCTTTATAGCAGCATTATTTGTAATCCTTTGGGTATATCCCCAGTAATGGGATGGCTGGGTCAAATGGTATTTCTAGTTCTAGATCCTTAAGGAATCACCACACTGTCTTCTACAGTGGTTGAACTAGTTTACAGTCCCACCAACAGTGTAAAAGTGTTCCTATTTCTCCACATCCTCTCCAGCACCTGTTGTTTCCTGACTTTTTAATGATCACCCTTCTAACTGGTGTGAGATGGTATCTCATCGTGGTTTTGATTTGCATTTCTCTGATGGCAAGTGATGATGAACATTTTTTCATGTGTCTGTTGGCTGCATAAATGTCTTCTTTTGAAAAGTGTCTGTTCATATCCTTTGCCCACTTTTTGATGGGGTTGTTTTTTTCTTGTAAATTTGTTTGAGTTCTTTGTAGATTCTGGATATTAGCCCTTTGTCAGATGAGTAGATTCAAAAATTTTTTTCCCATTCTGTAGGTTGCCTGCTCACTCTAATGGTAGTTTGTTTTGCTGTGCAGAAGCTCTTTAGTTTAATTAGATCCCATTTGTCAATTTTGGCTTTTGTTGCCATTGCTTTTGGTGTTTTAGACATGAAGTCCTTGCCCATGCCTATGTCCTGAATGGTATTGCCTAGGTTTTCTTCTAGGGTTTTTATGGTTTTAGGTCTAACATTTAAGTCTCTAATCCATCTTGAATTAATTTTTGTATAAGGTGTAAGGAAAGGATCTAGTTTCAGCTTTCTACATATGGCTAGCCAGTTTTCCCAGCACCATTTATTAAATAGGGAATCCTTTTCCCATTTATTGTTTTTGTCAGGTTTGTCAAAGATCAGATGGTTGTCAAAGATCAGATGTGTGGTATTATTTCTGAGGGCTCTGTTCTATTCCATTGGTCTATATCTCTGTTTTGGAACCAGTACCATGCTGTTTTGGTTACTGTGGCCTTGTAGTATAGTTTGAAGTCAGGTAGCGTGATGCCTCTAGCTTTGTTCTTTTGACTTAGGATTGTCTTGGCAATGTGGGCTCTTTTTTTGGTTTCATATGAACTTTAAAATAGTTTTTTTCCAATTCTGTGAAGAAAGTCATTGGTAGCTTGATGGGGATGGCATTGAATCTATAAATTACCTTGGGCAGTATGGCCATTTTCATGATATTGATTTTTCCTATCCATGAGCATGGAATGTTCTTCCATTTGTTTGTGTCCTCTTTTATTTTGTTGAGCAGTGGTTTGTAGTTCTTCTTGAAGAGGTCCTTCCCATCCCTTGTGAGTTGGATTCCTAGGTATTTTATTCTCTTTGAAGCAATCATGAATGGGAGTTCATTCAGGATTTGGCTCTCTGTTAGTCTGTTATTGGTGTATAGACAAAATTCAAAGCCCTTCATGCAAAAAACTCTCAATAAATTAGGTATTGATGGGACGTATCTCAAAATAATAAGAGCTATTTATGACAAACCCACAGCAAATATCATATTAAATGGGCAAAACCTGGAAGCATTCCCTTTGAAAACTGGCACAAGACAGGGATGCCCTCTCTCACCATTCCTATTCAACATAGTGTTGGAAGTTCTGGCCAGGGCAATCAGGCAGAAGAAGGAAATAAAGGGTATTCAATTAGGAAAAGAGGAAGTCAAATTGTCCCTGTTTGCCGATGACATGATTGTATATTTAGAAAACCCCATTGTCTCAGCCCAAAATCTCCTTAAGCTGATAAGCAACTTCAGCAAAGTCTCAGGATACAAAATCAATGTGCAAAAATTACATCTTCTTTTTGATGGTTCAGAAGAAAGCAATCTGTTCTTGCATTTAAGGTAACAAAATCTGAGATTCCAGATTCCTAAAGGGAAATGAGTACAACCAGAAAGCTTACAAATGTATTTTCTCTTTTTCTCTCTCTTATTATCTGTCCCAACAAGAAAACCCTGCCCCTTCCAGGGACAGGTATTGCAGCATTATAGAACAGTGGCTCAGCTGTGGACTCTGCCAGCATCCCTGCAAGAAATGCCTCTAAGTCCCCACAGTTGCAGCCACAGCTTCTGCTGACTGGAGTCACCCGTGAAGCTGATCTGCATATGGCTCCTGGCCTTGTTTGTTGAGAAACCTGCTAAGACAAATGCAGGTGTGGGGAGCGATTCAGTGAAGTTGTACCCTGCTCTGCAGCATGGCCCTCACTTCCTGAAACTCTCATACCTCTCAGAGACTTCAGGTTATTTTCTTTCTGAGAGGCTCAATCCTGGCACCTCAGGGACAGCAGACAAGCCCCTCAGAAAAGACAAGCCCCCAAAACAGGGCATGGTCCACCAAAGGCCATGGCAGTATCCACCCATCGTTAGAACACATTTTCTTTCCTTTTTCTTTTTATGTGGTTTTCACTGGGAAAAGATGGGGTGTGGTGGCGAAGAGACCAATATACAAAAAGTTAAACACTTAAGTATACAATGGCTTTCTGAAAAATAAGGAGAGAACATGCAAAAATGTTACTCTCGACAACTGGAAAAAAGCTCTGAAACTCCATGAGTCAGGCCATAGCCAAATCCATGTTCCATCTTAAGTGGGTCCTTCCTTCCTTCCTTCCTTCCTTCCTCCCTCCCCCCTCCCTCCCTCCCTCCCTCCCTCCCTCCCTCCCTCCCTTCCTTCCTCCCTCCCTTCCTCCCTTCCTCCCTCCCTCCCTCCCTTCCTCCCTCCCTCCCTCCCTCCCTCCCTTCCTCTCTTCCTCCCTTCCTCCCCTCCCTCCCTCCCTCCCTCCTTCCTTCCTTCCCTCCCTCCCTCCCTCCTTCCTTCTTTTCTTTCTTCCTTCTTTCCTTCTTCCCTCCTTCCCTCCCTTCCTCCTTCCCTCCTTCTTTCCCTTCTTTCCCTTTCTTTTCTTTCTTCTCTTTTTCTCTTTCTTCTTTCTCTCCTTCATAAAATCTTGTCAGGTGCAGTGGTTCATGCCTGTCCTAGCATTTTGGAAGCCTGGGGCAGAAGGAGTGCTTGAGTCCAGGAGTTCAAGGCAAGCCTGGGCAATATAGTGAGACCTCATTTCTACCAGTAATAATAATAATAATAACACTAATAATAATAAGCCTGGTGTGGTGACACATGAGTAGGAGGCTGAGTAGGAGGCTGAGGTGGGAGGATCAGTTGACCCCAGGAGGTTGAGGCTGCAGTGAGCTGGGATTGTGCCACTGCCCTCCAGCCTGCGCAACAGAGCAAGAGACTCTGCCTTTAAAAAAAAAAAACCTCATAAATAAAATCTGTCCTGAAACCATCCTGACTTTCATCCTCCCCAGACTGGGTTTCACCTTCAGAGCCTCTGTCCCCAGATTCTCGGGCCAGAGCTTGCAGATGTTTTCTTTGCTGGAGGCTCAAAGTGCATTTTGTGATACACGGCTGTCTCAGGAGCAGACACTGAGACAGGGGACTGAGAGCAACAATTGGCTCGGAGGTGGCCCCGAACCTCATCGTAGAAGAGTGTGGGAGTGAGACAGGGACAGAAGGCAGCCACCGGAGGGCAGACTGTCACACAGGTCACCACTGCGGCCCCTACAGTCCAAGCCCTGGAAAATCCTGGGAGCCTGTGGAGCAGGGGGAGCTGGGGTCTGTGTTTTCCAGCCCTGTCCACCAGCGGCTGAGGGCTGATCCCAGGCCTTTTCCCTCCCAGCACTTCTGGCTGGTCCCAAGCACATAAGCCTGCAGCAGAGTGAGGTCAAAATGCTCGCCTAGAACCCCGATCAGGGCGCCGCAGCACCTGCTCCAACCTGTCCAGCCCTGGGCCCACCTCAGTTAACAGAGCAGCCCCTCTTCCAGCCAGGAGGCCCTCCTGGCGAGAAGAATGTGGAGGTGGAGCACATGGAGGCAGTGTGCTTGCCCCAGACAATCATGTCCTTACTCTCATCACCACAAAGCCATTCCTTCACTGTACTTTCTTTCTTTTTTTTTTTTTTTTTCTTTTTGAGATGGGGTCTCACTCTGCCACCTAGGCTGAGTGCAGTGGCAAGCTCATAGCTCACTGCAGCCTCAACCTTCTGGGCTGAAGTGATCCTCCCACCTCAGCCTCCTAAATAGCTAGGACTACAGGCATGCACCATTGTGCTCAGCAAATTTTTGCTCACCTTTGGGCATGGTGGTGCGTGCCTGTAATCCCAGTACTTGGGAGGCCGAGGCAGGAGAATCACTTGAACCTGGGAGGTGGAGGTTGCAGTGAGCCGAGATCGAGCTATTGCACTCCAGCCTGGGCAGCAAGAGCAAAACTCTGTCTCAAAGAAAAAAAAAAAAACCTTACATCTAATGATTTATTATATACAACACAAAGAATGCAGTGATACAGAAAAAACTTGATAAATTAGATTGTATCAAAAGTCACATCACATAGACGTTAATCAAATCAGAATGTCTGGGGTGGGTGAGTGGTTTGGTTAAAGGCCCCAGGTGCTTCTAAGGTGCAGCCAAGCTGGCAAACCACTGACCTAGGCCACTGCCTAAAAAGATCTGACCTGACTGGCTGGGGAGGAGCTTAGGGGCTTTGGGGCTCCTCAGGTAGCTCTCATGGGAGGCGTCTGAGAACCCCTGGAGAGAGATGCTGAAGCTGCAGCCTCCACATCCATCCCACTGCTCCCTCTCTGAGTAGCATCAGGGCAGTGTGTGGAGCTCAAGTCAGCTCGAGGGCTGTGCCTGATTGTGTTAAAGGTGGTCCCATTCTGTAGATAGTGAACACCCCAGGAGTGAGTCAGTGACATACCAGCAGTGCATTGCCAAAGACTTTGGGGAAAGTTTTTTCCTGATTCTTAAGAAAGAACAAGAAGCCATGTTCACTTTCCTATTGAACATTATATTAAGTGAAATAAGCCAGGCACAAAAAGACATAGTTCACATATTCTATATTATTTGTGGGAGCTAAAAATGAATTCAATTGAACTTGTGGAGATAGAAAAAGGAGGTTGCCCATCCCAGAGCCTGGGATGGGTAGTGCGAAAGGTGGGGGTGGGTGGGAAATGGGGATGGTTAATGGGTACAAAATATAGTTAGATACCATGAACAAGGTCTGGTATTTGATAGCATGGCAGGGTGACTACAGTCAGCAATAATTTCTTGTATATTTCAGAATAACTAAGAGAGCACAATGGGAATGTCCATAACACAAAGAAACCATGAATACTTGAGGGGATGGATGGCTACCCCATTTCCCTGCTGTGATCTGTGCACACTGCACACCTGTGTCAAAGTATCTCATGTACCCCACAAATATATGCACCTACTAGGTACCCACAAATATTAAAAATAGATGTGATGGAAGGCGCTTGTAGCACAGGTGACACTGATGAGAAAAATAAGTCTTGGGAAGAAGCCAACACTATGGCTGCAGAAAACAGAGAACACAGGGGCCCTTGATGCTGTAATCAAGCTGCCACGTCCTGAAACTCACTGCCTCTGGGCTGCTGCATATGTGAGCCACTAGATTTGCATCCTATTTAAGCCAGTTTGAGTTGATTTTTCTATTACTGCCCTCAAGTGACACAGGCAGTCATGGAAGGTGCCTGTGAGAAAGTTCAACACCAGAACCAAGTGAGACCAATGGATGCAAATGATCCAGCCCTGTGAAAGCCTCATAGAAGGGATTTGAGCACGAGGAATGGAACCCATCCAGAAACAAGAAGATGCTTGCTGCATTGAAGAAACAAGGAAAAAATATCATTGTTAACAATTCCAAGAGCTGGCCTGGCCAGTCGCAGAATGCGACTCTAAGTAGGGAAAAATTAGACACATTAAAGGGCATAAAGGTTGCTCAAGTGAGTCACCCAGCATTATTGGGGAGCACTCCACATGGCACAAAAGAGGGCAGAAGTCCAGAGAGTAGTCCCGTCCTTGGGATGCAAACGGTGTCACTGGAAGAAGACGGGCATGCTGCCCATAACAAGGGCATGTCACAGCCGTGATGCCATTTGACCCCTCAGGTTGGTCCCGGGCAGCACACTCTGATGATTAAATCAGGAACAGGCAGACAGAGGGGTGTGTGTGTTTCAGAGAAAGCTGGTGATTTGCTAAACCAAAAATGACAAGGAGAAAAAAATCAGGATTTTTATAGCACATACAGAACATTAAACATGGAGAGACTTTATCCTTCTAGAGCATTCGTTTAAAGCTCATGCCTACAGTCCTGAGTGTTTCCCTTCCTCTAAAAAGCATCAAGAAGATAGAAAATATGGTCTTCAAAAGTTAAAAAAAAAAAAAAAAGAAAATTAAAGGGTCGTTTCTGAAATTAGCCTGGAATGTTTCATTGCTTTATAGTGAGGCAGCAGCCTCCGAGAAGCTTAGCAGCATCCGCCTCTTGTCTGAGCTTCTACGTCAGTTTCTCCAGGGCAGATTTTATTACATAAACAGCAAAGAGGCCGGGCTCCTGAGCAGCTCAGAAACTCTTGCATCTTTGAGGAGCTTGCACATGCTCACGCCACTCTGGAAAACCAGGTAGAGAGGCACTTTTCAGGGAGACCCCAAGGTGCTGAAGCAAGAAGGGCAATAATTTGGTTTTCTTTAAATATATATATATATATATACACACACACACACATATATATATATATATAAATATATTTATATATATATAAAATATTTATATATATATGTGTGTGTGTGTGTGTGTGTGTGTGTATGTGTGTATATATATATATATATATATATATATATATATATATTTGAGACATAGCTTCACCAGGCTGGAGTGCAATGGCGTGATCTTGGCTCATTGCAACTTCCATCTCCCAGGTTCAAGCAATTCTCCTGCCTCAGCCTCCTGAGTAACTGGGATTACAGGCGCGTGCCACTACGCCCGGCTAATTTTTGTATTTTTAGTAGGGATGGGGTTTCACCATGTTGGTCTGGTTGCTCTTGAACGCCTTACCTCCAGTGATCTGCCCGCCTCAGTCTTCCAAAGTGCTGAGATTACAGGTGTGAACCACCGCGCATGGCCAAAAAATTGAGGTAAAATCTTCCTATATAATTTACCATCTTTACTATTTTTAAGTGTACAGTTTAGTGCTCATAAATATTTATAAGGAGGGTAATGATTTGAAGAGAAATTCAGTACTCCCAGGCCCTCTGTGTCCCTGCTGACTGAGACAGGATCTGAAGCAAGGCTTGAATCTCTCTGGGATCAGTTTTCTTGTCAATAGAGTTGAGATGCACTTGTCCCTCTGCTTCCTTCCGGGGGCACAAAGGAATTACTGCCTGGAGAGACTTGGAAACACACAAGGAGCGGTGCTGATGAGAGGAGCTGGTTTAGAATAAGGCAGAGACAGAACAAAGAAGGATCTTTCCCGGGGTAGAGGGAGGGTGGCGGGAGGACAATGGGGAATGCAGGGTTGAGATTCTTTCCAAATGTTCACAAGAGACTGAAAATAGACTCAGTCCATTCATCTCCTTTATGAAAACCCTACAATATCAATGGGATGATTTCTATGAGTAAAAATTAGGAAAACTAAGAGATTCAGCATTGGTCAAGGCTTATCAGCAGTCTTAATTGCTTTAATTTTAGTCAACAGACATCATCTTCTTGTATAAGGCAATGCTTTTGTCCTGGTGACTGGCAGGCCTGGTCCACTAAGTGCCTTAGCAAAGCAAGCTGGGCCCTTTGGTCATTAACACTGCAAACATCCACACGTTCCCTCCAATGCTCCCTTGCAACCCTGCTAAAAATAAAATTGTCTTTTAATAACCTCCACAGCCCGCCACTGTCTCCTCTGTTTTGAATGTTCACTGAGGACCCCAGTAAGAAATGGAAATTACCTCGAATGCTCTCTCCTCTGCCTTGACAGTGCCGCGGCCGGCCGCACACTCTGCTGGGGGAAGGGCAGTGTTGATCAGAAAGCGAGCTCCTTGACTGACGTTATCTTCTCCTGGGCAGAAACCAATTTCAGCAAGAACTTTGTAATTTGGAATTCAAGGATATAAGATGCATTCAGAGAACCGTTTTCCCCCTACAAGTTACAGGTCTGTCATTTAAGAGGTTTAATATCACAAAAAGGGCCTGCTTCTGCCTTTTTTTTTTTAATTTTAAAAAATGCCACACTGATGCTCTCAGAACAGAGGCTTAGGAATGAGAAGAATGGCCTGTACTTCAAACAACCCCATTGTTCCTTACTAGAGGCAGAAGAATAATGTCAGACAAAAATAGTTATTTATTCAGCAAGCTCTTGAAGTGCTCAGGCAGACTGGTGGACCTCAATGCCTGGCATATAGCAGGTGTTCAATAACTATGTGAAGGAAGGAAGAAGGGGAGGGAAGGAGGCAGGGAAGAAGAAATACATGTGTAGTAGGAATTCCAAGACATAGTACATTATTTTATCCAAACACAAACACATCTCACAACGCATAGTGTTTAATCGAGATCTTCCCATGATGCACCGGGGCAAGGCAATCATGTGGGAGGAGGGGGCCCAGGCAGCAAATGTCTAGAATGAGAAAACTGGGTCACAGGCCAGGCTCTCAAGTCAGAGTGATGCTGAAACCTCCTCCCTTTCTTTTTTTTTTTCTTTTTTTTTTTTTTTTTTGAGACGGAGTCTCGCTGTGTCTCCCAGGCTGGAGTGCAGTGGCGTGATCTTGGCTCACTGCAAGCTCCGCCTCCCGGGTTCACGCCATTCTCCCGCCTCAGCCTCCCAAGTAGCTGGGACTACAGGCGCCCGCCACCACGCCCGGCTAGTTTTTTGTATTTTTAGTAGAGACGGGGTTTCACCATGTTAGCCAGGATAGTCTCGATCTCCTGACCTCGTGATCCACCCGCCTTGGCCTCCCAAAGTGCTGGGATTACAGGCTTGAGCCACCGCGCCCGGCCAACCTCCTCCCTTTCTTACCAGTTGTATGACAATAGGCAACCTGCTTTATCTCTCTGAGCCTCGGTTTCTTCATTTAGAAAACAGAGCTTACACCTATTTTGGAAGACATTGTTAGTTCACTCGAGACCCAGTCAAATGTAGTGCCTCATGCCTGTAATCCCAGCACTATGGGAGGCTGAGGTGGGAGGATTGCTTGAGGCCAGGAGTCTGAGACTCGCCTGGACAACAAAGTGAGACCCCACTGCTACAAAAAATTAGCCAGTTGTAGTGGAGTGCACCTGTGGTTCCAGTTTCTCAGGAGGCTGAGGCAGAAATATTGCTGGAGCCTGGGAGGTCGAGGCTGCAGTGAGCTGTGACAGCACCACCGCTCCCCAGCCTGGGAGACAGAGTGAGACTGTCGCAAAAAAAAAAAAAAAAAGACCCATTCCTAGCCCTCTTTCTTTCTTGTCTTTCTCAGTTTTAAAGAGTAGAACACTCAGTGCCGCATTTCCAAGTGTGATGCTGGGGGAAGATGGCCATGGGGCTTAGGAGAAAGCTAGCACCTTCTTGGTAAAGGGAAGATGTGGGTTTGGTCTCCTGAAGAGCAAGGCTTCTGAGAGCAGAGGCCATATCTTCTTCTCCCATGGGACCCCAACTTGCCAAACCCAGGGGTGCTCGTGGAAAACTCAACTTGAAATCAGGCATGACCGGACCTGCATTGAGCTGTGTGTGTGTTTCACTCACCTTTGAATACAAAGGCCAAAAAAATTCTTTGTGGTTGGCTTTGGAGAGATTGTCAGGAAGAGCTGTAAGAAAGTGATGATCCAGAGCAAGGAAAACAATGGACGAAATAAAAAGGCAGCCTGCAGATAGGGAAAACATATCTACAAAATATCACATAAGAGGTTCATATGCAAGATTTGTTAAAAACTCATGCAACTCTGCTGGCACGGTGGCTCACACCTGTAATCCCAGCACTTTGGGAGGCCGAGGTGGGTGAATCATGAGGTCGGGAGTTTGAGACCAGCCTGGCCAACATGGTAAAACCCTGTCTCTACTAAAAATAGAAAAAATTAGCTGGGCATAGTCACAGGTGCCTGTAATCCCAGATACTCGGGAGGCTGATGCACAATTGCTTGAACCTGGGAGGCGGGGGTTGCAGTGAGCTGAGATGGCACCACTGTACTCTAGCCCAGGCAACAGAGTGAGACTCCATCTCAAAAAAACACGAAAAACAAAAAACAAAAACCAAAAGAAACCCCACAAAAAACCTCATACAACTCAATAGCAAGAAAACATATAACTCAATTAACAAATGTGCAAATGACTTGAATAGGCATTTCTCCAAAGATGAAATGAAAATGACCAACATCATTAGGAAAAAGCAAATCGAAACCACTATGAGAAAACACCTCCCACCTGTCAGGGTGGCTACAATAAAAAAACCAATGCTAACAAGTGGTGGTGAGGGTGTAGAGAAAGGGAACCCTTGTACACTGTTGATAGGAGTGCCGAGTGGCGAAGCAATTATGGAAAACAGTATGAAGGCCTCAAACAAAATTAAAAATAGCACTACCATCTGACCCAGCAGTCCCTCTTCTGGGTACACACTCAAAGGAGATGAAATCACCACCTCGTCAAGGCATCTGCACTCCCATGCTCACCGCGGCACTTCACAGCGGCCAAGGTACAGACACACCCTAGGGGTTTATCAATGGACAAATGAATAGAGAAACCATGGTGTGTGTACAAAACAAAATGTTACTCGGCCTCAAAAAAGACGGAGATCCTGCCACTTGCCACAACATGGATAGGCTTAGAGGACATCATAATAAGTGAAATAAGTCAGACACAGAAAGATAAATACTGTATAATATCTCACTTATATGTGAAATCTTAAAGGTCAAACATATATATATATATATATATATATATATATATATATAGAGAGAGAGAGAGAGAGAGAGAGAGAGAGAGAGAGAGAGAGAATAAAACAGTGTTGGGGTAGGGGAGCAGGAAGAAACAGACATAGGTCAAAGGCTCCCACATAGCAAATATGCGGGATGAACGCGTCTAAAGATGGAATGCACAGCAGGAGGGCTGTGGCTGATAACAGTGGATCCTCTTCTTTGCTAAATGAGAAGATTATAACTGCTCTTGCCACAGGGAGAGGGGGATGCCTTAAAAAAATAAAATGATTATTGACAAAGTGATAAATAATGAGAGTGAAGGAAATTTGATGATTAAGTTTGCAATGAGGGGAAATAAAACAATTTGTCCGGCACTACACCATAGCACAATAACGTGTTTAAAATATAAAACACAATAAAACTGGGTCAGATGTATTTGTTTTTTGTTGTTTTGTTTTTAATTTTAAATTCAGCCGCTCTCTCAAGGGCCCGTGGGCATGTGCTCATGATGAAAAATACATTCCAGTTTTTACAGCTGCCATAAGACCGCATAAGAGCAGTAGGTAATTTCAAGTGACTTCTCCTAAACTACAGCTGGGGCCCTTGGCTCTGTGTTTCGTGAAGTCTTGCAGGAGCCTTGATGATAAAAACCACATCTGTGGACAATTCCGTCTCTGGGTCCCCTGCTAGGATAGAGCTTACTCCAGCCCCTATTGGCAGTCCACTCTCCAAGCTGCCATTCCTTTACCCAGGACACTCACAGATACATCTCCAACCCACACCTTGGGTGAGACATGTCTTGGGCTAAACTGCGAGTTATTATTCAGAAACTGAGAGCTCTTAACAATACAAATCCATCCTCCCTCCCTCCCTCCTTCCCTCCTTCCCTCCCTTCCCTCCCTTCCCTCCCTTCCCTTCCTTCCTTCCTTCCTTCCTTCCTTCCTTCCTTCCTTGACAGGGTCTCACTCTGTCACCTAGGCTGAGTGCAGTGGCAAGCTGATAGCTCACTGCAGCCTCAATCTTCTAGGCTGAAGTGATCCTCCCACTTCAGCCTCCTAAATAGCTAGGACTACAGGCATGTGCCATCATGCCCAGGAAATTTTTAAATTATTATTATTTGTAGAGACAGAGTCTTGCTATGTTGTCCAGGCTGGTCTCAAACTCCTGACCTCAAGTGATCCTCCTGCCTCAGCCTCCCAAAGTGCTGGGATTACAGGTGTGAGCCACCACACCTGGCCTGATTTTTTCTTTTAGTTAACATCAGGTGTTCATTCTGGTCCCCAAAGTTCAGCAAATGTATAAATACTAAGCAGCAGTGTGCCCATGCCCCTCTCCCTGGTCAGGCTTTACAACACTGAACACATGTGTTATGCTCCCAAAAACTCCCCCTTAAGAATGGAAATATGCAAGGGAAACACAACACTAAACCTCTTTTGTTAGCATTCCTGTTAAATTCACATTTATTACTCCAGTGAAAATTGTCTGTATGCAGAGAAAGTGCTTTAAACAGAGCAGATTGGTCAGCCTCTGGTCCCCTCCGGCTCCTACAAACTTTCCAGTCCTTTCACTTTGAAGCTGGGTCACTGCAGTGAGGTGCGTGTTGTTGTTCTGAAGAATCCAGTTGCATTTCATCACAGAACTTTCATAAGAATCCATTTATCAAATCGTTCCTTGGAAAACTGGAGTGGCACAGATCAAACCAACTGAGGAGCTGCGTGACATTTTAAGTCCCAATGTCAGTGCTGCCCAAATACAAACTAGATTATCAAGCGCTTTTCAAGAACACTTTAATGCCTTGTTCTCATAAACTCTGACAGTCTGACGATTAGGATTACAATGAGCCATTTGTAGGAACTGCATAAGGGCCTGGAAGTTACAGCCCTTTCAGAAAGCACTCCTGCCAGCCCTCCCACCAGGAGTCAGGGGTGGCCCAGGATGTGCATGTCACCTGGGCTCTGGAAGCTCACTGTGGCACCCTGTCTGCAGCAGACATCTGTGGGCGTCCTACTTGCACCCCCTTGGTTCCTGGCATCTGCGTTTCTGCTGACTAGAGGGCCAACAGCCCGACTGCACTTCTTTTCCTGCAGGCTTGCTTCTGTCCCGGGAACCCACTCTGCCCATAGATGTGGCAGGCCAGAAATGCCAGGGAATTCGGCTCTCCAGGAGTGACCCTCAGCCAACGGCTGACAGAAGCTAACGAGGTGTGCCCCAGCTCTCTCATTCATTCGTGGGTAACACTGAGTCCTGAGTGTAAGTTCCCCCAGAGTTCCAGCAAGGCTAACTCCAGTGACCCCTGGGTGACTGGGTGGTTACTCACCTTCTGCTGCTGTCTTCCCCTCCATGCCTCGCTTCCACACTCCCCTATCTGTGCTTCCTGGGTTCACTTCCCAAATAAACCACTTGCACTCACATCTGGGCCTCGGGGTCGGCTTCCAGGGGAACCCCAGTCTAAGACATCGCTATCCTTGCTGGGATTTAAGATGCAGTGCACATCTCCCAGGCTAGGGAGGGAACACCCACAGCCACCGCTCTCCCAGAGGCTCTGTCCCAGCTGGGACCATTACGAATTTACATCACTTGACCCTAGATGTGAAATCAAGAGCTGGAAGAAGCCATCACAGCAGACACAGCAGTGGCCACCCCATGAGTTTCCAGAAGCTCTTGTGCATGCTCCAAGGACTGGAGTTGAACAAATGGGAGGAGGAAGAATGAATTGTTTTCCTGCTGTGTCTCTTTCTACAAGCAGCTTTCCACTGGCTGTTACCCCTCTTGTCATATTCTGTAGGCTTAGAGAGAAAATCACAAGGTAAGAGAGAGGATCTTGCAATCATAGAGCTGTGAGCCGTGACGAAAATGTCAAGTTCCTGTGAGCCTGCATGTGAGAATAAAGGAAACTTGCATCTTTGTTGCTGACAGAAACACCAGTTCTGCTAGCAGAGGCCTCCCCAGGAAATTCAGTGTCTGTAATTCTCTTATTGTGAGAAGATAAATAGCATTCTTATTCTGTGAATTTGAACCCATCGAAGTTTTGTATTTGAGAATGCTACATTCATGTCCATCCAAGGAGCATTCCCTGACTCTCCACGGTAGGGCTGGCCTGTGCTGAGAGTGGGACACGGGGAAAGAACACACAGTCCCAGCCTCTTCAGCAGCAAACAGGAGAGAGACATACACCAAGACACAATGGCGTGAAATGACATTCACCACAGCGAAAAAGCAATGGGCCATGAAATATGGGGCACTGATTCAGTCACTGAAATCGGGGAGGTTCCAGAAGCAAGTGACATCGACGTTGAGTGTTGAGGGTGAACTGTTAGCAGAAGAAGGGGCATGAGCAGAAAGCATTCCAGGCACCATGAAAAAGGCAGAGAAGCAAGAAAAAGAGCTCAGGGTTTAAAGAGCATCATCTGATTCCAAATAATTGAGAAAATATTGCTGTTCATGCAAGTGCAAATGATGTGGCTATGTTAACGTAAGTATGTTCACATTTAACAATGCTTTCTTTTTTGTATTAAGTAAAATACAGGACTCAGTAGACAACCCTGAGGCTCCATCCTTAAGCTTCAAGTGAGCCTCCCCAGAGCTGAGAGCTGCAGTGCACAGGAAGTAAGGGATGCCATGTGGAGGTGAGGGGTGGAGGAGGAAGTGAAGGGTGGGAGCAGGCAAAGGAGGGCAGAAGTGAGGGGTATGGTGAGTTGTGGAGTGTGAGAGGTGATGCAGGGAGCGGCAAGAGATGGAAATGGAAGGAGGGTGGGGATGACCTATTTATGTTTTCTTAATGTAATTGGTTTTGGAACCATCACAAAACATGCAACTTGTCAGATTGCCCAAGGCCCTCCAGCTCTCTCGCTCTCTCTCTCCCCTCTTCATGTAACATGCACACAGACATTCACCACACGGAGCTGTGTCCCTGGATGACCAACCAAATGGACTGTCTAGGGCCTGTCATTACATTTCCATGACTGCCTCTAAATCACTTTGTCCTGGTTTCAGAACCAAGGCACTAACCTCCCAACCCAATTTCCTTGAATCTTACCAAGGTGATGATGAATTAGTGTTGATAGTAAATAAAGTCAGAGCTTTGAGACATTACTGAAGAAAAGACACGGGAAAATAAAAACAATACAATTAATTAGCTCCAAGTCAGTATAATTTCCTACCTAAAATAATAAAGAGGCCTTAAAGAAAATAACCACTAAAGCCTCTCTTTGTGCCAAAAAGTCCACAGAGCCTTATCGTCTCACAAAGGCCCCTCCAAAGGTCATCAACCTTATTCCCATTTTAGAGAGACCTCAGCCTCTGGAATTGCTGCAAGAAAAGTATGAGTGCCCCAAAGGACTGAGGCATTCAGATTTCATGAAAAACATCTGTTTGCCCTTTATGGCTGGTTTTACAGAAGATGGAGATGTTAGTAAATATTCCATTTTTTAAAAAATGACAGTAATTTTAGTGACTTTGTCCCTCAGTAACACATGAAAAGTGAATAGATGATGCAAATGTTGAAAAGATAAACATCAGTATTTACATAACGAGCATTAGTCAACGAGTTGAGTGGAGCACAGAGGGGATTCTTATAAAAAGAGACTGTCCTGAGCCTCAAAACACTTTCAGTATTTGTGGAGACAAAAGTCACAACAAAGAACACAGAATCTCACATGGCGTCACGTGGGGTGGACTGGAAAATGGTGGGAACCCACGTGTTCTCCAGAAGGAGCGAAGCATGTATACATAGAGCACTTTACAGTTTACAGATGACTTTCATTTTTCACAATCACATTTACCCCCCCACAACAAGCAGGCAAGCAGTCTTCTGTTCTACACAAAGCTAAGAGGGGCCCAAGGCTGTACAGCAATTCTGGAACTTGAAACCAAAGTCTTCTAGGACCAGCCCTGGGCCCTTTCTCCAGAAACTCTGCAACAGGCCTCCAGGGTAAAACCACTCTGCCCTCACCACGAGGCACAGTGAACGTCTTTAAAGGATGGATGAGCACTCAGAAGAATGAACGAGTGAACCCTGCCCCCGTGGGCGTCTGGCTCACTCCCCTCTGATCATTCTCTAATCCCTAAAACTCCAGGACTCCAGGTTTTTCACTATTCAGTGGCTGCAGGAAGACTCCAGGTTTTTCATATCTTATGCATGCAGCTCCTCAGAGGGTCGCTTTCTAAGAGAAGCACTGAGCATTGCAGAGAAAAATCTTTCTTTCTAATCAGGAGTAAAGGGCTTTCAAGGTCCGAGGCTGAAATCTGCATTGTGAATGTTCAGAAATGAAATGCATGTTTCATTTGCATCTTTTGAAAAGGTCTGCGAGGATGCATTTTGCCTAGGTTTAAATGGAAAATACCTTCAGACTTTAATATATACAAAATAAGATGAATTAGTTTTTCTTGGATGAAACTTGAATCATGCAGCTTTTGGAACCCAACTTAGCACTTCCATTTTGTTCTCTTCTACACACAAACACGCACACACACATACTTGTGTGCTTACATATGCATGCATACACAGTCACATCTGCATGCATCACACACATTCACGTGCACACCTACACACCTGCACATACGTGCACTCACACTTCAGACTTCTCATGCACAGACTGATTTAGTCAACACAGAAGAGTAGAAATAATCAGTATTGGTCTGTACTGCCTGCTGTGTTTGAATATTCAACTACTTAATTCCAACTCTTAATGTACTTCCCCCTTGCTATTCTGCTGATGTTTCACTTCTAGAGACTCCACTCTGCTGAATCATTGTACCACAGAATTCTGAGTTAGGGCAGCTTAAGGCCACCTGAGGCTACTTTACCCCTAAAGCATGAATCCTCTCCCAACAGTAACCAGACCAAGAAGTTCAGACTCTTTGGGATGCATCCAGGAATAGAGAACTTGTGCCCTGCTGAAGAAGTTCATTCTTTTACTCATGTCTCTTGACTGCAAAGCTTATCAGGTCATAAAGTTCAAGTCCTGTTTCTGCTTCTGCCCTGTGGATTACCATGGATACATCAGTTTCTGTTCTAAGTCCCAGGTTTTGCAAGAGGGTATTGGAACAACTGATCTTCAAGGTCCAACTAAAATGTTTTAATAATGCAGACACTTAAAATATCCTGCCTTATTTGGAGCCAAAAATCTCCTTCCTTACAGTGTCCACCCCCTGGTCCAAGCTCTGACCTCTGGGATTATACCTTCATTCGTGTGCAAGTGAGTGATGGCTGTACCATTTCCTCCAGGTGGGACTCCCCGGATCTCTCCAGGGAGCTCTGTCCCGGGTACTTCTTGTGCCTGCCTCCCGTCGTTGTGGTCCACCTTTCACTCCAGCCGTTGCTGTGGCAACCAGGTTGTGAGGGTACAGCTCAACAGCTCCTCGTCTCAGCTGCACTGTATTCCTCCCACCTTCTGCTCTAGAAGTAGCTCACGTTCTGATGCCCCATTGTGGAGCCTGCAGGCCAGCCTAGACTAGAGGGACCAAACATCTCGGTGTTTTCAGGATTGAGGGGATTTTTGGGTTGCAGCAGTATTTTTAGTTGGAAAATCAGGACAGTCCCTGGTCAAGCAGGATAAGCTGGTTGCCCCAGCATGGGTTTAGGAGGGCTTTAACATCCATGGAATGACCCTCAGCAATGGGGGGCTCCAGGAGCTGGTGGCTGAACGCTCCCCTCCTCCTGCCCTGGACAGACTTGGTGGGTACATTCTATACATACAGCTCCTCAGAGGGTCATGGAAGCATGAGGTCCCATTGCCCACAGTGGTGATTAATTTGATAACTTCCCAATTAGAAAAGGCTTTTCCTCCTATCTTGTTTTGTGCTCCTCAGTATCCCCATGTCTGTTTTCTGGAATAGGATCTCACAATGAATGAATTACACACAAGTTCAGCCTTGGGTTCAGCTTTGGGAGGGGATTCCAGGCTCTGGCAGGCACCTGGGAGATTTGGATAATGAAAATGTCACAGGGTTGCACATTTTGGATGCTGGACTTCTCATCCTAAGGTCCAGATGGTTATTCTTCTCGTGTGAATACCACCAGAAAGGGTCTTGGTTTCTTGACAGCTTCTCAGTATTCTTGCTTGCACATCAAGACAGCCAGGTTACTGCAGAAAATCATTTCTGTAGTTGTTGGTTCATTTCCTCAAAATATGGGATTTGGGTGCTACGTCTGAGAACCACACAGGGGATCTTGCCTCTGATCAAAATAAAATCAAAACACCTCCTGTGGTGACAGAGCAGGCATTTTGTTTCCTGACAATATTTCTCCCATCTGATTCAATTTCAGCAAAGCAAATTTAAGTAGATGCAGGTGAAAGAATTGAGAACCGAGAGTTACCTGACTTGTGTTCCTCAGTAACAAACAAACAAACTGAAATATGTTTAACAGAAGAGGGGGAGAAGCCCACTTACACATATTCTGAGTCAAGTTGAGCTTTTCTGGGGGCAGGATGAGGAAACAAGGTGACTGAGTATTTCTCCAGTACTCATCACTGCAGCTTCTGCAGCACTTTACACATAATATCTTACTTAATTCCTTAGAATGACCCCAAGGTGACCTTTGCCCTTGTGACCCCATTTTATAGCTGGAGAAACTGAGAGTCCGGAAGGTAAGGGAATTTCACCTACATCACATAACTAGTCATCTGCAGACTGGGGCTCAAATCTGGGCAGTTCCAGCTCCAAAGTCTGTATCCTTCACCAGTGCACTGCCTGGCCTCTCTAGAGAGGTAGAGTCCAGACAGGGTCAGGGAGCCCCTTGTGGTATCATCTCCCCCTCACCATGCCTGCCCCTCTATGTCATTACTCGAGCTCTTTCCTCTATGGAGAATTCCTTTCCTACCCATCCCCGCCACCCCTACCCCACCCCACTGCCCCACAGCTCCGGCTATGAAAACTCTGCCAGTCCCTCTTGGCCCAGATCATGCCCCACCTCCTGAAGCTTCTTCAGCTACGTGCTGGGCAGCATCTCTCCCTCCACTGAATTCTCAGAGTTGTTCACATTGATGCTACGTAAATGCACACATCAAATACTTAATGAACACTTACTATGCACCAGGTCCTACACTAAGCATTTTACACACATTATCTCTACATCAAATCTATCTCAAGTTACTATTATCTTTCCTATTTCATAACTGAGGAAAACACCATCCAGAGAGGTTAAGTATGATGGGGCCCACTCTTTCACTCCCTTCCAGACTCCAGGCTGGAGAAAGGAGTGTTCACAGTGACACAGGTCACCAATGCAGCTGGCTGGCCAGAGGTGCTGCAGCACAGTAAGTTTTCACATCAGTCTCGATTTCCAAAGCTTTTTCCTGGCCCCTTGGTACTGCAAACCTTCCTCCTGGATCTCCCTCCCACTATGTCTAGCTTCAGCCTTCAACCAACAGAAATGTATTGAGTGCCTGCTACATTCTAGGTACTGTTTCAGGTGCCCAGAAGGTTCTTTTTATTGGGAGAAAGACATGATAGATAGGTATAAAATAACATAGAGAGATAGAAAGACCTATCACTAGCTTCTGTTTGTTTGTTTGTTTTGCTTAACATAAATTATCCAGAACTTGGTAAGAGACATCTGAATCTTTCTACAATCCATTAGGACCCAGGCATTTTACAATTTTATTTATTATTTATTTTTATTTTATTTTTTTTGAGATGGAGTCCTTCTCTGTTGCCCAGGCTAGAGTGCAGTGACATGATCTCAGCTCACTGCAACTTCCGCCTCCCGGGTTCAAGCGATTATCCTGCCTCAGTCTCTGGAGTAGCTGGGATTACAGGTGTGCACCACCACGCCTGGCTAATTTTTGTATTTTCAGTAGAGACGGGCTTTTGCCATGTTGGCCAGGGTGGTCTCAAACTCCTGACCTCAAGAGATCCGCCTGCCCCGGCCTCCCGAAGTGTTGGGATTACAGGCGTGACCCACCACACCTGGCCATTTTACAATTTTATAAAACTGTTAAGGTGCAATAAATAATTTTCTGTCTAGTAGTGACAATAACTTCCAAGGTTGGGATTTTATTGCCCTGTGTGATATTAACCAGTTTTGATCTATTTTCATACTTCTATCTTAGCATTTATTTTTTCCCTGCTGACATTAAAATCCCAGTTCCTCATATTTCTTTTTTGAACTTGGCTTGTCATTAATGAGTTAAATAAAATGAAGAGACATGTGAAAGCTGCAGCTACCAGGGTAAAGTTGTTCTTGTCAGACCTGGATAAAACAGAGCCAGGGAGGCACAAAAAAGGAGGCGGGACGGGTATGCTTTCCTCTCTGAGATGAGAACTGTTCCAAGGACCGTCTGAAAACCCCACAGGAAATCCCTCACGTCCTTCACACATCTCCGGTTCTGCACAGCTTGCATGTTTCTCACGTGTGCACATATTTCTATGACAAGGTTTATGACTAGACAGTCTTTAGGACCACAACAATTCAGATAAGATGCTCTCAAAGAACACCTGCTCAGGAACGGCATCTCCACCAACAAATTCATGCCGACTCAGGCGTTGAGCCTCCGGTGCCCATGAATTCTGTTCCCACGCAGTGTACGTAAACTTCCCCCTTCTGCCAATAAAGCTGCTCTTTACCTTTCCCTCAGCAGATGTACCCAGGGCTTGCTACAGTGCAACCTGGATTCCAGTGCAAGAGGAAAAAGAAGATCCTCTTTTTTTTCTTTTAGACATGGGGTTTTGCTCTGTTGCTCAGGCAATCATAGCTCACCATAGCCTCAAACTCCTCAGCTTGATTCTCCTGCCTCAGCCTCCTCAGTAGCTAGGATTACAGGCACGAACCACTGTACCTAGTAATTTTTAAATATTTATTTTTGTAGAGACAGGGTCTTGCTATGTTGCCCAGGCTGGTCTGAAGTTCTTGGCCTCAGGCAATCTACCTTGGCCTCTCAAAGTGCTGGGATTACAGGTGTGAGCTACTGTACCAGACGTCTTTTCTAATCACTGAATAAATTCAACATATTTGGATGTATTTTTCTCTGATGTCTTTTTTTAGGTTGACAAATGCATACTACAACCATATGGGAATTATGTTTTTAACATTTTTAGTATCCTAACTGATAATCATATTCAGAGAATTAAAATGATTGATGTAATCATGAGTCAATGAGTTGGTCCCTCTAGAATGTGGTCAGGAAAGACTTTTCAGAGGAGGTGGGCATATGAGCTAAAGGCCAAAAAAAAAAAAAAAAAACTGGGCCTGCAAAAATGAGGATGAGGTTATTTCAGGTGGAGAGAACAGCTTAAGCAAAGGACTAAAGCAGCTGGCATGTTCAGTGGTATCCTGATAAATGCTTAGCAGCTGGCTGGGTCAGGGGAGCCCTGATCTGTGGTGTTTGCCCATTTCCGTGGTATAAATACTCCTAGGATTTTGAGTGATGATGCAAGGTCACTGAGTTTGGAGTTGGAAAGCAGTGAAAATAAGCCAATCTGAGCTAGTTCCAGCACACCTCTTGGCCTGTTCCAAGAAAAGAAATAAGGCCAGAAGAGCAGAGAAGACAAAGGAGACAGTTGCAGGAGATGAGGTCAAAGAAGCATGCAGGAGGCAGATCTTGGAAGGAGTTTAGACTGCATTCCATTTATAACAGGAAGCCATGCGGAAGGTGTTAAAGCACACAGTGATGCTCCCTCTTCCTTTTTACCTTCTTGGTGTTTTTCTCAAAAGGAAACAAAAGCAGAATGAGGAGTAGCACAAATTCCTCTCCTCGTCTTATGTATCAGCAATGAACATGTCCTTGGCATCTCACCTCCTACCTCCTGAGGCATAGCAACAAACACCATGGCACATCATTTTCCAGTTTTTCTCAATAGTGAGTGCTCAGTTGTTTTTGAGAGGAGGTAAGTAAATTCATTCTCTTAAGACTATACAGAAAAGTCACTGTTAAGTAAAATTGTTTTAAAATGGCTTTTACTGTTTCAAACTGTTAAAAATGGTCACAGAGGTAGTTTAATGCCTTTTAAAGGGCAATTGCTGTCAGCCACAGTTGGTTGACTGCCTGCGCACTGAAGCTGCTGGAAGAGAAAGACGGCAGCCATTGTGATAATAACATGGCTGCCAAGAGATGTGACTTCGTTCATCTCAGGCCCAGAGCTGAGGGTGGACGCTGTGGAAGACCTGTTGCCAAAGCTGTTGGGGAGCTTCTTGCCGCTGTGGCTTATCCCATTTGATCTGGTGGGTTACTGGCTCAGGCATCAGGGGCCTAAGGAATGGTTATAACCTTTCTTCTGAGTTTCACTCTAAATTGGGCGCTAGAGCTGCGGCCACAGAAAATGCCCTTTCCAGTTTGCCTCGTACCTTCTTCTCCCAACTGTGATCTCCTCAAGGGAAATGTTAAAGAAAAAGTTAGTCAGTGCTATTTGTAAAGCATGGTAAGTAAGACTTTATTCAGGACTATTGCAATAAGTATGGGAGCGGGGAGCTTGGGCTCAACTCCGAATATTGCATGAGCAAGTGAGAATTTATGGCCAAGGAGCAGCATAAGTGTCAGCGAATGGAAAATTACATCAGGCGTGAGGGAGGTTCTGGGTAAACTGACCTAATAGGTTCTTACTGAGGCATGGTGGGGGGTGATCCTATATCACCTGGGGGATGGCGGAGGATGAGAAGCCCGATCAGATATCAAGGGCGATCAGATATTGACGGTGGCGGGTGCTACCCTGACTTGGCAGGGTTCTTTGCTAAAACTAGATCTTACAAGGCGGTGCATGAGTGAGCCCAGCAGAATATTCAGAAGCCTGACTAAACTGGCACAGCAAAGAATCTTTGCCAGAGGAGCCACATATGATTTATTCCCATACCTCCCACAGTGCCCAGTGAGTGCTTGGTCAATAATGAATTTTCATTAAATGCGCATCCACCAGCAAGCAAATTTCACTGGATATTCCATATGTGCCTGGCACTAGATAATTGCCAGGGACTTAGAAATAAACAAGATACCACACTACCATCAAATGGAAAGAAACGGTCAGAAGACAGAGAAAGGAGGGGGCACGCAGAGAGAAACAGAGGCAGAGAGAGATCGAGATAAAGAAAATAATACACCATAAGAGTTCTACAAAAGATCTAACAGGGTTAACAGGTTTATAAAGAGATCAACAATCAGAGAAAGAGAGCCAACGAGATCTACAGAAACAGTGGGTGCTGAAATATCAGTTAATTAGAAGGTTATGGCCATGGCAAGGAAATGGCAATGGTGCTCTAAATTGTTCCAGGTAACATTGTTTTCACTGTGCCTAATAGTATAGAAATTCAGCAGGGCTGGGTGTGGTGGCTCACACCTGTAATCCCAGCACTTTGGGAGGCTTAGGCAGGCAGATCACAAGGTCAAGAGATGGAGACCATCCCAGCCAACATGGTGAAATCTCGTCTCTACTAAATACACAAAAATTAGCTGGGCATGGTGGTGTGCACCTGTAGTCCCAGCTACTCGGGAGGCTGAGGGAGGAGAATCACTTGAACCCGGGAGGTGGAGGTTGCAGTGAGCTGAGATCGCACCACTGCACTCCAGCCTGGTGACAGAGCAAGACTCCATCTCCAAAAAAAAAAAAAAAAAAAAAAAAAAAAAAAAAAAAAAAAAGTCAGAAATTCAGTAGCTTAAATCACGTGTGGGAGCAATCCCAGAATGGTTTTCTGATGAGCATTCAAGCCCTGCTTGCACAGCCAGGCAGGATCAGGGTGGCCGTCACCCTGTACAGACTCTGAGGACCCAAAGTGCCATCAGCCCCCATGTGATATAAGTAAGGACGTACGGGGGTCAGGTGCTAAATGGAGTCCTGGCTCAAGTGTGTCTCACAGTGGAGTGGGTCCCCATGGCAGTCATTGCTCCAGCTCTTGAATTTATCTTTGGAAGGGCCAAATAATGGCTGCAGAACCCAATAACTGGTTTCCTGACTTATGGAATAAAAGCTATCACAACAGGAATAACCAAATGGAAGCCTCTGAAGGTACCCCTTAACCTTTAATCCTGACCCAAAGAATAAATCAAACACACCACATCCTAAGGAGAGTGAAGACAGGTATCACTCCCAAAGACATAAAGGATGCAGGAGCAATGGTCTCTGTTTAACTCACAAGTCTAACCTCTTCAAAAACAAGATAGGCCATAGAAGACAACAGCAAACTACTACACATTTGAGCAAGTAGTACCCCTACTCACAGCTATGCTGGGTGTGTGTTTTTACTAGAACATATGAATGCACACACATGTGGAATGCAGCTACTGATTTGGCAAATGCATTGTTTTAACACCCACCACGAAAGAGATTCAGAAACAGCATTCTTATGGATGGACAACAGTAGACATTTACAGGCAGGGCAGTGTTAACTCTGCTCTCCATTACCATATAACCAGAAGGGACAGTCCAAAGAACATCACACTGGTACAGTATGTTGATGACATCATGTTAATCAGACCTATGAACAAGAAGAAGAGCAAATATTCTAGATGCTTCATTAAGAAACACGCTAGAAGGTGGGAGAGCAACCAGAAAACCTTAGGGTCCTGCCATTTTGCTGAAGCTGCCTTTTGGGTCCAGTGGTCTGGGGTTTTCTCAAACATCACTAGAGAACTATGGGCCACTCAAAGAGAGTTCCTGACATCCTGCTGGGCCCTGGCTGAATGAGTGTCTGACCATGGGACATCAAGAGCTTCAGGGAAGAGCTATGTAGATGGACACATGAGGGTGGGCATGGAGTGTGAGGATCTTAGTGTTGTAAGTTAACCCTCACTAGAAAGCATCCACTGCTGAGACAACAAGGAATCAAGTGGATAGAATGATCCAGCCAGTAGACATCAGCCAACCTCTGGCACTGGCTACTGCTGCTCTTGTGAAGTGGGTTCATGAGTGGCACAGTAGTGGAGGCAGAGATGGTGGCAAAGATTGAGGCTAACATGACCCAACATCATGGGCTCCCTCTCCCCAAGGCTGATCCAGCCACAGCTACTGATGGGTGTCTAACTACAGCCACAGAAGATGCGTGTCTCACTAACCAGTCACTTGCAGGCAAGTTGATTACACTGAATCTCTTCTACCCTGAAGGGACTGTGAGTCATCTTGACTAGAAATGGCATATATCTATGAATATGGGTTTGTCTTTTCTGTCCACAGGCCCTCAGCCAGTCCTGCAATCCTAGGGCTCCTAGAGTATCTGTAGATCTACTCTATGCATTCAGTGACATAGGATTTCACATAGCATCACCTCAGACCAAAGGGTCCACTTTACAGCAAGAAAAACATAGCGGTGGGCACACAGCCATGGCACCCACTGGTCCTACCATGTGCCACACCACCCAGGAACTGCTGGGGGATAAGCAATGGGATAGCCTATTGAAGACACAGCTGAAGAACCAGCTTAGAGATGACACCCTGCAAAGAGAGTAGCACCCTTTAAAATGTGGTATGCACTTTGAACAAAGGGCTGTTATATGATGCTTGGTCCCCAAGAGGCAAAATGCTTGGGTCAGGAGAGTGGAGGCAAGCCACCGAAACCAATGGAAGTGCCAGCCTCACCAAGAGACAGGGAGATTCTGAAAGCCTGATGAAGAAGGTGGGTGATGAGTATGACGCATGGCTTCAGGAGTGGCAACAGTGGAGGGCTATGGTTTGTCCCTAGTTCTCTTCTTGTGAGTTTCTCCAGAAATGGTGATCAACCAGAAGCCTGGAGAAGCTGTGCACCAAGGAGGAGAACTTGAAATATATATATTTCATATGGTGATTCTGATCTCCAAGGATAAAGTTAAAATTCCCAAGAACTTTTTCAAAAGTAAAAATTCAGGTTACCTTAAAAATAATAAAAATCTGACTGCCATCAAACTGCTCATTTGCAACATGGTATTCTGGAAATAATAAAACTTTGCCTTCAAACTTTTTAGGGAAAATTATTTTTACTGATTGATTGAGACAGGGTCTCCCTCTGTGGCCCAGGCTGGCATGCAGTGGTGCAATCACAGCTCATTGCAGCCTTTACCTCTCAGGTTCAAGCAGTCCTCCCACCTCAGCCTCTTGAGTAGCTGGGACCACAGGTGCACAGCACTACACCTGGCTCATTTTTTTTTTTGGAGAGATGAGAATCTCTGTGTTGCCCAGGTTCATCTCAAACTTGGGTTCAAGCAATCCGTCCTCCTCAGCCTCCTAAAGTACTGAGATTACAGGCATGAGCTACTGTATCTGGCTGGGAAATTATTTTTAGCCCAGAATTCTATATCCAATATCAAGAATAAGGTTAAAAATAAACACATTAAACTCATAAAAATTATCATAAATTCACCTTCTGTGCGAAAATAAATTACTGGAGGATGTTCTCTGCCCCTCAGGGTCTGGGGCCTCAGCAAAAGCAGCAGGAAAAGGCTGGCATCATTGGGACACACCTTCCCTCAGGTGTCTGTGGCTCCTACCAGCCCGGGCTGGGGCTTCTGCAGGGCTGTCAGCCACAACCTCTCCTGTGGGCCCTCCACGTGACCCCACCACATAAGCTAGTTTGGTTCCATGGGTGAGCATCTCAAGACAACAAAGCATATAGGCATGGTCTTTCACGGTCTGGGCTCGGAGGTCATATAGCATCACGTCTGCTGCACTCTGCTGATCAAGGCAGTAATCCAGACCCAGCCAGGGTCAGGGAGAGAACATGGTGTAGCTGTAAAGCATGGGGGCCGGCAGACATTGCTGCAATCATTTTTAGAAAATATGACCTGCCACAGCAGTGAACGAGGGCACCAGTGACATCCATAGTCAAATCCAAATAATTCTCAGTGGTGTGACTGTGAGACATAATGCAATTGACAAGAATGAGAATTTTTAAAGCTTTGGCCTATATAAAAAAATTTAAAAATGAATGAAATATAGAACTAAGATTCCAGGTTATTTCAAAATAATGTGGATGTTTGGAGTAGAGGTGGAAAGGAGAGTATAATGTGTGCTAAGTGTCTTTTTCATTTGAAGTGGTTACAGGTAGAAATTAATTCTGGACATTAAATTATGACTATATTCACATGAATTGGTAAAATGTGTAAAACTATTGTATAATACTTTGGCATTAAAAATAATAATTTTGAGGCCAACCATTAGAAGACTAGACATAAGATGTAATTTCTAAAACAGTAAAATAATAAAAGTGACAAAAAACAATACAACAAATAAGAAGGTATTTTAAGTCCAAAATATGAAATAAGGTGGTAGTAATTATGTAAACACATCATTTAGTCACAATTAATGTGAATTTAATCTCCCTTTTAAAGACATAAATTTTTAAATTGGAATGTTTTAAATTCAGCTGTATGTTATTACAAAAGAGCATGCCTAAATTTTGGGGAAAAAAAAGAGAGAGAAGAAAATTTGAAAATAAAAAAATAAATGAAGATATACCGGGGAAATACTAACTAAAAGAAAGCAGAAATGGCAATAGCAATAGCAGTCAAAATAGAATTGAAAGTGAGAAGCATTAAATGCATTAAATAGGAATGAGAAATATTTATATTATAAAAATTACAGTCACCCCCAAAATATAATAATCATTAACCTTTATGAACAGAACAATATTATATTGATAGAGTTAAAACACCTGGAAACATAAGAGACACTGACAAATCACAATCTTGGCAAGAGATTTTAAAACCTCTCCAAGAAATTAAGATACCATCTAGAAGAAAAAAAAAAATTAAGCCATAGAGGACATAAATAGCTATTGTACTTTCATATAAATTGTCTGTTTCTAATTTAATTAACTATATAGTTGCATTGCTAATATGAGTCGTTCTCAGTAAAAAGGCTGCACATTTTTTTCAAATACCTGTTGGATATTTTTATTTTTTGTTTATTTATCAAACCAGGATATTTAGCATATCCATTACCTCCTACAGATTATTTCTTTGTGGTGAGAACATTCAAAATGGTCTCTTCTTGCCTTTTTAGAGTATACAATAGAGTAATGTTAACCATAGTCACCCTCCTGTGTAACACAACACCAGAACTTATTCCTCCTATCTAATTTTGTACTCATTGACCAACCTCTCCCTATTCCTGGTGGAACAGTCTTTAACTGCCCTTTTATTAGTCAAAATATATAAATAAGTTGCCAAAAGTCAAAAACCACACAGGTCACATTCACTGAAGTGATCCAATAAAAATAAATTTTGCAAAAACCTCGTTTGGAAATTAAAGCAATTCTAAATATATCTTAGTTTAATGTGAATATCAAAACTGAGATTACATCTCTTGTATGAGACCTAAAATAGTAAAACACATGGAAGAAGACAGCAGGATGGTGGCTACCATGGCATTGAAGGAATGTGATGTTGGGAGTTGTTGTTCAACAAGGATAAAATCAGGTTTTTTTGTTTTGTTTTGCTTTGTTTTGAGACAGAATCTTGTTCTGTCACCCAGGCTGGAGTGCAGTGGCACGATCTTGGCTCACTGCAACCTCCGTCTCCTGGGTTCAAGTGATTCTCCTGACTCAGCCTCCCAAGTAGCTGGGATTATAGGCACGTACCACCATGCCTGGCTAATTTTTGTATTTTTAGTAGAGATGGGGTTCTGCCATGTTGGCCAGGCTGGTCTCGAACTCCTGACCTCAGGTGATCCTCCCACCTCGGCCTCCCAAAGTGCTGGGATTACAGGCATGAGCCACTGTACCCGGCCAAAAACAGTTTTAAGATGAGTAAACTCCAGAGATGTGCTATACAATGCAGCCCTTGTGGTTAACAATAATTTAAAGGGTAGATTTCGTGTTAAGTGTTCTTACCACAAAAGTGGGTGAAACACAAGGAAACTCTGGGAGGTGATGGGGATGTTTATTACCTTGACTGTGGTGAGGTTAGCATAATATAGACACATGTCCAAACTCACCAAAGTGTATGTATTAATTATGTGCAGTTTTTTGGTATATCAATTATACCTTGATAAAGCTGGGACAAAAAAATTTGCTTACACTAAAATTACAAAGTAAATAGAAATAAATGTCAGTGAGAGTACTAAAGATAGTTACTTTTCTTTGGTTACTTTTATTCTTTTAGTATTTTAGAAATTACATCTTATGTCTAGTCTTCTAATGGTTGGCCTTAAAGTTATTTTTTTAAATAACAAAGTATATGGATGTCACCAAAGTCATATTTGATGCCAATTTTGGTCACATTTGCATTTATTAGCACATAAGAAAGACCAAAAATAGAATAAGAATTCTACTCAAGAAGATAAAAGTAAATACATCTTTAAAAAGTAGAAATTTAATAAAAATACAGCAGAAATCAGAAAATTCTTTCAAACGAATGCTAACTCATAACCAAGTGTGTCATCCTGAGAATGCAAGAACATGGCAACATTAGGAAATTTATGAAAAAAAATACACTGTATTGAAAAGGGGATGCCACGTGGTCAGCTCAAGAGGCAGAGACACATTCTGTTCCCCCCTCCTCCAATATTTTATTATCCAGGAAAAAATTGACTTTGTTAACTTGATAAAAGGTAGCTTTCAAAACCTATAATAAACAACATACTTAAAATGGCAGCATTAGAAATCTATTAAACCCAATATACAGTAACTATCATCTTAACTATCCAGCATTATTCCAGAAGTCCTGGAAAACCCCAGAAAATGAAAACAAGAAATGTGTGTTAATATTCAAAAGGAAGGCAGCGGGGGTGTGGTGGCTCATGCCTGTAATCCCAGCACTTTGGGAGGCTGAGGCGGGTGGATCACTCGCAGTCAGGAGTTTGAGACCAGCCTGGCCAACATGGTGAAACCCCATTTCTACTAAAAAAATACAAAAAAAGTTAGCCAGGCATGGTGGCGCGCGCCTGTAATCCCAGCTACTCGGGAGGCTGAGGCAGGAGAATTGCTTGAACCCAAGAGGCAAAGGTTGCAGTGAGCCGAGATTGCCCCACTGCACTCCAGCCTGGGTGACAAAACAAGACACTGTCTCAAAAGAAAAAAAAAAAAAAAAATATATATATATATATATATATGTATTCAAAAGGAAGAGATAAACCTATTTTAATCTATTGATTATAAACATGATTGTTTATACAAAAAATAATCAGCTACAAGTTGTTAGAATCTATGAGTTCAGTAAGGTGGCCAAATAATTAAACAACATTCCTAAACCAATAGGTTTCCTGTACACCAGTAGTAATGAATTAGAAAAAGTTGAATTTCGGTATTTATAGTTTTCTAGGAATTGGTCTATTTCTTCTAAGTTGTTGATGTTATGAATATAGCATCATCCTTTTCACGACCGAAAGATGTGTAGAGATATTTCCTGTTTTATCTGGACATTGGTGATCTGTGTCTTTTTTTCTATTGTATCAGCCTTGAAAAAGATAAAAAGAAATTGACCAGGAGATTTGTCAATTTTATTGTTTTTTTTTTTTTTTTAAAGAACCGCCTTTTAAATTTTATTGATGTTCTCTCATTGTTCACCTGTTTTCAATTTTATTGATTTCTGGTATCTTTCTTATTCCTTTCTGTTTGCTTTGAGTTTACGTTGTTCTTTTTTTTTCTAGGTTTTTCAGGTAGGAACGTGGAAAGCCTCTGAAACATCTACCTGGAGCTCTCTGTGTAGGTGTGTGGATACCTCCCAGGTGTGCCTCTCTGGGAGGACAGGTCTGCCTTGAGCTATAAACGTGGCATCTGTCAGCATGCACGCTGTTGAAAGCTGTGGGATTAGGTGGGGTGATAAGGTGCAGTTGTGTAGGCAGGGCCCAGGACAAAGCTGCATTGTTTTGAGGTCTGGAGAAGAAAATCCAGCAAAGGAGACTAAGCAGGACAGCCGGGGTGAGGAGGAAGAGAATCAGTCAGAAATAATGTCACTTTGGGAGGCAAGGTGGGCAGATCACTTAAAGTCAGGAGTTTGAGACCAGTCTGGCCAACATTATGAAACCCCATCTCTACTAAAAATACAAAAATTAGCCAGGCGTGGTGGCGGGCACCTGTAATCCCAGCTACTCGTGAGGTTGAGGTGGGAGAATCACTTGAACCTGGGAGACGGAAGTTGCAGTGAGCTGAGATCGCACCATTGTACTCCAACCTGGGTGACAGAGTGAGACTCCATCTCAAAAAAAAAAAAAAAAAAAAAAGAAATAAAAAAAAAAGAAGTCAAAAGAGCAGCACTTTTCAGAAGGAAAATATGGACAACTGTGGAAAGGCGATGAGAGATCAAACAAGGTGAAGTCCTAAATGGTTCACTGGAAGCAGCAACGTGGAAGCCCTTGGTGACTTTGACATGAGCAGTTTCACTGGAGTGTGGCAGAGAGAACCCGACTGAGGAGCAGGGGGTCAGGGTGGGAGGGGATGCTCAGCAGGGAAGGGTATCACATTTGTTAATGAAAATGTTCTCTCCTTTGAATGAGATGATGCATTTAGTGTGTAACAGTGTCTGGCTCACGGTCGGGCCTTGCTAACACTTTGCTTTCACTCACTTCCTTATCTTTCATTCATTGACCAAAAGGTTAATGGTGGCTGTTCCTCTTTTGAAAAGCAGGTTGGGAACCCCAGCATAGCTATTTTAACACTGGGATTTCTGTTAGGAAAGTAGATGTGACTTATTCCCTTTGGGTGGAACTCCTTTTCTAGAAGGGGAGGCAACACACACGTTGGTTAAATCTCAGTGTCTTGAGTCAGGCTGTCACAAGTTAAATCTCAGTTCTGCCACCTGAGCCATGTAGCTATGGGGATTTTACATGAACTCCTGAGCCCTCAGTTTTCTCACTATCAACCATTCATCAGAATAGTGCCTACCTCACCAGTGCACATCTTAAGCACCCAGCGCCTCTGTTAGCTACCATTTAAGTTGAGAATTTCCCTGTGAGGTTTTTTCAGAGGAGGTTCTCTCTACAGTAAAACACCAAGTATTTGGTCCCCTTTTGCAGAAATCCATCCACATCATGTATAAACACAGGGGCTGGGAACTTGCATGATAAACCAGGTCAGCCAAACACGGATGAACAATACCAGGCCCGTTTCATCTGCAGAGTATCAGCGACTCTTCAATCTGCAGGTCCCCAGCTGCCTTGCAGCACAGCCAGGGCCTAGCATAGCGTTCCCTCCTTCCCTTTCACTTGCCCCCAGGAATTCCCGGAGATCCGGGTTGAGGCTTCCTTAATCTAATGAGAAGGAGGCATTCTGACTTTTTAGGTTATTTCCTCTTCCCAGTCCCCGGCAGATGGAAAAACAACAACAACAACAAAAACAAGCAAAAAACAAAACAAAACAAAACACAATAATTGCTGCTTGCATGAATGACCTCACTAGGAGAAGAGTGCTGAGCACCTAAGTCCTTGCACTGCTGCCAGGCCTGGCGTCATCGTGATTAACACAGCAATCACCGGCCAGGGAGCCGGGCCACTCTGCCTACCAGACACCCTGACGGGGTGACTTATGGCTTTATATTTTTAAATTGGCCTCTCTAGCACCGTCTGATAAATCAACACACAAGCCATTAAATGGTTCATTATCCCAGTAATATGATTCATTCTTTGTGCCAAGAAATGCAGGAGATGTCAGGAAACTTAAAAATATCTCATTTGAAGCCATGAGCGCCCATCCACATAACAGATTAACTGGATGAGAGAGAGAGAGCGGTTGGACGCAGAGGTCAAAGAGAAGGCTCAGCAGGTGGTGGTCTTCCCTGCAGCAGTCCTTTACCTCCTGCTGAAAAATGTAAGTCACGATCTCACTAGGTAGGCTCTGTGCCTGGCCGCACTTTCTCCCTCATAGGCTCAGAAGGCGGTCATGCTGGCTGCAGGCACCTGCTAGAGAATTTACAGCCGAGTGCACTCAGCTAGGGTCATTTCTATAGGAAGAACACCAGGTCCAGAAGATGATGGGGCCATGTGCTATGGAAGAAAGAGCACTTGGTCTATGTGCTATGGAAGAAAGAGCACTCAGACCAGCACTCAGGCCACCAGGTCTGAAACTCTGGGTACATTGTTTGAAATGAAATCACAATACTTTGTTGTCATCATCTGTCAAAAAAGAAAGTCATTCTCCATATTTTTCAAGTTCTTTCTAGCTCTAAGATTCTATGACTCTGGTGTGTTGGAGAAGAGAGGAAGGCAGAGTTGAGAGCTTGGTCAGAGCTGAGCTCCAATGTATCTGATATGTGGATTATGTAGGAGACTCTTCCACCAAATCTACATACACTATTTTGCATGAAGATTGCTAATTTATGTTGATTGTATCAGTGATGGCTCCTTTAGTAGAAAGAAGAAAAAAAAATGTAAATGAAACTGGTTTAAGCATTAAGGACATTTATTTGCTTGTGTATTCTGCAACCTCTGAATGTCTGCTTTGATCTCCATTACAACACCTGGGACTAGAACAGAGTCCCTAGACTCATGGAACTTAATTCTAGTTGGGGCAATAGATAATAAAGAAAACATATGTAACTATATTATCTAATGTCAGGTAATGGCAAGGGCAATGAAGACAAACAGGACAGGTGACTAGAGAGATTCTTTTTCACACAGGATGGTGATAGAAGGCCTCTTTAAGGCAATTAATAGCTGATACAATGTTGGTAAATAAAGGCATAACAAGAAGACTATGAGACCTTCAGAGTCGATTCCTGCCAGGAAGCATCACTACCAAGAGCACAGATATGTGATTAGGCATACGGGGGGAACCCAGTGAAATAGGTTTCTGTGGAGGATGGAAGGAACCAGCATGGTCTGCCCTGTTGGGGAGCTCAAAATGGAGCTGATAGTGTTGGCTGAGAAGTTTGGAAGTGTTCCTATGACAGGGCCACATGTTGCTATAACCAAGAGCTCAGCATCTGCCAAGGACTCAAGTGAATCTTCAGGCAGATTTCTACAGCCCCCACTTGCTCAGCTCCCTCTTCTCCAGTGGCCTCCCTCACAAACGCCAACGGTCCACAATCCTGATCTTTGAATACTCGGCTGAGTGAGATCACTGCTTTTGTTGAGTTTCTACCTCTGTGCATTTCAGAAAAAAAAAAAAAAGGCCCAAGAAAGAAAGACCCCTTTTTCAGAGGCATGTGAACCAGAACAACTCCATCTTGAATAGGGGCTGGGTAAAATAAGGCTGAAACCTACTGGGCTTCATTCCCAGATGGTTACGGCATTCTAAGTCACAGGATGAGATAGGAGGTCAGCACAAAGTACAGGTCATAAAGACCTTGCCTATAAAACAGATTGCAGTAAAGAACCTGGCTAAATCCTACCAAAACCAAGATGGCCACAAGAGTGACCTCTGGTCGTCCTCACTACTACACTCCCATCAGTGCTAAGACAGTTTACAAATGCCATGGCAACATCAGGAAGTTACCTTATATGGTCTAAAAAGGGAAGGTATGAATAATCCACCCCTTGTTTAGCATGTCATCAAGAAATAACCATAAAAATGGGCAGCTAGCAGCCCTCAGGGCTGCTCTGCCTATGTACTCATAACCCATTCTTTTATTCCTTCACTTTCTTAATAAACTTGCTTTCACTCTGCACTGCGGACTTGCCCTAAATTCTTTGGGGTCTGGATCGGGATTCCTTTCCTGTATTTCTCTGTTCTGTAACACCTTGAGGCTCATTTTGTGTGTTTCCTTTCTCTCAACAATCACAGTTCTGCACTGCGTAATGTTCAGTGTCTGAAAACATCTGCTTCATATTTGTCTAATTTAATAGTAGTTTTCTGTGGGAGTGAAAGTCTAGTACTAGTTACACTGTCGTGGCCAAAACTGAGGGCCTTTTGGGTGTCTTCTAAAACCCTTGATTCTTATTGGCAGCTGCCTACTCTGAGTAAATGCTCAACAAAATATGAAACAGCTCAGCTTCATATCTTCCAACCAACCTCAGAAAAAAACATAAAGTCTGATTTAAATTTCATATCAAAAGCAGTATTTCAACTATTAAAGCTACAATAAATATACAACCATATGGAAATCTGTAACCAAATATAAAACTCTCTAAACTAAAACATTTAACACAGCAGAGACCACCAATGTAATGCTGGGTTAATTCATTTTTATGTAAAACTTGTAGTAAAGTGTACCACCACATTTATGTTTAATTTAAGAGCCTCTTTACTCCAGAAGTATAAGGGGCCCAAATCAGAAAACCCATTGATATAATATACCACATTAACAAACCAGGAGATTATATGGTTATTTCAATAGGAAAAGAAACAGTATTCAATAAAATTCAATCTATACACATAATAAAACATACATTAACAATAAGAACAGTAAAAATGAAAGACTTAATGAAAGGTATTGAATTTAAAAGCCACAGAAAACATCATATGTAATAGTGAAATTTACAAATTATTCTCATTAAAGTCATGCTCAACACTAAGGTGTCAAGTGCCTCTGCTTGTATTCAACATGTCATTCACCATTGTTTTTTTTCCTGTGGTATCTCTTGACCTGGTCTCAAGGCAGCCAGAACTCCAGAAACAGAATAAGCATTGATAAAGAGATCTCAAAGAGAAGTCCTCTAGTTCAGGCTCAAGAAGAGGAAAAGGGGTCTCCTGTTAATACAAGTTGTGGCAGCCAGAACCCACAGCACTAGAAACCTGAAGGAAGAAGAGCCTTCCTCTTCAGTGAAAAGTGCTACAGTCCAAAGGCGGTGAGGCAAGTTCCTGTTGATTTTTCCTCTCTGCCCCACCACCCTCTCCAGATACACATTGGGTGGCCTTGCATATAGACACAGTTCCAGAAAGAAAGTGGGAAAGCAAAGTAAATAAAACTCCAGGTTTCTGGCTAGAGGACTAAAAAAGGAGAGTCCCAGGGAACCATAAAATACCAAGACTGCGGAAAAGGAGGAGCTGGGGAAACAATACCATTAAGGTATTTATGAACTCCTGAAATCAACCTCAAGTTTAACATTCAGGTTCTGATTCAAAGCAGCCAGAACTAAACTAAGATACCATGACCCATGTCCCAGATTGACCACCAGAGGGTACACATGTAGGACAAATTTAAATAGGACTGCAAAGGCTGTTAAAATTAAATTAATATAGAGACTTTATTCCAGAGAAGGCCACTCAGAATTTACAATCTAAGCCCAATCAGGTCAATGGCTGCTAAAATAAAAATGTCAATATTCCCCACAGAGTATAAACAAGACCCAGTCCTATATTACACAATATTGAAAATGTCCAGAATATAATCCCAAATTACATCGCACATGAAGAACCAAGGAAATTACAAATTGCATGAGAAAAGACAATCAACAGATGACAACAGTGAGATGTTGGAACTCATCCAACAGTAAATCTTTCCAACTGATGTTAAATTTATCCGACAAAGGCTTTTATAATGATCCCACTAGTAAGGGTAAACATATTTATTTTTATTTTTAATTTTTTGAGACAGAGTCTGGCTCTGTTGCCCAGACTGGAGTGGAGTGCATGATCTCTGCTCACAGCAACTTCTGCCTTCTGGGCTCAAGTCAATCCTCTCACTTCAGCCTCCTGAGTAGCTGGGACTATAGACAGACACCACCATGCCCAGTTAACTTTGATTCTATCTGTCTGTCTGTCTATCTATCTATCTATCTATCTATCTATCTATCTATCTATCTAGTAGAAATACGGTTTCACCACGTTGCCTGGGTTGGTCATAAACTCCTGGGCTCAGGCAATCCACTTGCCTAGGCCTTCCAAAGTGTACGGAATAAAGGCATGAGCCACAGCACCTGGCCTAAGCATCTTTAAAATGACTCAGGTAATAGAAAGTCTCAGTCCAAAATAGAGTCAAACATACACAAATGTATATACAATACACAAAAGAACCAAATATAAAATTCAGAACTAAAACATACAACGAATAAAACTTTAAAACCCATTAGGTATACTCAATAGCATAATTCAGATGACAGAGTAAAAAGTTCACTGGAACTTGTGGATAGATCAATAGAAATATTCAACCTTAAAAACTAAGAAAAAAGATTGATTAGAAATTAATTGGGGCTGGGCGTGATGGCTCATGCCTATAATCCCAGCACTTTGGTAGGCTGAGGCAGGAGGATCACCTGAGTTCAGGAGTTTGAGACCAGACTGGCCAACATGGTGAAACACTGTCTCCACTAAAAACACAAAAATTAGCTGGGTGTGGTGGTGGGCACTTGTAATCCCAGCTACTCAGGAGGTTGAGGAATGAGAATTGCTTGAACCTGGAAGGCAGAGGTTGCAGTGAGCCGAGATTGTGCCACTGCATTCCAGCCTGGACAAGAGTGAGACTCTGTCTCAAAACAAAACAAAACAAAACAAAATTAGTCTGTGGGATAAAACAGAAATGTCTAGCCTTTGTTTCATCTGAGTCCCAGAAAGAAATAATACTGCAGTGGAGACATAATATTTAAAGAAATAATGTATATAAACTCTTCAAGGTTTGGGGAAAAAATAAACCTACAGATTCAAGAAGCTCAGAAAATTCTAAACAGCAAAACACAAATAAATCAATGCAAAGACATATAACAATCAAACTTTGAAAATAAAGATAAAGAAAAAAATCTTAAAAGCAGCCAGACAAAAAAGGATGCATTGCTTAAAAAAGGAAAGCAGTACACAGACAGTGGATTTCTCATCAGAAATTTTTGATGCCAAAATTAAAAAAAAAAAAAATCTGTCAACCAAGAATTCTAGGTCCATCAAAAACACTCTTCAGAAATGTACATCAAAACTACAATAAGATACCACTTCACATCCACTAGGATGGCTATAATAAAAAGGATAATAACAAATGTTGGCAAGCAGGTGAAGAAATTGAAACCCTTACGCATTGCTCATAGGAATACAAAATGATGCAGGTGCTTTGGAAAACAGTTTGGCAGCTCCTAAAAAAATTAAATATAGAGTTCCATATGCCCCAACAATTCTACTTCTAGGTATAGACTCAAGATAATTGAAAACACATATTCACACAAAAACTTGCACATGAATACTCATAGCAGCATTATTCATAATAGCCAAAAGGCAGAAACACTCCAACTATCAATCAATTGATGAGTAGATAAATATAATGTTATATCCATACAGTGAAATGCTATTCTGCCATAAAAAATGCTTAAGTTCTGATACATGCTAATATGGATAAAACTCAAAGAAATTGTGCAAAGTGAAAGAAGCCAGAAAGAAACGGTCACATATTCTATGATTTCAATTATAGGCAATGTCCAGAATAGACAGATTGATAGAGACAGAAAGATTATTGGTGGCTAGCGGGCTAGGTAGAAAAGAAGAATGAACTGCTAATGTATACAGGGCTTTTAGGGGAGGTGGTGGTGATATAAAGGTTCTAGCTTTAGATAGTGGTGATAGTCGCACAACTTTGAGAATATGCAAAAAAAAAAAAAAATTGTGTACTTTAAAAAGGTACATTTTATGGTATGTGAAGTATGTTTCCAAAGAAAAGGAGAAAAAGTTCTCATTTGAAGTAAAACCAAGAGAATTCATTGTCAGTGGACCTGTTCTAAGAGAATTGCTAAAGTTGTTCACCAGACACAAAGGAAATGGTACCAGAAAGAAACTCTAGAGCAGAAATTTTAAAAAAGCAAAAGAAATTTAAAATACATGAAAAAATTGAGTAAACTATTCTTCTGTTGAATTCTTTAAAATATGTTATATGCTTCAAGGTAAAACAATATTTTTAAATGAAGTTTCAAAGTATGTAGATGCAATATGTAATAAACATATAAGAAATTACAACATAAAGAGGGAAGAAGAAACCTATAGACAGGTAAGATTTCAAAACACATGATATAGTAAAATACTGATTCTGTGTAGATAGTGAAAATTTAAATGAAAATATTGTAATTCCTAGGGCTACCACTTTTTTTAATTTTAAAAACGTACATACACAATGAGATATATTCAAAAACACAATATATAGAATTGAATTAAAAATTATTAAATAAGCCAGGCACGGTGGCTCACACCTGTAATCCCAGCACTTTGGAAGGTGGAGGCGGGCTGAGGCTAGGAGTTCAAGACTAGCCTGGCCAACATGGTGAAATCCCATCTCGGGCAGGGCGCGGTGGCTCAAGCCTGTAATCCCAGCACTTTGGGAGGCCGAGACGGGCGGATCACGAGGTCAGGAGATCGAGACCATCCTGGCTAACACAGTGAAACCCCGTCTCTACTAAAAAATACAAAAAACTAGCCGGGTGAGGTGGTGGGCGCCTGTAGTCCCAGCTACTCGGGAGGCTGAGGCAGTAGAATGGTGTAAACCCGGGAGGCGGCGCTTGCAGTGAGCTGAGATCCGGCCACTGCACTCCAGCCCGGGCGACAGAGTAAGACTCCGTCTCAAAAAAAAAAAAAAAAAAAAAAAAGAAATCCCATCTCTACTAAAAATACAAAAATTAGCCGGTCGTGGTGGCACATGCCTATAATCCCAGCTCCTCGGGAGGATGAGGCAAGAGAATTGCTTGAGCCTGGGAGATGGAGACTGCAGTGAGCCAAGATTGCACCACTGCACTCCAGTCTGGCCGACAGAGCAAGACTCTGCATAAAAAAAATAAAAAAATAAAAATTATTAAATAACCCAAAAGGCGGCAGGAATGGGAACACACAGGGATGATAAACAGAGGAACAAAGAGATACAAACAATAAAATGATAGAACTATATTCAAACATATCAATAATTACATTAAAGGTAAATGATCTAAATGCACCAAATAAAAGATTGTCAGAATAAATTCTAAAAAATACATAACACAATTACATACTGTCTATAAAAATTCTGCTTCAAGCATAATGATATCAGTACATTAAAAGTAAAATTATGAGAAAAGATACAAAATGCAAACACTAACCAAAAGAAAGCTCAAGTGGTTATATTAATATCAGACAAAGTAGACTTCAGAGCAAACACATTTAGCAGGATATCATATGATAATAAAAGAGTTTACTTATAAGAATTACATAAAAACCCTAAATGTATATGAAGCTAACAACAAAGCTTCAAAACATATAAACTGAAAATTAATTTTTGGACAAATTAGACTACATCAAAATTAAAAACTTTAACTCCGAAACAACACTGCTAAGAGAATAAAAAGAAAGGCTACAGATTGGGAGAAAATATGTGCAAATCACATATCCAACATAAGACTCGCATTCAGAATCTAAAAGGAAATGTTAAAATTCAACAGTAAGTCAGCAAACAACCAAATTAAAACATGGGCAAAAGAGCTGAACAGACACTTTACCAAACAGTATTTAAGGAGAGCAAATGAGTATATGAAAAGATACTTAACATCATTAGTCGTTATGAAAATGCAAATTAAAACCTTGTTGAAATGCAATTAAACACATAAATAAAAATAATGACAATGTCAAGTGAGAGTGAACATGCAGAACAGCTGGAACTGTAAACATTGCTGTGGGAACACAAATGGTTCAGCCACTCTGGGAAACAGTTAGTATGTTTCTTATTAAACACACACTTACCATATGACAGACATATCAGTCCTACTCCTGAGTACTTAGAGAAATAGAAATTTATGTTCATACTAAAACTGGTACAGGAATGTTGACAGAGGCTCTCTTTATAATTGCCCACTGGAAACAACTCAGGTGTTCTTCAAGAGATGGATGGTTACATAAATGAGCCAAAGATGGCCTCTGTGTTTTGGCCCCTATGTTGTTTATTTCTTTACTGTAGGTTGAGACCAGTTAGCTCAAAATCCTGCCCAAACCAAACTCAAATTTGTACATGCCCAATTATTTATAACATTGCTTGAACAAGCAAATTTTTAGCTATTTAGACCTTTCCTGCTTTGCATACTCCAAGAAACCTCACCCAACAGCTGTTACCTATTGATAAATAGGGCCTTGCAGTTATAAAACCCCAGATTCCTGCTGCCCCTGGTTTGCCTGACCCAAGACTCCCTGCTGTGCTGCTGTGAGACATCCCTGAGACACATACATAAGCCTCATCTTCAACCCTCCCTCCAGAGTTGTCTTGCCTTATTCCCTTTCTCATTGGTGGTCTCATTAGACTGTCTCATGCAACCCTGTCTTAGTGCCACTCAATAAAGTTGTGTGTTACTGCCTCTCATTGTCATATGTTTTTCCCAGCTCGGCCCCCAAATCCCTAAAACCCTTACACGAATAGATAATAGATAAGCAAACTTTAGTACATCCATAAAATGAAACACTACTTAACACTAAAAAGCAACAAACTATTGATACATGTAACAATTTGAATGCCCAGTAAAAGAAGCCAGAATCAAAGTTGATATTACAGATTTCATTTATATAACAGTTTCCAAAAGACTACAGTGATAGAAAACAGATAACTGATTGTCAGGGATTGGGAATGGAGGTGAGTGTGACTTACAAAGGAACACCATCAGGAAAGTTTTAGGGTTGATAGAATTATTCTGAATTCTGACTATAGTGGTGTTTACATATGTGTTAATATGCATGCATCTGTGTACCAATATACCAAAAGGGCAAATCATGCATATTAACAACATACATGTGTTAATGTGTAATAGCATAAAGGACCATAAGAGGAGAGTAGACTTTTACTGTTAGAAGGTGTCTGTACTGTATAAGTAGTGGCACAATATGCACTCTAAGTGGACTATGATAAGTATATGTATATATAAACACTTAGAAAAATCTCTAAAATATGCAATGAAGTTAAGCTAAATATCAACGGATAAATTAAAATGAAACACTGAAAATATCTGATTAATCCATATGACAGCAAGAAAGGAAGAACAAAGGAAAAAATAGTTGGGATGACTAAAATATACCAATATGATAGATACACTTAACCTAGCCATACCAATAATTACATTAAATGTAAATATACTAAACACTCCTATTAAGATGCAGTAATAGTCACACTAGATATTAAAAGTAATATCTAGAATACCTGTCCTAGCGATCGTGGGCGGAGCAAGATGGCTCAATAGGAACAGCTCCAGTCTCCAACTCCCAGCGCCAGTGACACAGAAGACAGGTGATTTCTGGATTTTCAACTGAGGTACTGGGTTCATCTCACTAGGGAGTGCGGGACAGTCGGTGCTGGTCAGCTGCTGCAGCCCGACCAGCCAGAGCTGAAGCAGGGTGAGGCATGGCTCACCTGGGAAGCGCAACGGGGAAGGGAATCCCTTTTCCTAGCCAGGGGAACTGAGACACACAACACCTGGAAAATCGGGTAACTCCCACCCCAATACTGCGCTCTACCAAGGATCTTAGCAAACGGGCACATCAGGAGATTATATCCCACACCTGGCCGGGAGGGTCCCACGCCCACGGAGCCTCCCTCATTGCTAGCACAGCAGTCTGCGATCTCGATCTCCCGGCAAGGCAGCAGCGAGGCTAGGGGAGGGGTGCTCGCCATTTCTGAGGCTTAAGTAGATAAACAAAGCTGCTGGGAAGCTCCAACTGGGTGGAGCTCACAGCAGCTCAAGGAGTCCTGCCTGTCTCTGTAGACTCCACCTCTGGGGACAGGGCACAGCTAAACAACAACAACAACAACAACAAAAAAGGAGCTGAAACCTCTGCAGATGCAAACGACTCTCTCTGACAGCTTTGAAGACAGCAGTGGATCTCCCAACACGGAGGTTGAGATCTGAGAACGGACAGACTGCCTGCTCAAGTGGGTCCCTGACCCCTGAGTAGCCTAACTGGGAGACATCCCCCACTAGGGGCAGACCGACACCCCACACCTCACACGGTGGAGTACACCCCTGAGAGGAAGTTTCCAAAACAAGAATCAGACAGGTACACTCGCTGTTCAGCAATATTCTATCTTCTGCAGCCTCTGCTGCTGATACCCAGGCAAACAGGGTCTGGAGTGGACCTCAAGCAATCTCCAACAGACCTACAGCTGAGGGTCCTGACTGTTAGAAGGAAAACTAACAAACAGGAAGGACACCCACACCAAAACCCCATCAGTACCTCACTATCATCAAAGACCAGAGGCAGATAAAACCACAAAGATGGGGAAAAAGCAGGGCAGAAAAGCTGGAAATTCAAAAAATAAGAGCGCATCGACCCCTGCAAAGGAACGCAGCTCATCACCAGCAACAGATAAAAGCTGGACAGAGAATGACTTTGACGAGATGAGAGAAGAAGGCTCCAGTCCATCAAACTTCTCAGAGCTAAAGGAGGAATTACGTACCCAGTGCAAAGAAACTAAAAATCTCGAAAAAAGAGTGGAAGAATTGATAACTAGAATAATTAATGCAGAGAAGGCCATAAACGAATGGACAGAGATGAAAACCATGACACGAGAAATACGAGACAAATGCACAAGCTTCAGTAACCGACTCGATCAACTGGAAGAAAGAGTATCAGCGATTGAGGATCAAATGAATGAAATGAAGCGAGAAGAGAAACCTAAAGAAAAAAGAAGAAAAAGAAATGAACAAAGCCTGCAAGAAGTATGGGATTATGTAAAAAGACCAAATCTGCGTCTGATTGGGGTGCCTGAAAGTGAGGGGGAAAATGGAATCAAGTTGGAAAACACTCTTCAGGATATCATCCAGGAGAACTTCCCCAACCTAGTAGGCCAGGCCAACATTCAAATTCAGGAAATACAGAGAACGCCACAAAGATACTCCTCGAGAAGAGCAACTCCAAGACACATAATTGCCGGATTCACCAAAGTTGAAATGAAGGAAAAAATCTTAAGGGCAGCCAGAGAGAAAGGTCGGGTTACCCACAAAGGGAAGCCCATCAGACTAACAGCAGATCTCTCGGCAGAAACTCTATAAGCCAGAAGAGAGTGGGGGCCAATATTCAACATTCTTAAAGAATTTTCAACCCAGAATTTCATATCCAGCCAAACTAAGTTTCATAAGTGAAGGAGAAATAAAATCCTTTACAGATAAGCAAATGCTTAGAGATTTTGTCACCACCAGGCCTGCCTTACAAGAGACCCTGAAGGAAGCACTAAACATGGAAAGGAACAACTGGTACCAGCCATTGCAAAAACATGCCAAAATGTAAAGACCATCGAGGCTAGGAAGAAACTGCATCAACTAATGAGCAAAATAACCAGTTAATATCATAATGGCAGGATCAAGTTCAAACATAACAATATTAACCTTAAATGTAAATGGACTAAATGCTCCAATTAAAAGACACAGACTGGCAAACTGGATAAAGAGTCAAGACCCATCAGTCTGCTGTATTCAGGAGACCCATCTCACATGCAGAGACACACATAGGCTCAAAATAAAGGGATGGAGGAAGATCTACCAAGCAAATGGAGAACAAAAAAAAGCAGGGGTTGCAATCCTAGTCTCTGATAAAACAGACTTTAAACCATCAAAGATCAAAAGAGACAAAGAAGGCCATTATATAATGGTAAAGGGATCAATTCAACAGGAAGAGCTAACTATCCTAAATATATATGCACCCAATACAGGAGCACCCAGATTCATAAAGCAAGTCCTTAGAGACTTACAAAGAGACTTAGGCTCCCATACAATAATGGGAGACTTCAACACCCCACTGTCAACATTAGACAGATCAACAAGACAGAAAGTTAACAAAGATATCCAGGAATTGAACTCATCTCTGCAGCAAGCAGACCTATTAGACATCTATAGAACTCTCCACCCCAAATCAACAGAATATACATTCTACTCAGCACCACATCACACTTATTCCAAAATTGACCACATAATTGGAAGTAAAGCACTCCTTAGCAAATGTACAAGAACAGAAATTATAACAAACTGTCTCTCAGACCACAGTGCAATCAAACTAGAACTCAGGACTAAGAAACTCAATCAAAACCGCTCAACTACATGGAAACTGAATAACCTGCTCCTGAATGACTACTGGGTACATAACGAAATGAAGGCAGAAATAAAGATGTTCTTTGAAACCAATGAGAACAAAGATAAAACATACCAGAATCTCTGGGAAACATTTAAAGCAGTGTGTAGAGGGAAATTTATAGCACTAAATGCCCACAAGAGAAAGCTGGAAAAATCTAGAATTGACACTCTAACATCACAATTAAAAGAACTAGAGAAGCAAGAGCAAACACATTCGAAAGCTAGCAGAAGGCAAGAAATAACTAAGATCAGAGCAGAACTGAAGGAGATAGAGACACAAAAAACCCTCCAAAGAATCAATGAATCCAGGAGTTGGTTTTTTAAAAAGATCAACAAAATTGATAGACCGCTAGCAAGACTAATAAAGAAGAAAAGAGGGAAGAATCAAATAGACGCAATAAAAAATGATAAAGGGGATATCACCACTAACCCCACAGAAATACAAACTACCATCACAGAATACTATAAACACCTCTACGCAAATAAACTAGAAAATCTAGAAGAAATGGATAATTTCCTGGACACTTACACTCTCCCAAGACTAAAGCAGGAAGAAGTTGAATTCCTGAATACACCAATAGCAGGCTCTGAAATTGAGGCAATAATTAATAGCCTACCAACCAAAAAAAGTCCAGGACCAGATGGATTCTACCAGAGGTACAAGGAGGAGCTGGTACCATTCCTTCTGAAACTATTCCAATCAATAGAAAAAGAGGGAATCCTCTCTAACTGATTTTATGAGGCCAACATCATCCTGATACCAAAGGCTGGCAGAGACACAACAACAAAAGAGAATTTTCGACCAATATCCCTGATGAACATCGATGCAAAAATCCTCAATAAAATACTGGCAAACCGGATCCAGCAGCACATCAAAAGGCTTATCTACCATGATCAAGTGGGCTTCATCCCTGGGATGCAAGGCTGGTTCAACATACGCAAATCAATAAACATAATCCAGCATATAAACAGTACCAAAGACAAAAACCACATGATTATCTCAATAGATGCAGAAAAGGCCTTTGACAAAATTCAACAGCCCTACATGCTAAAAATGCTCAATAAATTCGGTATTGATGGAACGCATCTCATAATAATAAGAGCTATTTATGACAAACCCACAGCCAATATCATACTGAATGGGCAAAAACTGGAAAAATTCCCTTTGAAAACTGGCACAAGACAAGGATGCCCTCTCTCACCACTCCTATTCAACATAGTGTTGGAAGTTCTGGCTAGGGCAATCAGGCAAGAGAAAGAAATCAAGGGTATTCACTTAGGAAAAGAAGAAGTCAAGTTGTCCCTGTTTGCAGATGACATGATTGTATATTTAGAAAACCCCATTGTCTCAGCCCAAAATCTCCTTAAGCTGAAAAGAAACTTCAGCAAAGTCTCAGGATACAAAATTAATGTGCAAAAATCACAAGCGTTCTTGTACACCAGTAACAGACAAACAGAGAGCCAAATCAGGAATGAACTTCCATTCACAATTGCTTCAAAGAGAATGAAATACCTAGAAATCCAACTTACAAGGGATGTGAAGGACCTCTTCAAGGAGAACTACAAACCACTGCTCATTGAAATAAAAGAGGACACAAACAAATGGAAGAACATACCATGTTCATGGATAGGAAAAATCAATATCATGAAAATGGCCATACTGCCCAAGGTCATTTATAGATTCAATGCCATCCCCATCAAGCTACCAATGACTTTCTTCACAGAATTGGAAAAAACTGCTTTAAAGTTCATATGGAACCAAAAAAGAGCCCGCATTGCCAAGACAATCCTAAGTCAAAAGAACAAAGCTGGAGGCATCACGCTACCTGACTTCAAACTATACTACAAGGCTACAGTAACCAAAACAGCATGGTACTGGTACCAAAACAGAGATATAGACCAATGGAACACAACAGAGTCCTCAGAAATAATACCACACATCTACAGTCATCTGATCTTTGACAAACCTCAGAAAAACAAGAAATGGGTAAAGGATTCCCTATTTAATAAATGGTGCTGGGAAAATTGGCTAGCCATAAGTAGAAAGCTGAAACTGGATCCTTTCCTTACTCCTTATACGAAAATTAATTCAAGATGGATTAGAGACTTAAATGTTAGATCTAGTACCATAAAAACCCTAGAAGAAAACCTAGGTAATACCATTCAGGACATAGGCATGGGCAAGGACTTCATGTCTAAAACACCAAAAGCAACAGCAACAAAAGCCAAAATTGACAAATCAGATCTAATTAAACTAAAGAGCTTCTGCACAGCAAAAGAAACTACCATCAGAGTGAACAGGCAACCTACAGAATGGGAGAAAAATTTTGCAATCTACTTATCTGACAAAGGGCTAATATCCAGAACCTACAAAGAACTCAAACAAATCTACAAGAAAAAAACAAACAACCCCATCAAAAAGTGGGCAAAGGATATGAACAGAAATTTCTCAAAAGAAGACAGTCATACAGCCAACAGACACATGAAAAAATGTTCATCATCATTGGTCATCAGAGAAATGCAAATCAAAACCACAATGAGATACCATCTCACACCAGTTAGAATGGCGATCATTAAAAAGTCAGCAAACAACAGGTGCTGGAGAGGATGTGGAGAAATAGGAACAGTTTTACACTGTTGGTGGGATTGTAAACTAGTTCAACCATTATGGAAAACAGTATGGCGATTCCTCAAGGATCTAGAACTAGAAGTACCATATGACCCAGCCATCCCATTACTGGGTATATACCCAAAGGATTATAAATCATGCTGCTATAAAGACACATGCACACGTATGTTTATTGCGGCACTATTCACAATAGCAAAGACTTGGAATCAACCCAAATTTCCATCAGTGACAGACCGGATTAAGAAAATATGGCACATATACACCATGGAATATTATGCAGCCATAAAAAAAGGATGAGTTTGTGTCCCTTGTAGGGACATGGATGCAGCTGGAAACCATCATTCTCAGCAAACTATCGCAAGAACAGAACACCAAACACCGCATATTCTCACTCATAGGTGGGAACTGAACAATGAGATCACTTGGACTCAGGAAGGGGAACATCATACACTGGGGCCTATCATGGGGAGGGGGGAGGGGGGAGGGATTGCATTGGGAGTTATACCTGATGTAAATGATGAGTTGATGGGTGCTGATGAGTTGATGGGTGCAGCACACCAACATGGCACAAGTATACGTATGTAACAAACCTGCACGTTATGCACATGTACCCTAGAACTTAAAGTATAATAATAATAATAAAAAAGCAATATCCAACCATATGCTACCTATAAGAGGCATACTTTATATACAAAACTGCAGATTGTTTGAGAGTACTAAGATGCAAATATATAATCCACACAGAAAGCAAGCCTACGAAAAAAAAGCATTTGTTTGAATAACATTATTAGCCAATTTTACTAGGTTAACAATAAACACTGCATCCATACCCTATAAATATATGACTTGTTCATGTGCACATGAAATATATATTTAGACACAATATGCTGGGACACAAAATAAGTCTCAATGCTTTTAAATGATTGAGATGTTACATAGTATGTTCTCTGACCACAACAGAATTAAATTAGAAATCAATAAAAATAAGATACCTGGAATCATACAAAATATTTAGAAATTAAACAACTACTTCTACCTAATGCATAGGTCAAAAAAATATCTCAAAGGAAATTGTCAAGAACCATGAAGGGACTGAGTTTGTATTCTGTTTGCAAGCTAACAAGTTTGCCTGCCACAGTTTCATAGATGGTGGCAGAGGACACAAAACTCCTGAGTCAAATGTAAAGAGATTAATTGTCCATAGCACAGCAAACGGCATGAGTTTCATATTTACCCAAGCCCCTCTTACCCCTCCAGTCCAGGGGAGAGATGTGGAGCTGCCCAGATTAATGTTATACACACGGTAGTTTTGTATCACATTTAAAGAACCCTAAGTTTAGGAAATTCAGTAAGCAAACCTGTACAACATTTTCTCCAGAGGTAGATATTATCCTTATTACATTAGGCAGCAAAACTTCTCTCTGCTCCAGAGAACTGCTGTCTCTATTTTCTAATGATATTTGCTATTCAAACCTCCTTGAAATGTAGCCTAAAACTAAAGGTGCCAGTGCCTCTATGTGTAAGACAAACAAGAATTATCTCTAAATGGAAATAATAAAATATTTTGAATGCTAAAAAATTAGGCATATAAAAATCTGTGAGATGCAGGTAAAGCAGTTTTTTGAGGAAAACATATAGCTTTAAATGTTTAAAAGCAAAGTAGATTTTAAAACAATTATTTAAGCTTCTACTTTAAAAAGCTAGAGAAAGAAAAGCAAAGTAAGCCCAAATAAGTAGAACACTTTTTTTTTTATATTTTACCTGAAGTGATACATTCAGAAAAAAATAGTATGTTGAAGGAAGAAAATAATAAAAATAGGGTAAAAATCAATACATAGAAAACAAGCAGTAAAGTCAATAAAATTAAAAGCTGGATCTTTTCAAAGATTAAAAAAATTGATAAACCCAAGTGAAACAAATAAAGAAAAAGAGAAAACACAAATACCAACATTGTCAGTGAAAGAAGGGGTTATCATTAACACAACTTACCAAAACTAAAACAAAAGAGATTTAAAAAATCTAATAGCCCAATCTGTTAAAGAAGCTGAGTTCATTTCAAAACAATTTATCATAAAGAAAACTCCATGCTCACATTGTTTTATTAATGAACTCTATCAAGCATTTAAAGACAAAATAGTGCTAATCTTTTTTTTTTTTTTTAATACTTAAATTCTAGGGTACATGTGCACAACATGCAGGTTTGTTACATATGTATACATGTGCCATGTTGGTGTGCTGCACCCATTAACTCGTCATTTACATTAGGTGTATCTCCTAATGCTATCCCCGCCCCCCAACAATAGGACCTCGTGTGTGATACTTCCCTTCCTGTGTCCAAGTGATCTCATTGTTCAATTCCCACCTATAAGTGAGAACATGCGGTGTTTGGTTTTCTGTTCTTGAGATAGTTTGCTGAGAATGATGGTTTCCAGCTGCATCCATGTCCCTACAACTCATCCTTTTTTATCATAGTATTCCATGGTGTATATGTGCCACATTTTCTTAATCCAGTCTGTCACTGATGGACATTTGGGTTGATTCCAATCTTTGCTATTGTGAATAGTGCCGTGATAAACATATGTGTGCATGTGTCTTTATAGCAGCATGATTTGTAATCCTTTGGGGTCCCAGTAATGGGATGGCTGGACACTTCTCAAAAGAAGACATTCATACAGCCAACAGACATATGAAAACATGCTCATCATCACTCACCATCAGAGAAATGCAAATCAAAACCACAATGAGATATCATCTCACACCAGTTAGAATGGCAATCATTAAAAATCAGGAAACAACAGGTGCTGGAGAGGATGTGGAGAAATAGGAACACTTTTACACTGTTGGTGGGACTGTAAACTAGTTCAACCATTGTGGAAGACAATGTGGCAATTCCTCAAGGATCTACAACTAGAAATACCCTTTGACCCAGAAATAGTGCTAATCTTAACCAAACACTTTGAAAAATAGTAAAGGAGGGAATATGTTATAGGACCAGCATAAGTTTTGACGTAAAACTTGACAAGGTAATTACAAAGCAAAACAAAACAACAAAAAATACAGACCAATGGTCTCTCATGACTATAGTTTAAAAAGTCTTAAGCAAAATATTAGGAAATAAAATCTAGTGATATTTTAAAAAGTATAATGACCAACTGTGATTACTCCAGAAATACAAAATTGGTTTAACATTTAAAAATCAACCAATGTCAAAATTCAACACATTTTTAAAAAGCTTTCAGAAAACTGAGAATAGAATGTAACTTTCTTAACCTTATAAAGAGTGTCCTTATAAAGAGTGTCCTTATAAAGTCTGTCCAAATGTCCATCAGTGACAGATTGGATTAAGAAAATGTGGCACATATACACCATGGAATACTATGCAGCCATAAAAAAGGATGAGTTTGAGTCCTTTGTAGGGACTTGGATGCAGCTGGAATCCATCATTCTTAGCAAACTATCACAAGAACAGAAAACCAAACACCGCATGTTCTCACTCATAGGTGGGAACTGAACAATGAGATCACTCGGACTCAGGAAGGGGAACATCACACACCGGGGCCTATCATGGGGAGGGGGGAGGGGGGAGGGATTGCATTGGGAGTTATACGTGATGTAAATGACGAGATGATGGGTGCAGCACAGCAACATGGCACAAGTATACATATGTAACAAACCTGCACGTTATGCACATGTACCCTACAACTTAAAGTATAATAATAATAAATAAAATAAAAAAAAAAAATAAAAAAAAAAAAATAAAAAATAAAATAAAATCAGACCAGTCCTCCAAGGAGAGAGAATTATTGATCTATATGCACTGTTCCTTGGGTTCTAGTTGATAAAATTTAAAGATAAATTTATAATAATTCTTCCTATAGTTATCTCATTTCTTTGATTCCAAAATAACTCAACCTCATTTGTAATGTTTCTGACAGTGAGACAATTTTCCAATTCAGTAACATTCCTACTTGTGGATTAGAAAAGAATAAATTAACCCATTTTCTTTAACAAGAGCAAAATTTTGAAACTGTCCTGACCTAGAAAGAAAAAATTCCAGGCCATTACATTATCACAAGAATAGCATAATAACTATTAAATGTGAATTAGGAAATAACAAAAAATTTGAATACCTAGACAACTCTGTCTACCGCTTCAGAAAAAAATGGTGATATCTGTCTCAAAATTTTCATTCTCTCAATTATTGTCATTGTTAGCATATTTAAATATCTGTAGGGTGTGGACATAAAACAAGCTAAAGTAACCTAAGACACACAAACCAACTTTTGAATCAAAATTGCTTTGCTTTGCAATGTCTGTATAATTGTGTACTTGTTTGTTTTACAATTTTTGGTAAATACATGTTTAAAAATAAAAATCTTTTATAAATAAAAAAAAAAAAAAAAAAAAATCAACCAATGTCAAAATTCAACACATTTTTAAAAAGCTTTCAGAAAACTGAGAATAGAATGTAACTTTCTTAACCTTATAAAGAGTATCTGAGAAAAACCTACAGCTAAGTCATTTTTAAAGGCGAAACATTAAATACTGCCCCTTTAAGAATAAAAAAGTCAAGATATCCACTCTCATTATTCTTATTCAACATTGTCTTGAAAATCTGATCTACTTCAATAAGGCAAATAAATAAAACAAAATGCATAAAAATTGAAAAGAACAAAGTAAAACTGTTTTTATTCATAGACTTGATGGTTTCCATAGAAAATTTAAATAATCTACATAAATATTTAGTATGATCACATGATACAAGGTCAATATAAAAAAATAAAAAATAAATTGTATTTATATGTACTAGCAGCAAACAACTAAACATTAAAAATTTAATTTATAATAACATCATAAAATATAAATATATAGGAGTAAATTTAACAAAAGACATACAAGACCACTGAAAACTGAAAACATTGCTGAAAGTAAGAAAAATTTAAATAAAGAGATATGAAATAGTTATTGATTAGAAGACTCAGTATTTTATTTTATTTATTTTTTTGAGATGGAGTCTCGCTGTGTTGCCCAGGTTGGAGTGCAGTGGCACTATCTCTACTGACTGCAACCTCTGCCTCCTGGGTTCAAGCAATTCTCCTGCCTCAGCCTCTGGAGTAGCTAGGATTACAGGCACACACCACCATGCTTGGCTAAGTTTTCTATTTTTAGTAGAGATGGGGTTTTGCCATGTTGGCCAGACTGGTCTCAAACTCCTGACCTCAGGCGATCTGTCCACCTCGGCCTCCCAAAGTGCTGGGATTACAGGCTTGAGCCACCGCGTTGAGCCACTGCGCCCGGCCAGAAGACTCAATATTATGAATATGTCAGTTTCCTATACATTGATCTACATAGCTCATACAATACAAATCAGAATTTCAACAAGAACTGTAATAGAAATCAAAAGTTAAGCCTAAAATTTATATGGAAATAAAAAGAACCCAGAATCACTAGAACAACTTTTAATGAGGAGAAAAAGTTTGGAGGAGTCTCACTAACTGAATTCAAAATTTACCATAAAACATATAGTAAAAAATAAGACAATGTGATACTGTCATAAGAATAGACAAATAGAGAACAGAAAAGAGGAGGAATCCAGAAAGAGTTCTACACGTTTGATTCATTAGGTTTTCAACAAGCTGCCAAGGTAATTCAATAGGCAGGGAGCTGACAGCAGCCCTCCTTGGAGACCACCAGCCACAGCTCTTCTGCAGCGAGCAGAGTAGGAGACACCCTGGTCTTGGAGGCCAGTGCATAAGTCCCTGGGGCTGCTTCCCGTTGGGAAGAGGAGACCAGTTCTAAGCCATAGGTAGAAAAGCTCTCTCTGCCTTGCCTACTTCTCTAAGCTTGCTTTCCTCTGAAACAATATGTCTCCATCTTTGAGTGGTTACTGGGCCTGTGTCCATAAAGAGGGAAAAGACGAGCTCAGGCTACATTTGGTAATAGAAGCCCTCCCAGCAGTCCTGCCTCTATCACCAAAGGATGACTTTCAGGTTGGGGCCAAAATCCTACTACAGAACTCACATTTGGGGTATCTTCCAAGCTCCCAAGAACCCATTAGGCAGGGGCTGTGCTGGAGCAGGGTTCTAGAATTTGGAGGTCCTAGGTCTCAGCCAGATGCTACTAGGACCTCAACATATCTGGGCTTCTGAAAATGGATGTGTTTGTAGGATCTGTTTCTGTTCTGCGAGGTAGTTTGGTGGGGTGAGATGGAATATGGCTGCACTGGGTTGGCGGGGGAGAGCAAAGGGAAGCTTGGCTTTCCTCCTCCTGACCCAGAGCAAAGGCTAGGGGATGGGCCACTTCAAACACTGTATGCACAGCAGCCTCCCTGGATCTCAGTCAGGGGTATTCTGCAACCTCCAGGGGACTCTGGCAATGTGCACAGATCATTCTAATTGTTACAATTGGGAGAATGCTACTGCATCTAGTGGGTAGGGGCCCAGGGACACTGCTTAACATCCTCTAGTACACAGCATAGTTCCTCACAACAAAGAATTGTTCGGTTCAAAATGCCAGTAGTGCCGACGTGGAGATGTGCCCTGAAGAACCTTCAATTTCCCCTTTTGGAAAATGTGATACATGTATGTGACAGAATACTATTCAGACATAAAAAAGAATGAAATAATATCTTTTGCAGCTACTTGGATGGAAATGGGGGTTATTATCCTAAGTAACTCAGGAATGGAAAACCAAACCAAATCCTGCATGTCCTTACTTATAAGTGGGAGCTAAGCTATAGGTGCACAAAGGCAGAAAGGGGTATGATGGACATGGGAGACTCAGAAGGGGGAGGGTGGGAGGGCGCAGGGATAAAAACTACCTATGGGGTATGCTACATTATTTGGGTGACAGTGCACTGAAAGAACAGACTTTACTGATATACAATTTATCCATGTAACCATAAAACACCTGTACCCCTAAAAGCTATTGAAATAAAATTTAAAAAAGAAAAATGTTTTAAAAATTCCCCTTTTGCCCTTACATAGCTATAGGGAAGCTACTTAGAAGCGGAGGAAAGGACCCTACATTAGAAGTGTGTTTATGCGTTTAGCTGAATGATCAAGAAGGCTTGTGAAGGCAGCCTGATTACTGCTTCATCTCCAGGCAAGGCTCTTTTGCTTGTTTCCATTTTACTACTCCCTCGGTCTTTGAACGTTGTTTCTGCTCTCCCATGACAGGTAGCACACGATTGCAGTAGGTTTTCATCTTTGTTTATTGCCATTTCCCCTACACCCTCACCGATTTCCCTCCCCTATGAAAAGATCTGGTTCTCTGTGAGAAGCACAAGCCAGGCTAGGGCTGCCTTAATAATTGATTTTCTACTTCTCTCTCAGCAAGCTATGGTGTTTGACTTTAAGCAGTGGCTTTTTAAAAAGCCACAGTGTCCTTCCAGCACAACTTTGAGTTGCAAGGATCTTTGGTAGGTGATTTCTTTTTCCTCTTATTGTTCAGCTATTAGCAGAATAATAATGATCATAACATTTTCATCCTTTCAGATCTCATACAGGGGATGACACCTGTGAAAGGGCCTTGAGCTTCTCCGATGATATCTTTGTAATTTTTTTGAGCTCTGCCGCAGCAGCTCCAGCTGCTCATTAACCCGCCACTGGTAATGAGGTGTCACTGATGTCTCTGGGGAGTCTGATTTGTCAGGGGGCAGCAAACTGTGGCCTGGAGGACATGAGCTACGCCCTGTCCTTCCCCTGATGTGACAATCCTGACATTTTCACAGCTGAGATGGCATGCGACTCTCTCCTCAAGCTTGCACTGGATTCTGGTTACTCACCTGCATCATTCCAAACCATGCCCCATGCCCAGCACTGATTAAACACATTAGGCTACATTCATTCCTGAGAATACCATACAGACATTAGATACGACAAAGCATATCTATACTAGTAATGCAGTAAAATAACCAAGGTCTATGAAGTGCAACAGAAAATTGCCTAACAACACGCACAGATGATCTCACTGAACCATATTACCTACCATTCATATATTACCATAGGCACAGACAGCACCTGGAAAAACACAGTAACAACTGTTCACAGTGACTACCCTGCAGTTGGCAAGGAAGCGGGGAAAGTTATAAGGAACTTTCCTCTTCTGGGTTTTGTGGGGGTTTTCTTGGTTTTTTGTTTTTTTCTTTTTTTGAGATGGAGGTTTTTTATGAGATGGTGCGACCTCGGCTCACTACAACCTCTGCCTCCCAGGTTCAAGCAATTCTCCTGCCTCAGACTCCCAAGTAGCTGGGATTACAGGCGCACACCACCACGCCCAACTAATTTTCTGTATTTTTAGTAGAGACAGGATTTTACCATGTTGGCCAGGCTGGTCTTGGACTCCTGACCTCGGGTGATCCACCCGCCTCGGCCTCCCAAAGTGCTGGGATGACAGGCGGGAACCACCACACCTGGCCCGCTGCTGGGTTACTGGGTTTTGTAATGAGCACATCTGTGGTGGAAATGTGTCAACTGCCTTCCCAGTGTCCAGTCCACACTCTTCTGAAGAAAGAGCCTCCACCTCACCCACCTCAGTCCATGTGCTTAGGTGGGGTCATGTGATACAGGTCTGAGCCAATTGCAACCCCCAATGCAGTGATAAGGTCAGACATGGGCATGTGACTAAGGTGGTCCAATCAGAGTGACTCTCTGGATTTGTGTGGAAACCACCCCAGAGAAACCCTTTTGCTGCCACCAGAGGTGCATCCGGAGTGGAGAAAAACAGCTGAATCTAGAGACAGTTGTGGTGGCTCACACCTGTAATCCCAGTAACTTGGGAGGGTGAGGTGGGAGATCGCTTGAACTCAGGAGTTTGAGACCAGCCTGAGCAATGAAGCAAGACCCTGTCTCTACAGCTAAAAGAATAAATGAGTACATAAATAAAGAAATAAGCTGAATTCTGAGGAGGCTTTTACCCTCCTTAAGACCACCTGAAGTCAACCCTAGCCCTCAAGCTGTTCAGCTACAGTAGCCAATACCTTCTGTTCCCTGAATCCACTTTGGCTGGGATTTCTTTCAGTGGTGGTCACTGGTTTCACTAGGATTCGTTATATGCTGTTTCTTTGTTCCAGGCTCAGAACAAGGAGCACCTCCTTCTGGAAGCTTTTCCCCAGGGATCACTCCTAATGACAATGCCTATGCCCCTCAATTTGGTCCCACAAGATGAACAGTTTCACAGAAGCCTCAGTTTCATTCACACAGATCTGGTTTGTCCTGAAGAAACCAAATCTTTAAGGATAAGAAGTAATAATTAGCATAACAGAGAACATCTATTAGAAGCTTCCTAAGAACTAAATGTTTTATATGGATAATTTTATTTAATTTTTATAATATCCCTAGGAGGGATTTCCTTGTCTGTAAATAAGAAAGTCTGAGAGATGATAAATGGCGTAATTACCTTTTTTTATCCTGCTGCTCAGCAACGACCATTCCTTTCAGAATGACCACCATGCCCCTGCTCTGTAAGCTGCTACTGGAACTGACTGCCCCACAAGTTTAGAGGCAGAGCTTACAGCCCTAGCCTGGCCAATCAACGACCCCCTTCCCCCAGTGCCATATGATTGGCTCAGGTGGACATGGAATTGAAGTCAGTCCATTCAGAGTGGATCTCAGAACATTGCTAGAAAGGCTAGATTTGTGCCCAGAAGTAAATGCTGCAGAAAAAATGCTAATGGCCATTTTGCAACCAAATGATGACAGATGTTAGAATCTGACAGTTCTTTAAGAAGCAAAGTCATCAAATGGAGAAAGATTCCATTCTGTCACACCAGTTGAGCCATGGATCAAGCTATATCTTAAACTTCATCTAGCCCTAAACTGCTCAGTTGACTGAGACCCTCTGATAGGCACCAATCCCCATGGAGGCCTTTGTCTTCTTAGACCTTCTGTGGATGGAAGCTGGGATAGGGGTGGGCAGGAGCCCAGTGACTATGCAAGCACAGGACTGGCTATAGAAATGGAAAGAAACAGCCCTAAAGGATTCTTTATGAAGATTATGGAAGAGAGGCATATAAAAGAATTAGGAAGCAAATCGACAAAACTGTAAACAAAGAGAAATACAGCTGGGCGTGGTGGCTCACACCTATAATCCCAATACCTTGGGAGGCCAAAGGGGGTGGATCATGAGATCAGGAGATCGAGACAAGCCTGGCCAACATGGTGAAACCCCGTCTCTACTAAAATACAACAAATAAATAAATAAACAAACAAACAAACAAACAAATAAAAGAAAATAAAATAAATTAGCCAGGTGTGGTGGTGCTGCCTGTAGTCCCAGCTACTTAGGAGGCTGAGGCAGGGGAATCACTTGAACCCGGGAGGCGGAGCCTGCAGTGAGCTGAGATTGGGCCACTGCACTCTAGCCTGGCAACAGAGTGAGATCCACCTCAAACAAACAAACAAACAAACATAGAAAAACAATTCTCCCCATGGACCTTAAACACAGGCCAGATGGTCATGCTTCACACACATGACTGTGTGCACACACATATCACACATTTCTCACTCTCTCCTCTCTCCCTTCTCCCCTCTCTTTGTTTGAAAGTACCCAAAGGCCTTCTAACCATTTCCTTCATTTCACACACAGATGATTTTATAATCTCATCTAAAAACTGTTGATATGAAACATAACAACAGAAATACAAACAGTGAATCTTGATGAGGTGAAAACAAGGTGAAAACAATAAAATAGCCAAACTGGAGAAGACTTTGATTCCAGCACAAACCCTTGATGCAGAAGATCTTACAGCCTTCAGTTAAATAACCTGTGTGGTTCTGAGGACACAGAATACCATGAGGAGGTGGACAATGATCAAGCCAGTCTGTGAAGGGCTCAGCTGTCAGCCACCCAGTGATGCCATTAAGAGACCTGCTTTCAGGCGGCTGCAGAGAGCTCTGAACTGGGCTCCAGCCTGTGCCCCATCAGGCTTTAGCCACACAAACATAAACACGCCTTAAAGCATGTCTTAAAGCACACATAAACACGCCTTAGAGCATGTCTACACAGGAAACCTGAGGTGACTGTCCACATAATTCTCTCCTGGAAGATGAACACGCTCCAAGCACACTGGCCTGAACCACCCCCAGGCCCCTTTCATTGGGCCTTGAAGGAAACTGCAATCCTCAGCTGCTCCCAGCTAACAGAAGCCTGTTACAGGAACTAGCACAAAAACAGAGAAACAGTTTGGTCTAGAGAGCTCCTCTGCACAGGGCTGATAAAGGAAATCCAGGAGGCCACACATGACCTTTCCCCCAGGTCCCGCAGCAAGAAGAGTTTTTGAATCTGATCTTTGCAGCCAAAGTCAGGACCCAGCAGAACCGCATCCCTCCCTTCCCACTCCCTGGCCTTGCTATGAGCCACAAGATTGCACCTTTCCAAGGAGAAGGATATTGGTCATCCAGGGGAAGAAAAATGGAAATCTCAAGGAAAGTATTTCTCCAGAATCATTATTTCCCCTCTATCTAGTAAGCATCTTCTGTCCTGCACGCACGTGTATCAGCAGCCATGCTCTTCTCCTCCACACATATTCTCTTGGCTTCTGGGCCCTGTGCTCTTCCTTCCAGCTCTCTGGTCAGGCTTTCTCAGTCCATCCCTGGCCCCTCTTCCTCTCCCTGACCCTCACACCTGCTGTGGTCAGGGCCTCGTTCTGAGCCTTTCTCTCACTGCACACGCCTTCCTCCATTGCCCTCCATGTCATCTCCTTCTATAAGGCCTCTCTTTTAAGCTTATTGTGTTCAAATAAGTGGGCTCCCTCAGCCGTGGCATGTTGTGGGAAGAGCACTGGGCTAGAACTCAAAAGACCTGCATGTGACCCCAGATTCCCTGATATCCACTGTGAAACCCAAAGAAAATTCACCTGCCCTGTGAGGATCCAAATTGTCTTCTGTAAACTGATGCCAGGCCACAGGATCGTGTGAGGATAGTGACATCACATGGGTGGGTCCTTCGTAAAAGAAAAAGGCCAGCCCTGTGGGGGCTACTCTTCCTGATACCAGGTAGTGGACCAGCACCCCCTGATGAGGGAGGTCAGCTGGGGCCCTGTCCTGGGCAGGGGACATTCTGTGAACCAAGTGTTATAAGTTACCGTCACTACTGAAAGACTCCCCACCCTCCTCTTCCAAATAATTCTGAAAACATTTTGAAACAAATGATTTTGGTAGAGAAAATATTTACGCAAGGAAGATATTTTAAAACCCCTTCCAGGCTAATTTTCTAAAATATTTCTCACGGGAAAAAAATGCCTTTTGAGAAAGTTTCAGGCAAGATAGAGCTTGGACATAGGATGTCTGTGCTAGAAGATTCTTCATAGAAACTCTGGGAGCTGCAGAAGTCTTAATGTTAAAAAAATAATTTTCTAGAAAACCCCATAACTTTAAATGCGTTAATATGAGCATTAAAGGATGCCAGGGGCTGGGGGCGGTGGTTCACGCCTGTAATCCCAGCACTTTGGGAGGCCGAGGCGGGTGGATCACGAGGTCAGGAGATCGAGGCCATCCTGGCTAACATGGTGAAACCCTGTCTCTATTAAAAATACAAAAAATTAGCCGGGCATGGTGGCGGGCGCTTGTAGTCCCAGCTACTCAGGAGGCTGAGGCAGGAGAATGGCGTGAGCCTGGGAGGCAGAGCTTACAGTGAGCCGAAATCGAACCACTGTAACTTCAACTTGCGCGACAGACCGAGACTCCGTCTCCAAAAAACAAATAAATAAATAAATAAAAATAAAAAAATAAAGGGATGCCAGGGTCCCTGGACCCCTCCTGCTTGCCCACTTCCTCACTCCTTTAGTTCTGGAAATCCCTGGGGAATTCTTGGTTTAGACAAATTAAGTTTGAGAACATTGCTCTAACTTACCCCCTCCTTTGGTGAGTTAAGAAAGGAGAGATGACTGGCCAGACACTGTGGCTCACGCCTGTAATCCCAGCACTTTGGGAGGCCGAAGCGGGTGGATCACGAGGTCAGGAGTTCAAGACCAGCCTGACCAATATGATGAAACCCCATCTCTGCTAAAAATACAAAAATTAGCCGGGCATGGTGATGTGTGCCTGTAGTCCCAGCTACTTGGGAGGCTGAGGCAGAAGAATCACTTGAACCCAGGAGGCGGAGGTTGCAGTGAGCAGAGATCGTGCCATTGCATTCTAGCCTGGGTGACAGAGTGAGACTCCATCTCCAAAAAAAAAAAAAAAAAAAAAAAAGGAAAGACAAGAAGAAAGAAGCTGTGTCTATGGCCATATCGACAGCAGCTCAGAGCAGATCAGCTGTATCCTGGGCCACCAAGCTCACATGGTGCCTGCTGGGGCAGCTGTAGGACCTCTAGCATGGCAGTCACCCATGGACTTCTGGCAGGAATGATGCCCATCTGTGATCCCAAATGCTGCTCAGTCATCAAGGGACAGTGTTTGTTTAATGGCCTAGGACACTCATGGAGAGAGGGCAGAACACAAGATTTTTGCTCAGAAGCAACAGAAAGAGAGGCTAGAGATTTATATGAAAGATGAGGACTAACTAAAACAACAGGAACCCCAAAGAACCAGACTCAGAACAGGCCACAGCCTTGTCAGGGTGCCAGAGCTACAGGGAATGACCTCCAACTCCTTCTTCTATCCTCTGATTACCCAACTCAAATGCAAAGTTCTTGAGTCATAAGTTCGTCTCTATGCAGGCAGAAAACCTTGACTGAACATCCCACCAAGAAGGAAACCTTTAAGTGTATTATGGAGTTGATGTATTTTTCTTTTCTTTTCATTTTTTCTTTTTTTTTTTGAGTTGGAGTCTTACTCTGTCACCTAGGCTGGAGTGTGGTGGCATGATCTCAGCTCACTGGGACCTGCAACCTCCACCTCCCAGGTTCAAGTGACTTGACTGTCTCAGCCTCCTGAGTGGCTAGGACTACAGGTGTGCGCCACCATGCCCGACTAATTTTTGTATTTTCTAGTAGAGATGGGGTGTCACCATGTTGGCCAGGCTGGTCTTGAACTCCTGACCTCAAATAATCTGCCTGCCTTGGCCTCCCAAAGTGCTGGAATTAAGGCGTGAGCCACTGCACCTGGCCATTAGTTTTCACATTTCATATTAAAAAGTACAATGGGGCTGGGCATGGAGGCTCACATCTGTATTCTCAACACTTCGGGAAGCCAAGGCAGGAAGGTCACTTGAGCTCAGGAGTTCGAGTCCAGGCTGAGCAACACAAGGAAATCACGTCTCTACAAGAAAAAAAAAAAAAATTAGCTAGGTATGGTAGCATGCGCCTGCAATCCCAGCTACTTTTGCCTTCTTTATCAGAATGTTTCAGGCAAACATGCATTTGGGCATCTGAAATATTCCAATAATTTTCTGGTAGTTAACTTTCTTAAATTTCTTAAAAGCCAGGACACTTCCTTACTTTATTCCAATAATTTTCTGGTTGCTACATCCTGATAGTTAAGGAAGTTCAAATAGCTCCTGTAATCTAGGAATCCATTTTTGCTTCAGTGGATGTAATGACTGCATGAAACTGTTGGTGAACGACATTTGCTCAGTGCAGACTCCACATCGATACTGCTCCAGGTGCTTTGTCTGTATTGACTCCGTTAATCCACTCAACATTCCAGTTTCTTATCCTCATTTTGCAGATGAGGGAACTGAGGTACGGAGTGTAAGTAAGTCACTTGCCCATATTCCCAGAGGATGTAAGTGGCAGAGGCAGGATTCAAGCCTGACAGTCTTGGCTCTGGAGCCTTTGTGCTTAGCCACTCATTATCCCCAAATCCCTGTCAACCAAGGTGAATAGTGAGCAAAACTTGACAAGCCTTAAACCACTGCGTGCTGCCCCTGACCTAGGACCAGTTAGACCACAGCTAGTGCTGCTTTGAAGACAACACCATCATTGCACACCTGCTCAGTGCCCTTCTCAGCACTGGTGAATAAACCCAGTCTGGAGTCCGAGAAATGGGAAGTGCAGCTCACATGCCTGATGTTCTCTCTCCCGAGTGAGGACCTGAAGCTGCTGTCCCAGAAGTGGGTTCTTGATGGAAGGCACTCATAGGCTCTCTGCAGAGGAGACCCTGCCAGTTCTATTTTAATTGATTTTCGCTTTGCACAAAAGCCTCTTAAATCAAACCGAACTCACTAGGAAATGGGGGAGGTTGCAGGTGCACTGCCCTTTGTTTGTCTACAGTGCTTTAAAGGTGTGTCCTTTCTTCTAAATGGCTCAGGAGGCCAAAAGCTGTCCTGAAAGCATTACCTCAACTCTCTGCCTTCACCTCTGTCAACCTTAAGGCAATTCTTGATGCATTTGATGTTGTTGCTTCCTGCCAGCCACACAGTTCATGAACTCCGAGGACTCTAAGACAAATGGTGCTGCTGCTGCATTTCTTTCCTTGGCTGTCTGCCCTCTCTGCTGCAGTCTAACCTGAGAGGGAAAGGAATTTGTGGTTCCAAAGTCCCAAGCAGAGGGGTCAGCATGGTCACCTGAGATGCGTGCCCGGGTTCCTGGCCCTCTCCTTGGCGTCCTTTAGTGCTCAAGTGTCACTTACTCAGAAAGCCCTTTTCTAGATTTCCACTGTAAACCAAAAATAATATTCTGAGCCCCCCCAAACAACTGAATGTATCCCCCTTTTGACCAAGGGAATCCCAAAGAAAGCTGGAAAACTAGTTCAGGCCATGAAGGAAAAAGAGCGTCGGACATGCCTCCCTTTGGAGTTTAGGTACAGTCGATAAGCATGAACATTAAAACAGATATTAAGACTGACAAAACAGACTGCAGCAATAAGACACTGAATTCCAACCTGACTGTGGCAGAGCATAGCATGACAGATAGCAGACAGCAAAGTATCTTAACCCCAAAAATGTTAGTCTGAGATGTTCCTGAAAGGCTGTCTCTTGTGGGGGAAATGTACATTCTGCAGAGAATCTCCTTCCCTTAGTAGGTTTTTTTTGGAGAGTCTGACATCTATTTATTTTTTATTTATTTATTTATTTTTGAGATGGTGTCTTACTCTTGTTGCCCAGGCTGGAGTGCAATGGTGCAATCTCTGCTCACTGCAACCTCCGCCTCCCGGGTTCAAGTGATTCTCCCACCTCAGTCTTCCAGGTAGCTGCAATTACAGGTGCCCACCACCACGTCCGGCCAATTTTTTATATTTTTAGTAGAGACGGGGTTTCACCATGTTGGCCAAGCTGGTCTCAAACTCCTACCTCAGGTGATCCAGCCGCCTCAGCCTCCTAAAGTGCTGGGATTACAGGCATGAGCCCCTGCACCTGGCCCAAGTCTGACACCTTTTAATGTCCAATAAGAGACATTTACCATCTATTCTCTGTGATGGCTGCAACCTGGGGGCTTAATCCACGTGACAAGAACCTAGGCTTTCACAACCCCCTTTTAAAACTTGAGCATTTATTTCTGCTGACTTCAAATTCTTCAGGCAAGGCTTAATTCTTTCAACCAATTGCCAGTCAGGAATCTTTGACTCCACCTATGACCTAGAAGCCCCTGGCTTCCAAATGTCCACCTTGCCAGGCCAAACAATGTGTATCTTCCATGTATTGATTTACATCTTTGCCTGTAACTTCTATCTCCCTAAAATGCATAAAACCAAGCTGTAACCCAGCCATCTTGGGCACATGTTCTCAGGACCTCCTGAGGCTGTGTCACAAGCCATGGGCCTTAACTTTTGGTAAAATAAACCTCTAAATTGACTGAGGCCTGTCTCAGATACTTTCTGGTTTTCACACTCAAAAAATGCCATGTCTTTATGATCTTAAGGTAAGTAAAAATATTTAAACAGGGCACACACATGAAACATATAAGGCAAACTCAACAACCTGGTCTATATTAAAAATAAGAACTTCTGTCTACCGAAAGAGACCATTAGGAGAGTGCAAACAGCAAGCATGAGAGCAGAGTTGTATACTCATTATACACATGGCAGCAAAGGCCTCAGGGCCAGAATGTGTCAACCAGAAATAATAACACCCTCCCCATGTACCTCAAATTCCATGATGAATGTGGACAGATTTTGAAACCCACAAAATGCTTCATCAATGTAAGGAATGACATGCTTGGTCTTCCTGGTGGGTCACTGCAACAGTCCCAGAGGGAGCCGAGGCAGTCTCTCCGTTGCGCATGGCAAAACCAGGGGTCACCACCCTCCCGCCGATGCCCATAACCTACCAGATGCCACCCAGGGTCCTTGGCATGTCTTTTACAGATCTTCATCCTTTAGTCCTTGCTGTCGTATCTCCCCTTATCCTCACCATGGCCCCATCTGTGCTGAGCTCCAGCCCCAGTGAGCTGCTTCACTCCGATTACACCATACTCATTAACATCCCTGGGCCTTCCGCAAGCTCTTTCCTCTTCCCAGGATACTCTTTCCTCCCTGCACTGGCAAGCTACCACACTCAGCTGAGGATTTCAGGGGTTCAACACGACAGCTGCTGTGTGGCCTGCTTTAGAGAACCATACAGACAGGGACTGTATACCAAGCAGGTCAGCCCCACTCCTTGGTCTTGGGAATGGATACAAAGAAAGCAGAGGTGCCACTGAAAGAAAGGAAAAAAAAAAAAAAGCCTGGCAGGGAAGTTCCAGATGATGTTGTGTGAGAGGGGTCTCAGAATAATCACAGCAGACATACATGCGCTTCCTGCCTTCCCTACGAGACTTCCCTGTGAGACTGTGACACAGCCCTGAATCCTGGCTTTGGTAGCCGACAGACATGGGTCCAAGTCCAAGCTCTGCCAGTTACTAGAAAAATGACCTTGAGCAAATTATTCCAGCTCCCTCAGTTTCCCCATCGATCACTTGGGGTAACAAAGCCAACCCTGCCACTATAGACATCAGACTAAGCCACTCTTGTGTTTTGAAGATAGTGAGGGGTATCTGTTGGATTCTAGTTGAGCATGCTGATGACGCATCAGTTCAAACATCATGTGGCTTTCCTATTTCCTGTGTCAGTTGCAGGGCCTCTAAAATGGCCGTGACTTCCATCATCTGCCCTATTCGTGGCTGTCTCCAGGCATTGGAAACACCCTAACTTCATCTGCTGTGCCAGGCATGCTGGCCTCCCCCAGGCTTTTCAGAGACTCTGAAGATTTCCCAGGCATGAACACCTCACACATCCCAGACACAGTCCATTGCTTGCAGCACATGTAGCATCAAACACCCTTTGTGCTTCTGAGGTTCATAAAAAAACATTACCCAAAAAGTTTCCTTTTAAATACCAATGGTTTTCTCTGCCATGCTGCCCAGATTTCAACCGTATGCAGCTTCATGCTAAGAGCTTCACTGAAAGTAAATGAAAGCGACAGCTTTAGAGTTGGCTGAAAACTGTTTGTTTGAAGGGAGACGGTATAAGTTAGTATAATGTTTAATTCTGGATGTCTGGTGGAGAGATCTCTCTTAGTAGCTATGGGAAGAAAAAATAGATAGGTATTTAAGGGTTTTGAACTTGGAAACAGAGTGGAAATAAATGAGCAAATGTGCTTTGGATAAATCCAAAGTGACATGTTTGAATACACACACACACACACACACACACACACACACACACACACACACACACACAGCTATACTGAAGATTATAGCTGAAGATTCCTAAACAAGTCTAAAGCAAGCCCTTCTTAAAGAAGTGTACAGTTGGGATATATAACTGCTGTAACAAAACTCAAGATTTCAATAGCCATAAAGAAATAGTATCCCAGGTCGGATCACAGTGGTTGAGCCACTCTCCTGGACAGCCCTCCTCCATATGATGACACAGGTGCCCAAGCTCCTTCTGTCTTGCATCTGTGCCCTGCTTGGACCTTCCACATCTACCCCATGAACCCAGTGGAAAGTTTGGGAGGTTCCATATGCAGGGCCGACGGGAGCCCATGACACTTCTGCCCACATTTCACAGACCCCATCTCACGGCAGCAGAGTCAGACATGAGTCCCCTGTGTACCTGGGCTTGGTGAACACATAACCATCTCCGTCATTAGAAGCATCCAAGCTAGCAAAAATATTTCCCTTATCATTTGATGTCTAGCCTTTACTGACCTTTTAACAACCTGTTGAACATCTGCCCTGGGCCAAGCATGTTAGGGCAGGAGACCAGAGAAACACACGTGCATGTGAGAAGGGACGGCACAGGAGTTTGGGGCCCGGGCTCTGCAGTTGGAATCTACAGGCTCAAATTCTGCCTCCATCCCTTTTTAAGCAAAATAATACCATGGGCAATCAATTTAATCTCTCTGTGTCTCTATTTTCTCATGGGTTTAGTGGAGATAATAGTGCTTATATTACAGATGATGGTGAGAACCAAACAGGAAAATACAAACTGGGTGTAAGCCCTGCCCAGGCCTCCACAGTCCTACCTCCTCCTCCTGGGACCAAGGGATCCCCGCAGGTGGTGAGGGGTTTGCATGTTTGTTTCATCTTTAAAGGTGGGGAAGAAAAGCTTCCCCAAGGATGCCGGGCTATCCTAGAGACAGCTGGGCCAGGCCCCCTTAAGGCCAGCATGCAAAGGCCACAGTGAGGGGCCCTGTGTAAGTCACATATATCCAACTGGTTACCAGTTGCCAACCAGTTATTATATCCCCAATCCACAGGCTTAGAGCCCTGCTACCATTACCTGGAGAAGCCTGCCCTACCCTGCTCCTCTCTACATGGGTGCCAGTCACGATGCCCTGGCCCTGCCTCTCCTATAGCTTCTCTCCCCATGCCAGAAGCAGGCAGCCTACAAATGTTAAGGCTCATCTTAGGATAGAGCTGCCCAGGTGGGCAACCCGCAGAACAGACTTTCCCCTCAAGGACAAAGACAGCCTGGGAGGAAGGGATGGCAGCCACTCTCTAGCCTGCCTGGCCCAGGAAGCCCTGTGGTAGGAACCCACATAGACAAACTAAGTTCTCCTGTGTTTTTTTCTCTGCCCATCAGGGATAATGCGGTTTTAGTTATTGTTGTTATCCATGCTATTATCATAGGAAAAGGATAACACTTTTAACAATAACAACCACATGTAAAGCGCTTTATATTTTTCAAATTATTTATGCCAGCATAGCGGCTTCATTCCTTGAAGCAAGGTGTAACAGGCTGGGAATGTATGCACCAGACGTTTTAAGTTTCCTCAGCAGAGGGGTCAGTGGCTTGCCCAGGGGCCCTGGACAGAACTGCAAATCAGGGCTGCTGACTCTTCCGACCAAGGCCAGAATCAGGGCTAGAAGGCACTTTTGGCCTTGGTATGGACTACTTCATTAGACAAAGTTTTTTTCTGGCCCTTATATCCTTTCCACTGTCAGCACAGCTGTCCCCCAAGATCAGAGATAAAAGGCACTGCCAACGCACCATTAGACACCAGGAAAGAAGTCATTGCAAGAAGGTGAGGAATGAGGCTCTGGAGTCAAAGTAAATCAGGCCGAAGGACAATAGTTATTGAACCTACCACCCTACCCGCTTCCCATCCCAAATGGATAATGAGAAAGTTGAATTAGGATAACCCTGGGTTCCTGATTCCAGCCAAACCTTGATCCCTTAACTCAGCCAAGCGCTGCACTGAGTGCCAGGGACAGGGGCATAAGAGGACTGGGGGAGGACTCAGCTCTGCCCCCAGGGAACTTGCAGTCTAGCACTGATTTTCTATTCTGGTGTCTATCATCAACATTTCTCCCCAAATTTCCACAATCAATCAAAATGTGCTAAGCTGTAAAACCTTAAGTAGAAATTTGCTCCTAATAGAGTCTGGAAATTTTGATATTGCCCTCAGCACAGTCAGGCGGAAAGTAGGAGGCTACATAGAGATGGAAGGAGGCTTGTGAGAGGTAACTAAGGAGCAGACTTGGTGCTTCTGATTTTCTGCAGGGAAAAAAAATCAGGTATCAGGGACCGTTTAGATACACATGAGAGAAACCCTACCCCAGGGTGGGCCTTGCTGCCTCCTATAACGGAGGAGCCTGGAGGCGTGCCGGCTTCAGGTACAGCGGGATCAAAGAGCATGTGTGTGTTTCAGGGAAGCCTCCTCTCTCTCTCCTCTCCATTAACTCCCCTCTGAAGTAGACCCTCCTCAGTGGCAGGAGCAACTCCAGGGCACCCAACCTGTGCTGTTCCAGCAAAGTGGAAAAAAACAAGAGTTTCTCTCCTAGAATTCCCAGCAAAACCTGATGGCATCTTATTGGTCATAACTGGGTCACATGCTAACTCCAGAATCAATCAAGGAGGGCAAGGGAGCGGGATGTGAGGACTGCCTCACACCTACCAACCAGGCTACCACCTCCCAGAACCTGAAAAGGGTCACATGATCCAGACACAAGGAACAGTGTAGTCTCCCAGGGACCCCAGTGGTGCCCAAGCAGAGGCCACATGTCAGATATGTGGTGCTTATCCAAGGGGCAGGGTCTTCACCCATTCTAATGTGTAATCCTCTGAGTGCAAGGACTCTCTGAAAGTCTTGGCGCACATCTGAAACCTTTCAGGGTTGTTGTAAAGAACCATTACAGCTGCAGACAGCAAAACCCCTGAAAGAGGGCACATGGCAGGTTGCCAAGTCCCCTCCTATTCCTCTCCAGAGCAGGAACCCCATTTCATCTTCCCATGGAAGAGAATGCTGCAGGCCCCGTCTCCCCTCCCACAGCCTTTCCTGCTTATCAAACACATCAGAGAGCCATCTCTAAAAAGTCCACAAAACCCAATACACATCCAAGAAAATAATAATTAGATATCTGAAAGCTGGGCTGAGTCTAAATGAGTCACATAGGTCTCATTCGCATCACACGAAATAAAGTTAACTGTCTCAAAAAAGAGAGGAAGAAAAAAACTTTGTGGTATCTTTGTTCTTCTGGCAGCAGCCAAATGTGAGCAAGTAATAAAACAATTCCGTTTAAATTGCACCTGCTCTCAATTCCCTCGCCCTCTTTGCAAAGCAGATTACATTGTCTTGTTTTTTTCCAAATCAATGCCCTGACTATAATGATGTTATAGAGTAATAATTAATCCCGATGATCACTGGGAGCCTAATCCTCAAGGCTGCTGGTGTTGGACCATTTCCTCCTATCCTGAAGGTCAGGTCCTTGCAAGAAGTCAAAGCCCATTGAAAGGATTAAATCAATTGTTGAAGCAGTGAGATGGTGGGCTTCACCAATTTCCCTTTCATGGAGGAAGATTCTGGAGAGAGGTAGTGAAACAGATGAGTCCGGGCCAGAAGGCCCCCATTTGCCAAATCTTAGCATGCAACTTTCTTTGGAACTCAGAACAAACTCTTTCAACAGTTCTCTGCAGTATATCTCTGCCGGCCCTTCAGCAATATATCAGGTGATTTTGCAGTGTGTTTTAAAAATAATTGAATCTAGACATATTTTCACTTCAGTCTCAAAGTCTTATGGTATTCTCAACACAAATGCCAGATCAAGTCTAACATGAATTATTGCTCAATCTTTTTTTGGTCATTATTTAAAATAATATTTGACAGCACCTTGCTGGGTGAGGAAAGGCATACATAGATATTTGGCTACCTCTGGTAAGTACATATTAGATATACAGGTGCTCAATCATTTTGCTGGGAGTTTCAACTGGCACAATGCTTTTGACGGCCATTTGGCAAATGCCAACATTTTAAAATGCATTAACTCTTTGACCTGGTACCTTTGTTTCAAGAAATTTATACCCCAGATATTCTTGTGCCTATGCAGAAAAATAGTCTATACAAGGATATTTACTGTAACATCAATGTCTGCAGAAGCAAAAGACAAAGCATCCTAAATACCCATTATTGGAGGAGGTGTTAATTAAATCATAGTGCATCTAAACAATAATATATTTTACAGACATTAAAAACAGAGAGTCTGCTTTGTATGTATGGATTTAGAACAAATTCTAAGATGTGCAACAAAATAAAACAGCAGGGTAAATAACTGTGTATAGGATGCTATCATTTGTCACGGGGAAAAGAAGGTAACTCGTATACACTTATGCTTGTCAATATAGAGACAGTCTCTGAAAAGATTCAGTAGGAACTATTTCCTTGTGAAATCTTGGTCTTCTGATGGAGAACGTAAATAGACCAGGGGACTTGATCCAGGAAGATTTGCTTTTCACTCTATACCCTCATGTGCAGTGTGAGCTACCTGTTGAAAAGTCTAATTTAAACAAAGTAAAACAAACAAAAAAATTACTGTTTTTATTGAAAAATATCAGTACGTGTTCACTATAGAGAAATAATAAAACAGAGATAAACAAAAGAAAAGAAAAATTGGCCACAGAGAATCCTTTCATATCCTTCCAGGAATGATTCCAAAAATTCTGAAACTGGTTTCATACTCTTCCAAAACTATTTCTATGCACTTTTAAATTAAAAGGGGATTATACTGGTAATAACATGTTTACATTATAGTTTTATTAAGAGAATTAAACATGTGAGTAAAGATATAAACATGCTATTATCTGCTCCACACTGTCCTAAGTGACATAAATATAAACATACATATTTATAAATATAAATGTATAACAGTAATTGGCTTTGTAAATTTTTTCACTTAAAACATTGCAAACAACTTTTAATGTTAGTAAATATTCATCTAAAGCACCATTTTTAAGAGAATAAACTTTATTTTTCAGAGAGGTTTTAGGTTTATAGGAAAATCAAGAGGAAAATACACAGTCTTCATATACCCCGTCTCTGCACACACAATCTCCTCACTATCAAAATTCCCCACCATAGGGGTGCATCTGTGTTAACTGATGGACCTACATTGACACATCATTATCACCTAAAGTGCACGTTTACATTAGGGTTTCTCTTGGTGTTGTACCTTCTGTGGGTTTTGACAAATGCATGATGACATGTATCCACCACTGTAGTATCACACAGAATAGTTTCACTACCCTAAAAATCCTGGGTTCATCTATTCATTCTTCCCTCCCTCCTAACTCCTGGATATCACTGATCTTTTTACTGACTCCAAAGTTTTGTCTTTTTCAGAATATCCTATAGTTAAGTGATGCAGTATGTTGCCTTTTCAGATTTGCCTTTTTCATTTAGCAATGTGCATTCTCTTAGTAATATTCACTTAGTAATATCCACGCCTTTTTATGGCCTCATAGCTCATTTCATTTTGGCACCGAATAATATTCCATTTTCTGAATGTACCACATGGTTTATTTGTCCATTCACCTACTGAAGGACATCTTGACTGCTTCCATGTTTCAACGATTATGAATAAAGCTGCTATAAATATCCATGTACAGGTTTTTGTTTGAATGTAAGTTTCTATCTCCCTTGGGCAAATACCAAGCAGTATGACTGCTGAATTACATGTTTTGTTTTATAAGAAACTGTCAATCTGTCTTTCAAAGTAGTTGTACACTTTGCATTCCAACCAGCAATGAATGAGAATTCTGGTTGTCCCATATATTCACCAGAATTTGTTGATGTCAGTGTTTTCAATTTTGGCCATCCTAACAGGTGGGCAGTGGTATCTCAATGTTTTAGCTTGAAATTCTCTAATAACATATAATGTTGAACATCTTTTTATATGATTACTTGCCATCTGTAAATATTACTGGGTGAGATGTCTATTCAGGTCATTTGCCTAGGTTTAAATTGGTTGTTCATTTTTTTTATTATTGAGTGTTAAGAGGTTTTTGTATATTTTGGATAAAAGTCCTTTATGAGATATGTCTTTTGATGATATTTTCTCTCTATCTGTGGTTTGGCTTCTCATTCTCTTTGCATTGTCTTCCATAGAGCCGAAGTTTTTAATTTTAATCAAGCTCAAGTTATCAATTATTACTTTCATGGATCATACCTTCGGTGTTACATCTAAAAAGTCATCACCATACCCAAGGTTACCTAGATGTTCTCCTATGTTATTTTCTAAGAGTTTTATAATTTTGTTTTACATTTAGGTTTATATCCATTTGGAGTTTAATTTTTGTGAAGGGTGTAAGCAGATAGTGTCCAGATTCACTTCTTTTGCATGTGGATGTATAATTGTTCCAGCAACAATTGTTGAAAAGACTATCTTGACTCCACTGTATTGTCTGCTTTGTCAAAGATCAATTGATTCTATTTATGTGGGTCTGTTTCTGGGCTCTCTATTTTTTTCTGTTGATCTACCTGTCTATTCTTTTACCAAACCATACTGTCTTAATTACTGTAGCTTTACACTAAGTCTTGAATCCAGAGAGATGGTGTCAGTTCTCTAACCTTGTTCTTGTCATTCAATACTGAGTTGGTCATTCTGGGTCTTTTTCCTCTCCATATTACTTTAAAATCAGTTTGTTGATATCCACAGAATAACCTGTTGAGATTTTTATCTAGATTTCATTTAATCTACAGATGAGTTGGGAAGAACTGACATCTTGACAATGTTGACTCTTCATTCATAAATAGGGAATATCTCTTCATTTATTTAGCTCTTTGATATCTTTCATGAGTCTTGTAAGTTTTCTTGTATAGATCTTACATATAATTTGTTGGATTTTTGCTATTTTCAATGTTCAGGGTACTAATGTAAATGGTATTGTGTTTTTAATTTCAAATTTTACTTGTTCATTGCTGGTATATAGAAATGCAATTGACTTTTGTATATTAACCTTGAATCCTGAAACCTTACTATAATTGCTTATTCCAAGAATTTTCTTGCCAAATCTTTTAGATTTTCTACAGAGAGGATTATACTCTGCAAAGACAGTTGTATTTTTTTTCTTACCAATGTGTATACTTTTTGTGTTTTTTTTCCTGTCTTATTACATTAGCTGTACTTTCAGTGCAATGTTAAAAAAAAAGCGGTAACATTCTTTGCTTTGTTCCTGATCCTACAGGGAAAGTTTTGAGTTTCTCACCACTAAGTGTGCTGTATTTCTTTTACTTGTTTAATGGTTGCCCTAGAGTTTTCGATATACATTTACAACTACTCCAAGTCCACCTTCTGATAACACCATAGCACTTCACAAAGTGCATGTGTTTTATAATAACAAAATATTCTTAATTCCTCCCTCTGCCCCTTGATACACATTTTGTAGTTGTCTCACAGTTCTTAGACACTCTGTTCTTTTTTTTTCCCCAGTCTTTTTTTTCTGTTTGCTTTTGAGTTTTGGCAGTTTCTATTGTTATATACTCAAAGATCTTTCCTCAGCTTATATTATCCATCTGTTCTTGCATGTTATGTACTTTTTCATTAATACCCTTAGCATATTACTTATGTACGTATTTGTAAAGTTTCCGGGCTGATAATTCCAACATTCCTGCCATATCAGACTCTGATTCTGGTACTTGTTCAGTTTCTTCAAACTGTGTTTTTTTCCTTGTAGTATGCCCTGTAATTTTTGTTGCAAGGTGGACATGGTATACTTGGTACAGGAACTGAGGTGAACAGACATTTAGTACCGCAATGGCAAGGTGTGTGGAGAGAAAAACATCCTATGATAAAGTCAGTTTTTCACTTGTTATTAGAACAAAGTGGGGACTTCTGAGCTCCAACCTGCCAGATAATAAACCAGAAGTCTGAAAAGCAGCATTTTAAATTTACATACTATACTTTATCCCCTTCTTTTGTGTGTAATGTAATTCTTCTTTCTTTTAAACAAATTCAAAGACCACCTAAAGATTTCAAGCTGACCTACTTGAATTTGCTTTACCTCTTATTTTCTCCTCTTGTTTTTCTTAAGTGCAGCTGATGTGATTTTGCTTCTGAAGTCTGACTTTAGAGCTGGAGACTTAATTTGGATACTGGGCTAACAAGCTTTACAAAGGAGTTAGAGGATTCAGCTAGCAGCCATTGAAATTCAATATATCTTGTGTTTCTTAATTCCCATAAAATACTTTAATGTTCCATTGATTGCCAACTCAACTGTTTTAACCAGTATCTAGAACCTACTTGGCAGACAGTGAGTTTTGCAAGATATTATGCCATTTAATTGCATGATAATATTACATTCATGATGGTAATATAAATGAGGCAGTAAAAAGCAGTTGTGAATAATTAAATGTCAAGGACTAAGAAAATACATTGGAATGACACTGAAGCATGGTATAACTTTAGAAAGACACCCTTCAATTTTGAACACAGGCAGGCAGCGTATTTAATGAGCAGCCTATATTCTTGTTAAGTTTCACTGCTACAACCAAACATATTTTTTCATAAAGGTTCACCAGTCTTTAGATTCTGCTAAAACTCAGTTGGAAAATTTCTTTTCACAGCTTCTAGTGTCTAAGGTTTCACAATATAAGAAATATAAAGTTTCTCCTCTCCTAAAGTTTGAAAGTTTTATGTAAGAATTTTCTTGCTTCTCCATTTTCCTCCTCTACTGATCATGACTCCCTCCTGCTACCTCACATCCTTTGGTTCCTAGGCAGGGGAATTGTTCAGAAAATAATCCTTCCAATCACTCTCTTTCTGTCCTTTTCCCCTCAGGTCTAGATAAGACAAGCCCCCTCAGGAAGCCAGGGCAAAGACGTGGGAGAAAGGCAGGTAGAGTGGTCAAGAAATGTTCTTTTCAGGTAGGAATTGGGGTCCTCAGTCTATCTTGACAGAGACTCCAGCAAGAAAAATATCTAATTCATTCATCCAATCAAGTGGCTTTTAAGCACCTGTGTAGGTTAAGAGCTAGAACAGAAGTGGACGGGCAAAGATAAATACCCTCCATCCGATGTAGCAGAGAGGAAAAGTAAGGATCCAGGGAGTAAGGCAATAAAAAGGAGAAATCTCTAATTGCCAGGACTCCTCTTTGAGCAGCCAGAGCCCTGTTTTTGGGGGGATACGCTCTGATGAGCTGCTTGGGGTTGGTGTAGGAATGAGGGTGACTCTGAAGGATCACAAGACTGACATCCCGTGGGGTCAGGGTGAACAAGATGGAGGCAGAAGCTCAAGCGAGGATAACTGTAATCTCCAGTATAGAAGAAAGAGGAGTCAGTCAAGGTAGTGCCTGCTGGGAAAGAGAAGAGAGAAAAACAAGACCACTCACCTCCAGGAGGCTGGCCAAGCAGGGATTCAGAGCACAGAGACCCAAGACATCGCTGCAGCAGTGGGCTCTCCTATGTGACACTCCTCTTCTTAGTTTCCACAAAATATCTTTGTATGAGTGTTTTCTTTTAGGAAACCACAAAATAGAATTAGATATAAACTCAAACAAGTGCAAGACTTAGTCAACTGGGGTTGCTATAATAAAATGCCACAGACTGGGTGGCTTATAAACAACAGGAATTTATTTTTCACAGTTCTGGAGACTGGAAAGTTCAAGATCACGGCGCCAACCGACCCAGTGTGTGGTGAGGGCTGCTTCCTGGTTGGCAGCTTCCTGTCTTCACTGTGCTCCCACATGGTAGAGAGCAGAAGGAACAGATCTCTGGCTTCTTCTCATAAGAATGGGGGCTCTGCCCTTGTGACCTAATTACTTCCCAGAGGCACCACCTCCAAATACCATCACACTGGGGGTTGAGATTTCAACATTTAAAGTTTGGGGGAAACATAAACATTCAGTCTGCAACACAATACAAAGAGAATCATAAGATTCACAAGAAACAGGCAGATAAAGAGACAGGCTACAAGAATTCAGGGGGCAAAGTGGTCATTTCCAGATGGAAGTTAAAGGCAGGCTTCACAGAAGTGGCATTGAAGAACAGAGGAGTTTTGAGGCTAGGCAAGGGGAGGGTGTCAGCACACTAGGAAGGGAATGCCAAGCATGGGGAAGGGTATCAGCAAAGGCATCGAGGTAGGAAAGTGCAGACCTGGGCAGGTACCAGCTTAGGGTCAAGTGGTTTTGCACCAGCTCCTTCTGCCCCTTCCCACAATTTCTGTGGAACAAGGTAATGGTCTATTGGCTTTGCACAGCTGTGGCAGATTCTCAGGTTATCCAGATACATCCTCTAGAAGGAACGTAATTAGGGGACAGAAAGGCACGGGGTAACTTTAATCTTTCTAAAGAGCTGCCTGTCCCTCCCTGGAGCCAACAGCTCATTTTCATTCCTCAACTCCTCAGCTCCCAGAACTGATTGCTGATGCCGGCTGTTTGGCAGAGGGCGATCGTGCATGTCCTGGGAGTGCTGGCCAGCTTCCATTTATTAATGGAGACTAAACTTACCCCCGTCTACCTCCTCTCCCACCTAACAGAGGAAAGTTTTCTCAGTCCCTGTCATACACGCCACTGCTTTCAGAGCCTAAGACAGGGCTGCACCTTAAAATGAACTGGATTGTCACTAAACCACCACACTCTGTGATCACCTGTGGAGATCTCTGTTGAGGACTCCCGGGTTCCCGCAGCAGCCGGAGAACGAGCACCAATAGCTAAATGTGCATAGTCATTGACATGCTTCATATTTTTATCAAATGAGACTAGCGGGTCTCACACCTCTCCCACTTTCTCAGCAGCCTCTCCTCTTTCCTAATCCAGTGCTCTTCCACATTCTGCAGTGGCAACTACCCAGTTCCATCGATAGCCCCAGATGCAGCGTACTTGAGAATAAAGAGCAGGCCTAAAAGAACTGTGATCTGGCAGCTGTCTCTTTCCTTGCTGTATGACCCTGGGCGGGGCAACTAACCTTTCCGAGCCTCCGTTAGCTCATCTGTAAAATGTAAATAGAATGCAAAGTTTTTATTTCATATCTCCCTTACAAGAAGGTTTTTCAACCGTGACACTTTCAGCATTTGGGGCCAGATAATTCTTAATCATGCATGGCTGTCCTGTGCATGGGCTATTTAGCAGTACTGCTGGCGAGCAGCACCCCCTGAATTGCAGCCATTAAAGATGTCCTCAGGCATTGTCAAATGTCCCCTAGGGGGCAAAGTCACCCCCAGTTAAGAACCACTGTCTTACAACCATCTTGTGAGCCAGGCAGAATAAAGGGTAGAACATGTCCAGGTTTGGCAGGATAGACATTTGGGAATCAAAGAGAATGCTCTGGCAGTGGTGACATCCTACCCCAGATGGCCCAGGAAGTGGGGGTTCTTCTGATAAAAAGCAGATCCAGGAAAGAGATGAATGTGAGAGATGACAAGGGTTTTGAAACCAGTTCAGATTTTCTTTAAGAGAAAAGACAAAGGTAGGTTTATTTCTGAAACACCTAAGGGCAAACCCTCTTCATTACTGTGAATAGTAACCTTCTTCCAAAGACTCTGTCAGTCGAGTCTCACCAGAGGAGCAGACATTTCTCTTATTAACAAGACCTTGGCCCTGTTTTTTTCAAAATAATAACCGTAGCACTATGTGTCTAAAGAAAGAAAAGATGGTCTTGCCTTGAAGGAGCTTCCCATAATAAACTATTGGGGCTAAAATTTCTACTAATACTATATTGTTGTGTTATAGTACAATTTCAAAAAGATAAAAACTTGACTTTTATGCAAACACAAGATAAATATGTGTCAAAGGTTTCACTTAACTCATTAAGAGGCAACCAGCAAGACGTCGAAACTCTATCAAATGAGAATCTGAGGAAGAGGGTATTTTAGGCAACTTAAAAGAATGTTAGGACGAGTGCTATGTTAGATGCAAAACTAGGTAATGCTCTCAGGGCCAATACCCATAACCATTGGGGTTATCTGTTCTTTATTGTTTTTCTTAGAGACAGGGTCTCTCTCTGTCAGCCAGGCTGCAGTGCAGTGGCATGATCATAGTTTACTGCAGCCTCAAAGTCCTGGGCTCAAGCGATCCTCCTGCCTCAGCCTCCCAAATAGCAGGCACACAACGCCACACTCAGCTAATTTTCAATTTTTATTTTTGTAGAAATGAGCTCTCACCATCTTGCCCAGGCTGGTCTCTAACTTCTGGGCTCAAGTGATCCTCCTGCCTTGGCCTCCTAAAGTGCTGGGATTACAGGCATGAGCCACTGCACCTGGCCAAGGGTTATCCTTTCTACCATTTAGAAATTATTTGTATCTCAACCAGACCAAAATCTATAGGTTCACTTCTCCCCGGTGGAACTGTAATGTAGCCCTGTCAGTAGAAAGTCAATGAGAGGTGTCAATCCACCACTCCCTAGAAAGAACACCCAGCAATCCCTTATTTCTAAGTTTGGGTTAATTCTTCTAATAGTTGAATGAATGGACGCTGCCCTCCCAGGCTCTGGGCGAATCCCCTCTGCCCCTGCCTTCAATAATTAAAGTCTAGGAGAGCAACAGACACAAAAAAGTTAATAACAATTATGTTGTCAGAAAAAAATATACATTATCCCATCTGGAATTTGTAAAAATTCCTGGTGAAAATCCACACTGGTACAACTCTTTAGAACAAGTTTTTTATATATATAAATTAGACGGGGTCTTGCTCTGTTACCCAGGGTGGAGTACAGTGGTGCAATCATAGCTCATTGCAGCCTCAAACTTAAATTTTTTTGTAGAGATGGGGTCTTGCTTTGTTGCCTAGGCTGGTTTTGAACTCCTGGGCTCAAGCAATCCTCCCACCTCGGTGTTCTAAACTGCTGAGATTACAGGCATGGTGATGCCTGGCCATACTTCTTTTTTTAAAATAGTATTTTTTTGTAATTTTTAATTTTTGTGGCTACATAGTAGGTGTATATTTTTATGAGATGCATGAGAGATTTTGATACAGGCATATAGTGCATCACAATCCCATCAGGGTAAATAGGGTATCCATCTCCTCAGCATTTATCATTGCTTTGTGTTATAAACATTCCAATTATACTCTTCTAGTTATTTTTAAATATAAAACAAATTATTGGTGATTATAGTCCCCCTGTTGTGCTGTCAAATATTAGCTCCTATTCATTTTATCTGACCATATTTCTGTACCTATTAACCATCCTCGCTCGCCCCGCCAAGTAATAATTATTAATGGAGACAGGGCCCCGGCCCTCACCTCATGAGCTGTGAAGCAAACATAAGTCACTGTCAAAGTTGATGCAACAAGAAATGTAGAGGCTTAAATATATAAAAGTAGCCAAATATAAAAACTAAACATAATAATAGGAATAGCAAACATAGAAAGGAGGAGAGAGGTACTTAAAATGCCATCTGTTGATACACTGGGGTACCAAGACATGTCTAAGAAAATTATATTTTATGTTGTATTTTGGAGGTAACCTCCAGCAATCAGAATAGAAACGGCTAGAAAGGCTGTCTGCAGGGTGGGCTTGTGAATAACGAGGAGGGGACGCCCTGGCTACAGCAGGACACACGGGAAGCATGCTCATGTTTGCCTGTAGGAGTGTGGGAGGCTCCAGTGAGCAGCTGCATCTGAGTAAGGCCCAGAGACTGATGGGAGATCGCTAGTTTGTCAACTGGACAGTTGGAGGAAAAGCATTCAAGGTAGAAGGAACAGAAGGTACAGCAGCCCAGAGGCAAGAAAGAGCAGGATGTTCAAGGCTGGGAGATGGGTCCAGGCAGGTATCGGCTGGACCACAGAGGCCTTGTGTGATGTGCAACAAAGTTTAATTTTACCGTGTAGACACAGGACACCAAAGAAATACAATTATTTTTGCTGTGTATCTTACTTTGCAGGAATCGATATAACCTCAGGAAAGTGAGACAGAAGAACACCCAGTCTCACGGAGGAGACAGAGCAGAGATACTTATATATCTTCTGTCTTCACTCTCCATTTCTCAGGACTTATCACACCCTATATGCTAGATACTAGGACCACAATCTAAATCAAATACAGTCCTTGCTTCTCAGAGACTCACATTCTAGTAAAAATTAATTTTTAACAAGAGAGTTAATAGCAGTACCAGTGATTTAAAACAAACAAACAAACAAACAAACAAACAGACAAACAAAACCACCACCAGGCAGTTCCAAATGAGAAGCAGAATGAAGCAGCAAGAGCCCAAGACACGAGACGTGGGTGGGACTGATACCAGGCCCCTAGATGCAGGGTGGGCTTCCTGGAAGAGGAAGGCCTTACAAGAAAGTCAAATACCGTCTAGCGCAGACAGGACCAGGGCTTCCAAGACAGAGGCATGGCACGGGCAATGGCACGAGTCTATAGGATCGAGTTCCATCCCTCGTCCCCAGTTTCTGATTCCTGCTTTTCAGAGCTTCTCTAACCAGGCTTGATGGGATGACATTGTTGAGATTTAATGGAGGCTTCATCCAGGCCTTCAACTTTCTTAAATTTTCTCTCTAGATCATCTCTACCCTGAGGGCAGTGCAAAGAGTCAGTTCCTGACCTCTGAGCTTCCAGAACACCTTTTGTGTTTCTAAGACAGAGGAAATCTTTCAGAGAAAGGGCTTCTTGAGAATCAAGAACTTAGGCAGCAGAACGAGCACGGGTCTGAGCAGCATATGCCTTCCAAATCCTCCTGCACCGAGAGAGGTGGTTCAAGAATAATAAAATGAAATGGAAATTAAAAAGAAACACCTCTTGGGTGGAAGAAGGGCAGATACTTTACTTAGAATTAGAATAGATGAGCTTTAGGGTGAGTGTCTGAGGGGAGAAAGAGCCCAACCCCTTCTTATTCTGAGATCAAACCCCTGGGTGAAGCCAGGTGTAGTGGCTCATGCCTGTAATCCCAGCCGATTTTGGAGGCCAAGGTGGGCAGATCACCTGAGGCAGAGTTCGAGACCAGTCTGGCCAACATGATGAAACCTCATCTCTACTAAAAATACAAAAATATCAGTCGGGTTTGGTGGCAGATGCCTGTAATCCCAGCTACTTGGGAGGCTGAGGCAGGAGAATCGCTTGAATTACTCCCAGGAGGCAGAGGTTGCAGTGAGCTGAGATCCCGCCACTGCACTCCAGCTGGGGTGACAGAGTGAGACTCCGTCTCAAAACAAACAAATAAACAAACACACCCCCGCCCCCCGCAAAAACAAAAACAAAAACAAAAACAAACAAAAAAAACCCTGGGTGAGAAGGGAAGTCCATAGGACTCCCCAGAAGTTTAGGAAACCTGACAGCATAGGAGACCTGAGCTACCACTTTTGGGGGTACAGATGCCAGAGCCTGCAGGCCCTCCATAGGGGCTTCATGAAGCTGGCTGGGCAGAGGGGGCTGTCTAGGCAGGTGCCCCCTTGCTAAGGCCCCTTGGAGAAAGAGAGAGATGGGGAACAGGTCAGGGGACCCTGATAAGTTCTGAAGTTATGGAGAGGACACAGAAGTTCTGTTGGGTGGACCCAACAGAAACCGAGGCCCATACAGGAGATGCCAGCCCAAGTGTCAGACCCACTCTCATTTCAGGTGACAGTGCTGCTTGCTTGTTCCTGACCTCCCTCTCCCTCCTGACCCACCACCCCACAGCCTGCACCATTCACACCTGAGCCGCTCACAGTGATTCCCTGGGGGAGCCACAGAATTCTAAGTAAGTTGAGGGATCAGAAGGAAGGAAGTTTAAGCTTCAAGATTCCCCGAGTCTACCTCAATGGGTACCATTACATTTTAAGTAACATGTGAGGATGGAAAATGAATTCTGGTTATAAAGAAAATTCCTTTTTTTTTTTTTTTGCATGCCCAACTTCCAGGCCCATGAAATCCTCACCTGTTAGGTAGGAAGGTCTCTTAAATTGTGCTTTCACGATTCAGCCTCCAGCCCAAGGGCCAGAATCAACTGCACTTTGGAAACTCCTGGGGTGCTTTTATAAGATAAACCAGCGCCATGGCCCATTCCAGATCAATTAGGTAAAGATTTCTGGGAAGGGGGCTCAGGAAATGTATGATTTTTCTTTTTTTTTTTAAACCTCCCCGGTTTATTATAATGAACTATCAAAATTGAGAACCAGTTTTCAACCCCAAATCCAAAGCCAAGGCTCAGCTGAAGTCCGTAAACCAGGCAGGCTGCCCTGGAGGCCCACTGCCCGGGGCTGCTGTTTGCAGGATTTACGGCTCCATCCTCCAGGAGTCTCTTGGGCACAGGGTAGCTCTGGTGCTGCTGCTCTTCCATTTACGTCCATGATTGTTCCTCTGCCTTCCCAGGTGCAGCCTGGCTCACAGCTGGGCCCTCCCAACCGGCCCCTTCCTCCATGCAATGTCTCTCATGGAAGCTTTCAAATTCCTGCAGCATTCTGACCCCTGAATTTATTGTCTATTGATTGCATGGGATTCATTACTTTCTATTGACTGCTCATGCTGCTGGTATTATGGAGAAATGCTAATTTCTCAATAAATTTATTCCATATGTGGATCATCCAAGGCAAAAAACACTTTTTTTCTCCCTTTTATAGATTTTGTTCATTTCCTTCTGGGGAACATCATGATCCACATGAAATCCGGAAAAGAATATGTCAAATTATTTTGATTTGCAGCCAGGCTGACAATGCAGCCTTGGCTTCCCATTGACACCGTTATCGGACGGTAACTCAAGGGAAATTGGGGCCTTCAAGGAGATGAGCCAAGAAGTGGGGTGCTGTCCACAAGAGAGGGGCATCAGGCAGGGTTGAGATAGCCCTGAGTCTCCCAGCAAGCCCTCAGCCCTCTAGGAGGTTTCTGTTCTCACCCCACAGACCCAGCTTTCTCTCTGCTGGAAATTAGAAAGGCAGTGAACAGAAAAGTTTTCTTTGTCCTAAGAATAAAGACCCCCCCCTCCCCCAACCTGTGTTCTCACGTCCAGAATCCCTTCCCACAAACTAAGCCTAAAGAACACCTTTCTAAAAAAAAGGTAATAAACAGAAAGTCATGGTTTAGAGTATAGGCTCCAAAAAAGTCAACCTGGGTCTAAATCCTGGCTTCTATGTGAGCTTGGACACATTACTTCACCTTTCCACTTCTATTTCCTCAACTTCAAGTCAAGGATGCTATGGAAATGAAAAATGCCCCAGCTTAGTACAGCTTGCGTAGGAGACAGTGAACCTGAACTCTATCCTCCCCAGCTTGACCTGTGAAAGGGCCATGAACTCTGAGCGTCCTGGAGTTCCAGACTCTGTATTGCACCTGTCTACAGTTGCTCTCGTGAGCAATGCCCATGGTTTTTGTTTAAACCAATGATGTTCAGACACATGGACTTATTCCATCTAATTCAGAGTGCTAGCGTCCAATCCCTAATCAACAGAACTGCCATGAACTATATGCCCTTCTCCCCTAGCATTTCAAAACCACAAACTGCTTGGTAAATTTCTTCATTGGTGTGTATTTCCTTGCTAACTCCCAGAGTTCAGGAATCAAGCTGTTTTTTTTTTTTTTTTTCCCCTGGGTGGTCTTTGTTTTCATCATTGACAATAGCAGCAGTACTTTTGCATAGGATGTTGAAAGAATTAAATAATGCATATGAAATGCTTAGCACAGTGCCAGAAACAAGGAAGGGCTTCTCTCAGTATTATTCATGAGCCTGGCATAAAGTAGTGTCTCAACAAATGTTTACTGAATGCATGAAGATAGTCTTTTTTTTCTTCTTCTTTTTTTTGGGGGACAGAGTTTTGCTCTTGTCTCCCAGACTGGAGTGGAATGCCATGATCTCAGCTCACTGCAACCTCTGCCTCCTGGGTTCAAGTGTTTCTTCTGCCTCAGCCTCCCCAGCAGCTAGGATTACAGGTGCACATCACCACACCCAACTATTTTTTGTATTTCTAGTAGAGACAGGGTTTCACCATGTTGACCAGGCTGGTCTCAAACTCCTGACCTCAGGTGATCCGCCTGCTTTGGCCTCCCAAAGTGCTGGGATTACAGGTGTGAGTCGCCGTGCCCGGCCTTTTTTTTTTTTTTCTTTTTTGAGACAGGGTCTTGCTGTGTCACCCAGACTAAAGTGCATGGTGTAACCATGGCTCACTGCAGTCTTGACCTCCTGTGCTTAAGCAATCCTCCCACCTCAGCCTCCTGAGCAGCTGGAACTACAGGCACACACCAGCATACGTCGCTAAATTTTTAATTAATTAATTTACTTTTTGTAGAGATTGGATCTCGCAATGTTGTTGAGGTTTATCTCAAATTCCTGAGCTCAAGCAATAGTCCAGCCTCAGCTTCCCAAAGTGCTGAGATTACAGGAGAGAGCCACTGTGCGTGGATAATGAAGGTAGTCTTTTATGCATTTCACATCTGTTATCTCATTCGAATCTCTTCCAAAACCTAGTAAAACAGGCTATATAGATAAGAAAATGGAGGCTCAGAGGCCAAAGTGGCTTGCCCGTAATTGTACGTGTAGCTGGAGCTGATCCATAACTCAAGCGTGCACCCCAAGCTCCAGGCGAAATGTGCTCTCCTTCACAGAGCACTATGACTTCAGGTGGGGACACTTATGGAAGCAAGAACACGGTGTTCACACAGTACTTCCACACTTTGCCTTTCTTCCATCCCTTGCCTTCCTTTGCTTTTCCTCTCATTTGTCAAAATCTCCCTTATCTACCCTCCCCAGTCCCACTTTCCCTCTGAAATCAGTTTCCCTATGGGAAAAATGGGGGACTGGACAGATAATTTCCAAATGCACCATCACCCTCTTTGACGGGACATAAGTTCTTGAGGTGTGGGTGGCTGATACCTAAATGCCTGTCCTGGAAGCAGACCAAGTGGGTGACCTGGGAACACAAAAGACCCTGATTCCTCAAATGTGATGCTAGAAGGTGCACTGGGCTGAGGAAAAAGAAAGGAGACTGAGGGCAAGAAAGGAAAGCTAAGCAGCAGGAGGTGCAGGAGTTAAGAGCAAGGGCTTTAGACCAGACAACACAGGTTCAAAACCCAGCCCTGCCACTTATTTGCTGTGTGATCTTGAATAAGTCACTAAACCTGTCTGTGCCTTAAGGTTTTTATTGGTAAAATGTAAATGATGATGATAACACTACCCAGCTCATAAGCCTATCATGGAGGTAAAAGGAGGTCATACAGGTAAAGGACAGAATAGTGTCTGGCAATCAACTGACATCTATTTTTATTATTTCAGGTTTGCTCATGGCAAGGCCTTCCTCTCAATGAAGCAATTCACCCCTTTTATCTGCAAAAAGAAAATACTGCTGGTTAACATGGTGAAACCCCATCTCTACTAAAAATACAAAAAATTAGCCGGGTGTGGTGGCGGACGCCTGTAGTCCCAGCTACTTGGGAGGCTGAGGCAGGAGAATGGCGTGAACCTGGGAGGTGGAGCTTGCAGTGAGCCGAGATCTTGCCACTGTACTCCAGCCTGGGCAACAGAGTGAGACTCCATCTCAAAAAAAAAAAAAAAAAAAAAAAGAAAAGAAAAAAAAGACTGCTAGGCATGGCCACACATTCAAGCCCTCCAGGATCCAACCCTTGCCCATCTCTCCAGCTTCTATCTCGTCACCTTATAAAGTCCCCTGTCTGCTTCCCCAAGCCCTCAAACCTGGCTCTTATTCTCTCTGGAGCTCAAGCCAGTTCCCTGATGTTAGTTCCTATCTCCCTTCAGGCCTCAACTTCTCAGACAGGCCTTGCCCGACTCCCATGGCACCTTGAGACATTCAGCAGGCTAAATGGCATCTTTCTGCATGAAAATGTAAACTCCAGGACAGAGAGCCTGCAAGGTGTGGTAACATATGCAATAGTTTGGGGCTGAGTTGGTTTTTGCGTGTTTCTTCTTAAGGAACACACATTGACATGCTTGCACACGCATAAGGCATGTGTGAAGGATGTGCAAGAGCTGGAAGCACAAGCTGCACTGGAAATCACCTGCTTTTCACCATAAGTCCTGGGTGCCATTTAAATTACATCATGGAGAATTAGTACTTAATCAAAACAAATTCACAAATACACATTTTTAAAAATTAAATTTGAAAGGCCGGGCTTGGTGGCTCATGCCTGCAATCCCAGCACTTTGGGAGGCTGAGGGGGGGGGGTGGATCAACTAAGGTCAGGGGTTCGAGACCAGCCTGGCCAACATGGGGAAACCCTGTCTCTACTAAAAATACAAAAATTAGCCGGGTGTGGTGGCGTGCACCTGTAATCCCATCTACTTGAGAAGTTGAGGCAGGAGATTGCTTGAACCCAGGAGAGGGAGTTTGCAGTGAGCCAAGATCGCACCATTGCACTCCAGCCTGGGTGACAAGAGCGATACTCTGTCTCAAAAAACAAAACAAAACAAAAAAGTTAAATTTGGAAACTATGATCCTTCAAACAGGGTAACAGTGAAATGAATTTTAAAAAATTGGTCAATAAAGAACAGAACAAAGAGCCCAGAAAAAGATGCAGCAGGAGTTGCTGGAAGGCTGTTGTTCCTGGCTTCCTGACAACTAGCATTGCTCAGGGGATGCTTCTGTACCTAACCAGCAGCAGTCACAGAACACACCAGTACACACACGCCCAGGCACAAAACGGCCTCATAATTCCCAACCACAACACTAGAACTTTAAGAAGACAAAGCAGTGTTGATATGGTTTCGGTCTGTGTGGGTGACAGTGAACAGATTTCGGTGAGTGAGTGGGTGACAGTGAACAGGTTCCCACTGTGGTGAGTAACTGACAGTGAACAGGTTCTCATTATGGTGAATGAGTGGGTGACAGTGAACAGGTTCCCACTGTGATGAATGAGTGGGTGACAGTGAACAGGTTCCCACTGTGGCTAGTGAGTGGGTAACAGTGAACAGGTTCCCACTGTGATAAGTGAGTAAGTGACAGTGAACAGGTTCCCACTGTGGTGAGTGACTGACAGTGAACAGGTTCCCACTGTGATGAATGAGTGGGTGACAGTGAACAGGTTCCCACTGTAATAAGTGAGTGGGTGACAGTGAACAGGTTCCCACTGTGGTGAGTGACTGACAGTGAACAGGTTCTCACTATGGTGAATGAGTGGGTGACAGTGAACAAAGCTCATATTGAACTGTAATCCCTAGTGTTGGAGGTGGGGCCTGGTGGGAGGTGATTGGACCTTGGGGGTGGTACCTAATGGTTTAGCACCATCCCCCTACTGCTGTCTCATGATAGAGTTGTCATGAAATCTGGTTGTCCAAAGCATGTGGAACCTTCCCCTTCGCTCTCTCCCTTCCTCCTGCTCCTTCCATGTCAGATGGGCCGGCTTCCCCTTTGCCTTCCACCTTGACTGTGAGTTTCCTGAGGCCTCCGTAGCCATGCTTCCTATACAGCCTGCAGAACTGTGAGCCAATTAAATATCTTTTCTTTATAAATTATCCAGTCCTGGGTAGTTCTTTGTAGCAGCGTTAGAATAAACTAATACAAATATCTTTAAAATTGCAAAAGAAAATTCTAGAATTCTATACACAAGCTATCAAACAAGTATTAGGGTAGACTTAAGATTCTTTCAGAAATTAAATGCCTCCAAATATGCATGAATGAGACATGCCTCCTTAGCAAGCTACTAGAGCTTGTGCTCCCCCAGAATGAGGGGGTAATCTATGAAAAGGTAAGACATAAGGTTTAGGAAACATAGGATCTAGCAAAGGAGAAAGGTGAAAGAAACTTCAGACCCTCCCCTTTTGTCTGAGATTGGAGTACCCCAAAGCTGACTCTGAGACAGGAACTCATGGGCAGGCAGTTAATTTAGAGGCAATCACAAGAATCACAATCAAAGCATGGGGAGGTAAGATGAGGAGGCAAGAAAGGCCAATGAGTGGGTGACAGTGAACAGGTTCCCACTGTGGTAAGTGAGTGGGTGACAGTGTACAGGTTCCCACTGTGGTGAGTGGATGACAGTGAACAGGTTCCCATTGTGGTGAGTGGGTGACAGTGAACAGGTTTCCACTGTGGTGAGTGAGTGGGTGACAGTGAACAGGTTCCCACTGTGGTAAGTGAGTGGGTGACAGTGAACAGGTTTCCACTGTGGTGAGTGAGTGGGTGACAGTGAACAGGTTCCCACTGTGGTAAGTGAGTGGGTGACAGTGAACAGGTTCCCACTGTGGTGAGTGGGTGACAGTGAACAGGTTCCCACTGTGGTAAGTGAGTGGGTGACAGTGTACAGGTTCCCACTGTGGTGAGTGGATGACAGTGAACAGGTTCCCATTGTGGTGAGTGGGTGACAGTGAACAGGTTTCCACTGTGGTGAGTGAGTGGGTGACAGTGAACAGGTTCCCACTGTGGTAAGTGAGTGGGTGACAGTGAACAGGTTTCCACTGTGGTGAGTGAGTGGGTGACAGTGAACAGGTTCCCACTGTGGTAAGTGAGTGGGTGACAGTGAACAGGTTCCCACTGTGGTGAGTGGGTGACAGTGAACAGGTTCCCACTGTGGTGAGTGGGTGACAGTGAACAGGTTCCCACTGTGATGAGTGAGTGGGTGACAGTGAACAGGTTCCCACCATGGTGAGTGGGTGGGTGACAGTGAACAGGTTCCCACTGTGGTGAGTGAGTGGGTGACAGTGAACAGGTTTCCACCGTGGTGAGTGGGTGGGTGACAGTGAACAGGTTCCCCACTGTGGTGAGTGGGTGACAGTGAACAGGTTCCCACTGTGGTGAGTGGGTGACAGTGAACAGGTTCCCACTGTGGTGAGTGGGTGACAGTGAACAGGTTCCCACTGTGGTGAGTGGGTGACAGTGAACAGGTTCCCACTGTGGTGAGTGGGTGACAGTGAACAGGTTTCCACTGTGGTGAATGAGTGGGTGACAGTGAAGAGGTTCCCACTGTGGTGAGTGGGTGGGTGACAGTGAACAGGTTTCCACCGTGGTGAGTGAGTGGGTGGGTAACAGTGAACAGGTTCCCCACTGTGGTGAGTGGGTGACAGTGAACTGGTTCTCACTGTGATGAGTGAGTGGGTGACAGTGAACAGGTTCCCACTGTGATGAGTGAGTGGGTGACAGTGAAGAGGTTCCCACCGTGGTGAGTGGGTGGGTGACAGTGAACAGGTTCCCACTGTGGTGAGTGAATGGGTGACAGTGAACAGGTTTCCACCGTGGTGAGTGAGTGGGTGGGTAACAGTGAACAGGTTCCCCACTGTGGTGAGTGGGTGACAGTGAACAGGTTCTCACTGTGATGCGTGAGTGGGTGACAGTGAACAGGTTCCCACTGTGATGAGTGAGTGGGTGACAGTGAAGAGGTTCCCACCGTGGTGAGTGGGTGGGTGACAGTGAACAGGTTCCCACTGTGGTGAGTGAGTGGGTGACAGTGAACAGGTTTCCACCGTGGTGAGTGAGTGGGTGGGTAACAGTGAACAGGTTCCCCACTGTGGTGAGTGGGTGACAGTGAACAGGTTCTCACTGTGATGAGTGAGTGGGTGACAGTCAACAGGTTTCCACCGTGGTGAGTGAGTGGGTGGGTAACAGTGAACAGGTTTCCCACTGTGGTGAGTGGGTGACAGTGAACAGGTTCCCACTGTGGTGAATGGCTAAGTCCTGCTGGGAACCTGCTATATGAGGCCATTTCTGCATTGCTATAAAGCAATACCTGAGGCTGGATCATTTATAAGGCAAGAGCTTTATTTGGCTCACAGTTGTGCAGTCTGTGCTGAAAGCATGGTGCCAGCATCTGCTTCTGGAGAGGACTCAGGAAGCATCCACTAATGGTAGAAGGCAAAAGGGGAGCAGGTGTCCCACCTGGTGGGAGTGGAAACAAGAGGGTGGGGAGGTGTCACACACTTTTAAACAACCAGATCTCATGAACACTCACTCATTATTGCAAGGAGAGCACCAAGGGGATGGTGCTAAACCATTCATGAGAAATCCATCCCCACGATCCAGTCACCTCCCACCAAGCCCCATCCCCAACACTGGGGGTTACGTTTCAACATGAGATCTGGGGGAACAAATATTCAAACTACTGAACATTTAAGAACTCCACAGAACACACTTCAGAATTATACTGACAAGGTACCAAGGGCCAAGGAATCTGGATTCAATCCCTCACATTATGTCTGGGGGCTATCACCACCCATTCCCATCCTATACTGACTGAGGATTACTCTCTTAACCTCTCAGCCTTTTAGGGCTGAGCCCCATGGGCCACAGGCCATGAGCATTAATGGCAGAGAAAGTGCTCAGAGAGACACACAAGTGTTCAAGATAGGATGGCATCAGTATGCATGGAAACTGCTGGTGGCCTCTGGTGTTGGTCAAGGGGATATGCGTGGGGCACTGGTAGTGTCTGCTGCATCTGATAAAATTCAAGCTCCTGAGGATGGGCCTGCACTGCTCCAGCATCCAGCACAAACGCAGTTACTTAGTCCTGGGTGGATGTTTGGATGAATGGATGGATGGATGGATGGATGGATGGATGGATGGATGGATGGATGGACGCAGGCGGTTGGATGGATGGATGGACAGTTGAATGGATGGATGGATGGATGGACAAATAAGCAAAAGAATGTAGTAGAAAATAGGATGAACAGCAGGTGCCTGGGAGAGAAGGAATTTGAAAATGGAGCTTGAGCTCCAGGCACACTAAACTAATTGTCTTTATAATTTTGAGACAATTTTGCTAAAAAGTGGCCCCTCCCGACCCCTCACACACACCTTCAAAGGTGATGGGGACTCCAAACCATGCCACAAGCTTCACTCACTGTTGGCCTCTGTCCACTCACTTTAAGCCCATATTTTGGTTAGAAACTTTCTGTGGCAATGCTTGCATAAATCATATTAAATATATTCTTTGCTCAATGGTATTGTGCACCAGGGTAGCCAGCTGTGCCAAGACAGCTGCTAAATTAGAATGCTCTTAAATCAGCTGCAGATGCCTAAATGTTTATAGCTCTCAAGTTCCCCCAGCCATGCCTCCTCCTTCTCCTCCCACCAGCCTGATCTTTATGATGCTTTTTACAGCCAGCTGCAGGGTAAGTGATGTTTGAAACTTGGCACACAGACAGAGGGCAGCAGTGCACATGTGGGGTCAACCACACCCCCAACCAGCCCCAGCCTGTGAAGGAAGACAGGGAAATGAGGGAAAGGATTCTTTCTCGGAGCAGAGTCATGGAGAGTCACAGCAGAACAGGCGCCAGGGGACATCCAGGCCTAGAACTCTCCAGCTTTTTTTCACTCAAGGCCCTGAGCTCAAACACAACCTTAAGCAGAAAACATAAACAAATGCACCAAGAGGGTGGAATGAAAAGTAATTTTGTTTATTTTCAAAAAAAGCTGCCAGCAGCTTCTCAGGCTGGGTGGAAGAATGTCACGTTGGAGAAGGTCTTTCTGAAAAGCATCATGTGAGCAGCCCCCTCTGGCATGCAGTGGAAGGTGGGGGCACCAGCAAAAGTGGGATGGGACATTTCGTGGCATCATGCCCCCGGAGTGGAAGGGGAGGAGTGGGGTGGGAGGACACATTTGCAAAGGAGCCAAGGAACCTCCAGGGAGGAAGCATCAAGACTAACTCTTCCTTCTGGAGCTCTGACATGATGAGAACCTCTGGGGGGTTTGGATGGTCCTCACTGAGGCTTAGGGCCCCAGAAGAGAACCGCGAATGAGCTGAGTCCAGACTAGCAGTGGGGTGGGAGGATCAGTTCTAGGACATCAGGAAAAGAAGGCCACCCGGGCCCAGTGTTTTCTCCCTGGGAGGAGGAAGCATGGCAGTGACTGACAGGAGACCCCTGCTGCTGCCTTGGACTCTAAACGATGCTGAGTTAGGGCATCAGGAAGCACTGGGCTTCCCTGCCAGACTAGACAGGTAAATGCTCAGAAATGGAGAGGAAACAACTGTACCTGCACCTCAGGCTGAGGGGTTATGCTAAACAGATGCAAGAGACCAGGTGGGGTGGCTCATGCCTGCAATCCCAGCACTTTGGGAGGTTGAGGTGGGAGGATCGCTTGAGGTCAGAAGTTTAAGAGCAGCCGGGGCAACATAGCAAGACCCCATGTCTACAAAATTTTTTTTAAAGGAGATGGGTGTGATGGCAGGCATCTGTAGTCCCAGCTATTCAGGAGACTAAGGTTGGACGATTGCTCGAACCCAAGGCTGAGGCTGCAGTGAAGTGTAATCGTGCCCCACAGCACCCCAGCCTGGGCAACAAAGAGAGACCCTAGCTCTAAAAACAAATAGCAAACAAGCAAACAAAAAAAAACAAAACCAAACAGAGGCGAGGCTGAGTGTAGAAGAAGCAGATTTTGCCAGGTTAGCTTTAAGTTGGAATCCTAAGTCTAAAGGCAGAGGTTGCTTCCTGGCACTGGTCATGTCACTGTGAGATGCCCAGAAAGTACAGATACTTGGTAGAAAATAGGTTTTACTACTGGAGACCCTCCCCATGCACACGGTGGAATGCTTAAGGGTTCCAGTTCTTCCCCTTTCCTGTGTCCACATTTTTGAACCAAATTTGCCTGGGTGCAGAAGGAAATACCCTGACACAGGATGCAGTCACGTGACTTGTTCTGGCCAATAAGACACTGGCAAGCATGGCCCACATGCTACACCTGCATGGTGGAACTTCTCAACCTGTGCCTCTACCATCACCTGGGAAGGCAGAGACTTAGAGAAGAGCTGCCCGGCCCAGAGCTCAGTGCCAGCCACGCGAACTGCAGAAACCAGTGGCTGGGATTTTGAGCCACTGGTTTTTGGGCTGCTTTGCTGTGTAGCATTTTTGTGGCAATAGCTAACACAAAAATTCAAGAAGAAATGGGCAGACCAGTCAGCACTCCAGGAAGCACTGTTGCCTCTCTCAGCTGAAACAATGGGCTGTCCTGGAGCAGCTGGCAGCCCTCTCCTGAGGGCAGAACCATTAGGATGGTGTCTCCCAGGCCCTGCCCTTAGCCCCACTCCTCCTCATCTCTGCCTACCTCTTCCCCCACCCCAGCCCCAGAATCCCTGTGGGCCACACCATCTGTGCACCCTCTTCTGGACATTGACTTGTCCCCAAGGCCCCTGTTATTCCAGAGACGAGGCTGGAATTGAAGCTGCTTCCTCAGGATATTCCAGCAGAAGATAATGGAAAAAACCCAGCTTGATTCTCTAGGATATGGGTGTTATTAATGTTCTCCTGAAAGCAGAACTGAGCTGCGGACTTGGGTATAGGTGGTTTCTTTAGAATTTGATCCCCAGAAGCTGGAATAAGAAAGTGGAGAGGGGCCGGGCGCGGTGGCTCAAGCCTGTAATCCCAGCACTTTGGGAGGCAGAGACGGGCGGATCACGAGGTCAGGAGATCGAGACCATCCTGGCTAACACAATGAAACCCCGTCTCCACTAAAAATACAAAAAAATTAGCCGGGCGTGGTGGCGGCGCCTGTAGTCCCAGCTACTCGGGAGGCTGAGGCAGGAGAATGGCGGGAACCCGGGAGGCGGAGCTTGCAGTGAGCCGAGATCGCGCCACTGCACTCCAGCCTGGGCGACAGAGCGAGACTCCGCCTCAAAAAAAAAAAAAAAAAAAAAAAAGAAAGTGGAGAGGGTGAGGAAAGAAAAGGAGAGAAGCTACGGTGGGTCTGCTGGGATCGTTGCCACTGTGGGAAACTGAGGCTCCATCCTGCTGGGGACTGTCTGGGGAGCTGTAGAGAAAATATCTCAGACTCATCCCTCTAAAACACAGGAAGCCGGGGCATTTACCCACAGGTCCTATCCCCACGGACAGCTGCTGCCCCTGGTATCTTAATTCCCTCCCCCCAACCACAGCCATTCCCACCCTGCACCTGCCCTCCCTAGGGCTGAGTAAGTACACAGTTTGGAGAAAGCCTTGAGAACTGCTGAGAGCCTGGATGGCCTGAGGTGAGAAGCTTGCAGCCTGCAAATGAAGGCAAAGACAGGGCAGGAGACAGCACGGGCACCAACTAGGTCTGCTACACTGAGGCACCATGAGCCAAATATGTGAGCTTTGCACTGTGATCTTGCTAGACCCTCAGAGCAAACCTAAGAGGATGCCAGGGATCATGAACCCTGTCTTACAGGTAAGGAAACAGGCTCCAAGCAGTGAGTGACTTCACCAAGGCCAGCTAGCAAGTGATGACTTTTGTCCCCAAAACCCTGGCAGACAGATTCTGAATCCATTGTTCTTACCCTGATCTCAGGGCTTTCCCATTAACTAATTAATTTACTCAACAAATATTAATTATGATGTAGACACTGTGGTAGGTGATAGGGAGGGTTGCTGAGTACAGTTGTACAATTTGTGCACTGTGAAAAAACACCATATCTAGGTCCCACCACAACAGCATAGAATGCCGTATTATGCTAATTTTCTAGCAGATGGTAATAATGTGCCTTGTTCTAGAAAAGTACTAAGACAATGTTCCAGCAGATACATCAAGTGTCCTGAGGAAGGGCCCCTGTCCACTTTGCAGAAAGGTACCATCTGGGCTCCTGGCAGGCCTGTGATCAGGGGAGTACAGTGTACAAGTGAAACAGACACAGTTCCCGCTCTCATCAAAACTGTGGATTAGCCAGAGAGCCCCATATCCAACTAAACATGCCACAATTTGTATTTATGCATGTATTTATATATACCGTGGATGAAAATAACCTAGTAACAGTTTTTGCTCAGAAACCCTTTCCCGGCCTATCTCCCTGGATGAAAGAAGAATGAGAAGAAACTACTGAGGCAAAAAGTGAGAGAGAGTGTTTCAAGCAGACGGAACAGCAGGGATTCAGGCAGGAGGGAGGTAGGCATGCCTAGGGAGCTTTTGGAAGGAGCCAGGAAAGAAGTGATTTCAAGCGGAGGTGAGGGAGAGGCCAACAAGGCAGGACACACAGGGCCCTTAGAACAAGGTATGTGACTGAGGGCATCGGAAACCACAGGAGGGTTAGAAGCAGCCTCATGGCACTAGCATCTGCATTACCATTTTTTTTTGACAGGGTCTCATTCTGTCACCCAGATTGGAGCACAGTGGCACGATCTTGGCTCACTGCAACCTCCGCCTCCCAGGCTCAAGTGATTCTCCTGCCTCAGCTTCCCGAGTAGCTGGGACTACAGGCAGGTGCCAACACACCCAGCTAATTTTTGTATTTTTAGTAGAGACAGGGTTTCACCATGTTGGTCAGGCTGGTGTTGAACTCCTGACCTCAAATGATTCAAAGTGCTGGGATTACAAGCATCAGCCACCACGCCTGGCCATGCACCAGCTTTTTTTTAAAGCAGCCTGACCTGCTAATTTGCAGGATTGGAGGGAAGCTGAAACGAGGTAAATTATCAAATAGAAGAGCCTTTTTTTTTTTTCCTGGGGTAAGAAAAGGCCCTGTCCTTGAGTTCCATCCATTCCACCAGCTCTGTGGAGTCAGCAGCACTGGGCAAAGTAGCAAGCGTGACAGGTAAACAGTCAGCCTGGAAGAAAATTGGAGGGAAAGCAGCAGTGGTGTTGATTATTGTGTATGGGAGAAGAGATAGAGAAAGCTAACTAAGTGATGGGAGATCTCACCAACTGCAATTTCAGCTGTCCACAGCACCCTGAAGGCTGCAATACCACTGAATTATGCTGAGAAACTGAAGGAAGGAGACCACAGGGGGTTCACACCCTCAAGTGATGAATCGACTTCTAGCCCTGAATTTTTTGGTTTTTTAACTGCTATTCAGAGTAGAGTCTGGAAAACTCCATTAGCAATACTGAGATGCACCGCACACCTGAATAAGACCTGGAGCAGGCACAGAGCAAGAGCTGAGTTGTTAGTGCCCAGCTCCCCTCACCTCACGGGTCTCAGAAGAACTCTGGGAGGTACCGATTCTCTACCAATGACGGAACTGAGGCGTGGCGCTAGGGTCATTTTCTAGGATGACACAGCCAGTGAGTGTTCCAGTTGGGATCTGTGTCAGTTCGGCAGGTAAGCTCTTGGGTAAACACTATATGACCCCACCCCCTCGCCCACCCCAGGCCTCCACCTTAGTCTTCTCCGAATTCCAGCTTAAGTCATTCCTAATATCTCCTACTGGAGCTTTTTCATCTCATGGCAGGTACATAAAATCGCCTTCCCTCTTCTGTCACAATTTGCCCTCCTCTCCTGGATTCAAAGGTCTCCCCTAGGAAACCTTCCCTGATCCCGTGATGGGGCTGTCAGCTCCACATGTGACTCTCTGTACACGCATGTGCATCTGAAGTGATGCGCCCCTTTTTCATGAACTGAGACTCAAGGAAGTCAAATGCAAAACACGTGGCCAGGCATGGTGGCTCACGTATGTGATCCCAGCACTTTGGGAGGCTGAGGCGGATGGATCATTTGAGCCCAGGAGTTCTAGACTAGATTGGCCAACATGGCAAAACCCCTCTCTACTAAAAACACAAAAAATTCCTGGGTCATGGTCATGCGCACCTGTAGCCCTAGTTACTTGGGTGGCTGAGGCACAAAAATCACTTGAACCTGGAAGGCAGAGATTGCAGTGAACTAAGATCCTGCCACTGCACTCCAGCCTGGGCAACAGAGCAAGACAGCGACTCCAACAAAACAAAACAAAACAAAACAAAAAAAAACAAGTAAGAATCCACAAAGAAACATCCATGAAATAAAAAACAAAATGCAATTCTCATTGAGATGGAGTGTTTCTAAGACAGTAGGATCTCATGTCTTGTGGGAAAAAAAAAAAAAAGACTCAGGACCTCCATGCACTCTGCCATAAAGAAAAAATTAAGATGAAAGCTGAGACAGGCAGGAAGTTGCCTCTGCATTTGTTCCTGAGCAGAGCTACATAAAAAAGGTTAAAGATCAGCTTTTCTTATTTAAACTGCTGATTCACTGAGCTAGAGAGGACTTGTGACTGACTACTCCCCCTACTACTCCTCCTTTTCCCTTGCCACATGTGGATTCAGTAATGTGACCATGCTCTTCCTCTTTCCTCTCCAGCCTGCTTTTCCCCTTAAATAGTGAAGCCCTCAGGGTTATCTTTGGAGAAGGCACAGATCACAGACTGTTTTTGGGATTCTGTATTCCTTTCTTCCAGGCATGTCCTTAACCTTGGAAAATAAACTTCTAAGTTGATTGAGAACTGCCTCAGATACTTCTCAGTTTGTCTGCCATCCACTCTCCCATCGTATAGACATTTGAGAAATCAATCCCAATGAAATAAATATAGGCCACTGTAATTGTGGCAGTTCATTAGGAGCAGAGAATTTCTTTAAGGTTTCGAGGCCAAATACCTGCTGATATAGTCAAGAGCAAATACTAATAACTGCGTGCAGAGAACAGCAGTGACAGACCAGGCAACTGCGATATACATGAAGGCATATTCCTCATGAATATTTAAGGCCTTCTTCTAGGAAGAATTAGGCACATGGTTGCCTGACTGGGTAAACAGGCGATCAGCATTTGCAGCAGATCCGATGTAAAAATATGGCAGCTGATGTCGGCATTGAGGCCACATGCCAGAAAATAGTATGGGGAAAGTCTTCCTGGTAAAAAAGTACTCCAAAGATCAAAACAGTCCCCTCAGTGATAGCCCTGAGCAGTCATTTTGATGTTTGTCCATAACGGAGTGGGAGAATGTCAACCAAATGGCCTGAAATTAATGGCAAATAGGCATAAAGGAGGCAGCTTCCAGGCCTGGCAGGAGCCAGGAGGCCCCGGTCTGAGTCCTGCTTCTGCCAAAACCCTTTACATCTCCTGCCCTCCTTCTAAGGCCATTGCCACCTCTGACGTTCCATAATTCATGCATGGAGGAAATGCACACTCCTCTTCCATAATGCCAATGCGGCTTCTGGCTGAGTGTGGACCGTGCACCAGATGTTGTGCTGAGAGCTTCACAGTGGAGCACACTGCTTTGACCTCGGGCTCCAGCTCAGTGTGGAAGATGCGGTTCCACTCTCTTATTTGATCTTCACATCAAGAAACAAGTCTATTATCCAAATCAACATTCGAGAGGCTTATAGTAAAACAGAATGGCATAAACTCTGCAAGGATAAAGAGCCATCTCCTTGCTCTCTTGGAGCGATTCAATGGGTCTCACAGGGGAAGAGGCCACCAGCTGCTTACTGACTTTGTTGGTTCAGCACCATGTGCACAGTTATTGCCCTACAGCATTGCACAAACAAAGCCTGTATGCTCTACTGGGTGGTGACTGAAGGGATTTTTCAAGGCCTGATTTAGCAATAGGCATTATACCACCAGGCCTGGCATTTCATTTCAGGTCAGAGTCTGCAAACACCTTCAGGGCCAGTTAAGGCATGACTGGCTAATCCACCTGGAAGGACACAGCCTGACTGCCTCACCTTTTCTAAACAGGCCAACAGTGGTGTGCATGAGGACACCACTCCCCCAAAGCTGCACCCTAACACACCCACACACTCATACACACATGCACACACCCACACACACTCATACACACACGCACACACAGGCTCATATGGTACATACCTTCCTTGAGAGAAACTGTTCTTGACAAATCACTACTACCTCCTACCGTCAATGAACTTGAGTCTTTACAACTAGGAGGAATGGAACCCTGGCCCACTGGGAAAGGTAGAAACTGAATATTAGGGCGGCGTGTAATTTGGAATAATCTTATGACTCATTAAACCTTCAAAACTTAAAGAGATGTTTATTTTACACTCGAGCTAAAATTCAGCAGTCAGCACACCTTCCAGCCCCTTCTTCGTGGGCAGGACAGCAGTCGGCTCTCGCCTCTGTGTGAACTAAATCTGTCTTCAGTCACAACAGACCTAAGCTTAATAAGTTCCATCTGGTCTTCGTAGATAAGCGACCTGCACCACACAAAAAGACAGGGAAGTTTCCCTGGGAAGGCGTTGGGACGTGAGGGTTAGGGGACCTCTGGGGCTGGCACCAGCCCTCAGGTGGCCTTGATCTGGAGACAGCACTGTCTCAGGGCTTGTAGGGGCACCACGTGGGCTCCCGATAGTGCCATCCCTCACATGAGTTCCATTCTGTTCCACTAGAAGCCTCTCTAGATGGCCAGCTCTCCAGTAGCCATCTTGACTTTCCCCTCTCCCCAGCTCCTAGACTGGTAGCCCACTGGAGGATTAGCTTGTGTTTCTAGCTGGTGTCAGGAAGCTATCCGGGTCACCCTTGGGGGAAGTGATTGCAGGGTGGTGCAGGATATTCCTGGGGGGGGGCTTGTTGCAAGGGTACTGCCTGAGGAAGCATCTCTGCTCCTTTGCAGACCACCTTAGGTGCTGCCAGGCGCCACCCTAGAGGAGAGAAGCGTTACAGTTTCATCAGAAGAAGTTGTTTCTGGTGACGATGGTTGCCCCTTATCCCACATCAGTCCTTTTCTGTCTGGAAGGCTTGGACCCATTGCAGGCAACATGCTCTCCCGTATATGGAGGGTGTGGAATGCCCAAGAGGCTTTGGGAGTGGTCCACAGTGGACCTGGGACTGGAGAGTGGGCGGGGAACAAGGTTCTGAAGTAACTGAAGCCCAGACCTCTAGGCAGAGAGGCTGCTCAGGGAAACAGTTGTAGAAGTGATGAGACCCGTCACTATCTCATGTTCTCAGCCTCCATCACTGCTGCCATCCCTGTCCCCAGCTCCAGACTGGTTCTCTGTTTCCAACCCTCAGCTCCCTCTATAACCTCCTGACTGTTAACTTATGCCTCAGTTCTCTCTAAAACTCAGAGTACTCTCCCTAAAACATCTTTCCCTTTAGCACTGCCAGGCTGGAAACTTCATGGGCTCTTCACTGATGCCCAGATCAACTCCACATGCCTTGGTCCTCTGCAGTCCGGGCACACTCTGCTCCCACAGCCCTGCCCCTTCCTATGCACAACTTGTCACAGCCCAGCTCTGGGCCCACCAACTCCATGAAGGCTTCCTGGCCTGACCACTCCAGCCTACACCACTTCTCCTTCCCCAGGGCCTGTCCCCTGCACCCTTCCCTTGTTCCTGCCTCTTGATAACACTCTTGGGAACATGTCATTATCACATTTCTTTGATTCTAAGACACATCTTTTCACACATCAACCCCTCTGAAATGGGGATGTAGCAGTGAAAAGGAGGCCCACCATGACTAGTTGCATGTATTCCAAGCTCACTATGGGATAAATTTTGTTTCTGGTTTAAAGCAAGGATAACCACAGCAGGGTCAGTGATGTCTCCTGGCCTGAAGCAGCTTTAGGCTGCAACTCTCCTAAACAGCTCTGAGGGGGACCCTGCACAGGCCACCAGCCCCTCAAAGGGACAGCAGCAAGACATTGATGTGTCTCTTCTTCTCACTCTCTATTGTTTCTGGAGACGAAAGAAGCCCTTGAAATATTTATTGGAGTAAAAAAAATGTCATTTAATTCCTTGATTCTAAGGAAGAGAGGATGGAGACCTGTTCCCAGGGGTTGTCTTTGAACTTCCCCCCAGGACATGCCAAGGCTGCCTCAGATACATTCTCTTAAAAGTGGAAAATGTCTCTGCCTGATGCTGCAGAGTGATTGCTAATGGAAGAGCCCTAACCTGCTTCCTGTCACCACCAAAAGGTTCGTGATTTTGACAGCTCAGCCCTGGGGAGGAGCTGGATTCGGGCCGGGTCACCAGTCCCTCACATGCTAGATGTGCTCAGATGTGCCCTTGGCGATTAGTGTCACAGCAGGCAGAGGCGTGAGTGTCTCCAGGAAAGGGCCCTTCCCCCTGCATGTATCAGGAGAAGTAGGACTGGACGCCAGATACAGCAAAACAAGCCAAGAAGCCAGGCCTGGGAGCACCATGGTCAGTAGACGCCGGCTCTTCCCGCTGGAGAGATCGGCAGTTTTGGACCTTAACTTCAGGTGAGTGAGGCTTAGGGGAGCAGGCTGGCCCCAGGTCATGCAGGGGTAGGGCCACCAGCCCTTTACGCTGTGGGGTTAGGAAAGCCCAATATTGGAAACAGGGCCCAGAGGAGATAGCATCCAGGGGCTATTCATGGAGACCACAAGTCTGGCCCTTCTGGGAAGAACAGAACCCACCCACCCAGGAGCCCTACAGCTAATTCCAATACCAGGCAAATAGAAACCAGCATCATTAGAGAGGGCCAAAGGGTGAGGAAACAGCCACTTTCACTTGAGATAGTCAGGAAGGCTTCAAGGAGGATTTTCAGTGCACAGAGTACAGGATGAAGAGAGTGAGTTTTCCAGGAGGAGCACGTGGCAAGAGCCAGGGCCCCATGATACGATGTCCCCAGGGGTGCCCAGCAGCCTCTGGGGAAATATCTGCAGGTGCATCAGGCCTTTGGGGAGGCAGCAGAATTTTCAAAGGCCTCTGCTGGAATGCTTCCCAAGACACCTATCAGTCTTCCAGAAAGTTCTCCCTCATGTCTATCAGCAAAAATCTTACACTTTGTCCTCATAGGTTCTCAGGGGCCTGAGGCCACTTTCTAGAATAAAAACTGAATAGATGCAAAACACAGTGGTGTATTTATTTTATTTTCACCTTTTACAAGTATTTTCAAATACATGTAAGTATCAGAGTATAACGAATCCCTTCGTACCCATTACTCAACGTCAATAATTATCAACATTTTGACAGTCCTGTTTCATCTGTTATTCCCACCTCCATAGCCTTGAGGTATATTTAAAATTCAGCAAATAAAGACAGTTTTAAGACCAAAAAAAGAACAAAAAATATCTACATAGCTGATGCTTACATGCTAGTTACAGAATTTGTAAAAATATGTATGCATTCATGGTGTGCCTGAGGCAGTGCACGCCGAGAATGGAATGTCAATCTGAGCTGCTGGGTAAACATCTTCTTCCTCTCCATCAGAGCATCCATGCAACTGCAGCAGAGAGATGCGCACCATCTGAGTGTGGAGGCCTGCAGGGATGTGACCCTCACAGCTCGGACAGACCCTGCCCCAGCCAGCCCCCAAGTGCAGCCAGGACTACAGCCGGGGTGGGAGGACGGAGGCTGAAAGGGAAGTGGCGGTGCTTGTGACATGAGAACCCTCCTGGGCTGTCACTGAAAAAGTCTCCTCCTTCCAGCTCTCCCCGCCCCTGCCAGCTCACTTGCATGGTACAGAGGTTGGCTATTAGAGTCAACACACCAATCAAGCCTTTCATACAGCGGCCTGTAGACACTGGCGTGGCAACAGAAGGAAAAACTGTGACTGTCTCATTCGATTTGTCTTCCTTCTGTTTTGAAGGGAAAAAGAAAGTGCTCCCTGGCAGTGATTATTACTGCCTTGGTGAAATATCATCTTTAATCTTAAGATCTGAACAACCCCTCTAGGTGGGCATTTTTAATGTTTTCTGTCTTCCCACAAGCAATTAGAGGTTTCAGCTAAGAGAGTTAATTCCCTACTTATTATTTTCACTCAAACACTTTTAATGGAATCATACAGACCCCACATTGTCTAATTAGAGCATTTAAAATGGTATCATGAGATTATAAAACAAATGTGTGATGAAATGTGTGTGAAAATCAGAGCAGGGTGAGGCCTCAGAGCAGCATGTGTATAGACAGTGCCAGCTTAGATGTGTATTTCCAAGGGGTTGTTGCCACCTAGCCCCTCCTGGAAGCACTCAATGCAAAAGAAAACCAACCCCCAAAATGTAGGGGGTTAGTGGTCCTGAGGACCTGGATCCAGGGAGAACAATGGCTTCCGTCTTATTACATCCTGGCCCTTCCCACACATCCTAAGCAAACCAAAAAGTTACCAAGAAAGGTCTCAGTCAATTCAGAAGTTTATTTTGCCCTGGGTTGAGGTTGAGGTTGAGGATGCGGCTGGGAAGAAGAAACACAAGTCCCAGTAGGATTTGTGACCTGTGCTTTTTCAGGAGGATTTTGAAGACTTTAATATTTAAAGGAGAAAGAGCGATAGAAGAGAATGAGGGATGAAAAAAGCGGGGAAGGTAGGCAATGAGGCCAGTGGTTGTGTGCTTATGAGGCTTTGCTTAGTGCTCAGTGAATCTACATTTTACACGTGAAAAAAGGGGGTAGAGAAACAGTCAATTATCCACATCTTACATAAGATAACGTAAGCATATGGGCCATGGCTCACACTTGTAATCCCAGAGCTTTCGGAAGCCAAGAAGGGAGAGTCTCCTGGGGGCAGAGGATCACTTGATGTCAGGAGTTTGAGACCAGCTGTGGCAACACAGTGAGACTCCAACTCTATTTATTTTTAAAAATCATTAATAACTAAAAAATTTTAAAAATTTTAAAAATAATAGAGAAAGTAAGCATGTGAAATTACAGCTGTCTGCTTGGGAACATAAAAAAGAAGGCAGAATTGGTGACTTGGTTCCCAAGCTTAACTTCTCCTTTGGCATAGTGAGCTTGGGGTCCCCAAAATCTACTTCCTTTCACATCCACATACCCCTTCCTGAAGACCCAGCCCCAGGCTCAGACACACCTGCTGGGACCCTGGTCATGGAGTAAGAAGCACATGTGCCCCTGGACTCCCAGCTGGTCTGGCCTCACCCACCTCTCCACCCTCCTTTCCTGCTGCTCTTATCTCGCTTACTCTCTAGGTTTCCACTGCACTGGGCCCATCTCTCTCCCTTTCAACAGTCAAGCCCTCTCCCATGGAGGGGGAGCTCCAAGATCTTCTGGACATACACCCCTGTTTTGGGGCCAACTTCTTGTCTTTCAGGACTTGGCTGAAATGCCGCCTCCTCAGACAGGCCGCCTGTCAGCTTTTGTCATTCTCTGCCCCACTCTGTGTTGCCTCCACAGCGCTCCCCATCATCTGTTTTCTCTGCTTTCACACGTTCTGTGTTCCACACGAAAATGGAGGCTGTGTAGAAAAGGGACCATGCTTATCTTACTTAGTCCTTGAACCCTAGCACCAGGCAACCACAGGGACCAGTACACAGGAGACACAACGTGAAAACATGGCAATGAAATGAACAAGCAAGGGGGGTGCCCAAGATGGCCGATTGGGAACAGCTCCAGCCTCCAGCTCCCAGCGTGAGCGACACAGAAGACTGGTGATTTCTGCATTTTCAACTGAGGTACCGGGTTCATCTCACGGGGGCGTGTTGGACAGTCGGTGCTGGTCAGTATGTGCAGCCCAACCAGCAAGAGCTGAAGCAGGGCGAGGCATCGCCTCACCTGGGAAGTGCAAGGGGGAAGGGAATTGCTTTTCCTAGCCAAGGGAAACTGAGACACACAACACCTGGAAAATCAGGTAACTCCCACCATAATACTGTGCTTTACGAAGGGTCTTAGCAAATGGCACACCAGGAGATTATATCCCACACCAGGCCTTGAGGGTCCCACAACCACAGAGCCTCCCTCATTGCTAGCACAGCAGTCTGAGATCTAACTGGAAGGCAGCAGCCAGGCTGGGGGAGGGGTGCCCGCCATTGCTGATGCTTAAGTAGGTAAAAAAAAAGCCCCTGGGAAGCTCAAACTGGGTGGAGCCCACCACAGCTCAAGGAGAGGCCTGCCTGCCTCTGTAGACTCCTTCTCCGGGGACAGAGCATAGATAAACAAAAAGTAGCAGAAACCTCTGCACATCTGCAGACGTAAATGTCTGTCTGACAGCTTTGAAGAGAGCAGTGGTTCTCCCAGCATGGAGGCTGAGATCTGAGAAGGGACAGACTGCCTGCTTCAGTGGGCCCCTGACTCCTGAGCAGCCTAACTGGGAGACATCCCCCACTAGGTGCAGACTGACACCTCACACCTCACACTGCTAGGTACGCCCCTGAGATGAAGTTTCCAGAGCAAGAATCAGACAGTAACACCTGCTGTTCAGCAATATTCTACCTTCTGCAGCCTCTGCTGCTGATAGCCAGGCAAACAGCGTCTAGAGTGGACCTCAAGCAAACTCCAACAGACCTGCAGCTGAGGATCCTGACTGTTAGAAGGAAAACTAACAAACAGAAAGGACACCCACACCAAAACCCCATCAGTATGTCACCATCATCAAAGATCAAAGACAGATAAAACCACAAAGATGGGGAAAAAGCAGTGCTGAAAAGCTGGAAATTCAAAAAATCAGAGCACATCTCCTGCTCCAAAGGAATGCAGCTCATCAACAGCAACGGAACAAAGTTGGACAGAGAATGACTTTGACGAGCTGAGAAAAGGCAGCTTCAGTCAATCAAACTTCACAGAGCTAAAGGAGGAACTGAGTACCCAGCGCAAAGAAACTAAAAACCTTGAAAATAGAATGGAAGAATGGATAGCTAGAATAACCAATGCAGAGAAGTCCATAAACGAACTGATAGAGATGAAAACCATGACACGAGAACAAGGTGACAAAGGCACAAGCTTCAGTAACCGACTCGATCAACCGGAAGAAAGAATATCAGTGATTGAAGATCAAATAAATGAAATGAAGTGAGAAGAGAAGTTTAGAGAAAACAAGTAAAAAGAAATGAACAAAGCCTCCAAGAAATATGGGATTATGTGAAAAGGCCAAATCTATGTCAGATTGGTGTGCCTGAAAGTGACAGGGAGAATGGAACCAAGTTGGAAAACACTCTGCAGGATATTATCCAGGAGAACTTCCCCAACCTAGCAAGGCAGGCCAACATTCAAATTCAGGAAACACAGAGAATGCCACAAAGATATTCCTCAACAAGAGCAACTCCAAGACACATCATTGTCAGATTCACCAAAGTTGAAATGAAGGAAAAAATGTTAAGGGCAGCCAGAGAGAAAGATCAGGTTACCCACAAAGGGAAGCCCATCAGACTAACAGCAGATCTCTCAGCAGAAACTCTCCAAGTCAGAAGAGAGTGGGGGCCAATATTCAATATTCTTAAAGAAAAGAATTTTCAACCCAGAATTTCATATCCAGCCAAACTAAGTTCATAAGTGAAGGAGAAATAAAATCCTTTACAGATAAGCAAATGCTTAGAGATTTTGTCACCACCAGGCCTCTCTGCAACAGATCCTGAAGGAAGCACTAAACATGGAAAGGAACAACCAGTACCAGCCATTGCAAAAACATGCCAAAACGTAAAGACCATCGATGCTAGGAAGAAACTGCATCAACTAACGAGCAAAATAACCAGCTAATATCATAATGATAGGATCAAGTTCACACATAACAATATTAACCTTAAATGTAAATGGACTAAATGGTCCAATTAAAAGACACAGACTGGCAAATTGGATAAAGAGTCAAGACCCATCAGTTTGCTGTATTCAGGAGACCCATCTCACATACAGACACACATAGGCTCAAAATAAAGGGATGGAGGAAGATCTACCAAGCAAATGGAAAACAAAAAAAGGCAAGAGTTGCAATCGTAGTCTCTGATAAAACAGACTTTAAACCATCAAAGATCAAAAGAGACAAAGAAGGCCATTACGTAATGGTAAAGGGATCAATTCAAAAATAAGAGCTAAGTATCCTAAATATATATGCACCCAATACAGGAGCACCCAGATTCATAAAGCAAGTCCTTAGAGACTACAAAGACACTTAGACTCCCATACAATAATAATGGGAGACTTTAACACCCCACTGTCAGCATTAGACAGGCCAATGTGACAGAAAGTTAACAAGGATATCTAGGAATTGAACTCAACTCTGCACCAAGTGGACCCAATAGACATCTACAGAACTCTCCACCCCAAATCAACAGAATATACATCCTTCTCAGCACCACATCACACTTATTCCAAAACTGACCACATAGTTGGAAGTAATGCATTCCACAGCAAATGTAAAAGAACAGAAATTATAACAAACTGTCTCTCAGACCACGGTGCAATCAAACTAGAACCAGGACTAAGAAACTCAATCAAAACTACTCAATGACATGGAAACTAAATAACCTGCTCCTGAACGACCACTGGGTACATAACGAAATGAAGGCAGAAATAAAGATGTTCTTTGAAGCCAATGAGAACAAAGATAAAACATACCAGAATCTCTGGGACACATTTAAAGTAGTGTGTAGAGGGAAATTTATAGCACTAAATGCCCACAAGAGAAAGCAGGAAAGATCTAAAACTGACACCCTAACATCACAATGAAAAGAACTAGAGAAGCAAGAGCAAACACATTCAAAAGCTAGCAGAAGGTAAGAAATAACTAAGATCAGAGCAGAACTGAAGGAGATAGAGACACAAAAAACCCTTCAAAAAATCAATGAATCCAGGAGCTGGATTTTTAAAATGATCAACAAAATTGATAGACTGCTAGCAAGACTAATAAAGAAGAAAAGAGAGAAGAATCAAATAGATGCAATAAAAATGATAAAGGGGATATCACCAACCCCACAGAAATACAAACTACCATCAGAGAATACTATAAACACCTCTACACAAATAAACTAGAAAACCTAGAAGAAATGGAAAAATTCCTGGACACATACACTCTCCCAAGACTAAAGCAGGAAGAAGTTGAATCCCTGAATAGACCAATAGAAGGCTCTGAAATTGAGGCAATAATTAATAGTCTACCAACCAAAAAAAGTCCAGGATCAGACAGATTCACAGCCGAATTCTACAGAGGTACAAGGAGGAGCTGGTACCATTCCTTCTGAAACTATTCCAATCAATAGAAAAAGAGGAAATCCTCCCTAACTCATTTTATGAGGCCAACATCATCCTGATACCAAAGCCTGGCAGAGACACAACAACAAAAAAAGAGAATTTTAGATCAATATCCCTGATGAACATCGACGCAAAAATCCTCAATAAAATACTGGCAAACTGAATCCAGCAGCACATCAAAAAGCTTATCCACCATGATCAAGTGGGCTTCATCCCTGGGATGCAAGGCTGGTTCAACTTATGCAAACCAAAAAACGTTATCAGCATATAAACAGAACCAAAGACAAAAACCACGTGATTATCTCAATAGATGCAGAAAAGGCCTTTGACAAAATTCAACAGCCCTTCATGCTAAAAACTCTCAATAAATTCGGCATTGATGGAACATATCTCAAAATAATAAGAGCTATTTAAGACAAACCCATAGCCAATATCATACTGAATTGGCAAAAACTGGAAAAATTCCCTTTGAAAACTGGCACAAGACAGGGATGCCCTCTCTCACCACTCCTATTCAACACAGTGTTGGAAGTTCTGGCTAAGGCAATCAGGCAAGAGAAAGAAATAAAGGGTATTCAGTTAGGAAAAGAAGAAGTCAAATTGTCCCTGTCTGCAGATGACATGATTGTATATTTAGAAAACCCCATCGTCTCAGCCAAAAATCTCCTTAAGCTGATAAGCAACTTCAGCAAAGTCTCAGGATACAAAATCAATGTGCAAAAATCACAAGCATTCTTATACACCAATAACAGACAAACAGAGAGCCAAATCATGAGTGAATTCTCATTCACAATTGCTTCAAAGAGAATAAAATACCTAGGAAACCAACTTACAAGGGATGTGAAGGATTTCTTCAAGGAGAACTACAAACCACTGCTCAGTGAAATCAAAGAGGACACAAACAAATGGAAGAACATACCGTGCTCATGGATAGGAAGAATCAATATTGTGAAAATGGCCATACTGCCCAAGGTAATTTATAGATTCATTGCCATCCCCATTAAGCTACCAATGACTTTCTTCACAGAATTGGAAAAAAACTGCTTTAAAGTTTATATGGAACCAAAAAAGAGCCTGCATTCCCAAGACAATCCTACGCCAAAAGAACAAAGCTGGAGGCATCATGCTGCCTAACTTCAAACGATACTGCATGGCTACAGTAAGTCAAACAGCATGGACTGGTACCAAAATAGAGATATAGACCAATGGAACAAAGCAGAGCCCTCAGAAATAATACCACACATCTACAGCCATCTGATCTTTGACAAACCTCAGAAAAACAAGAAATGGGGAAAGGATTCCCTATTTAATAAATGGTGCTGGGAAAATCGGCTAGCCATAAGTAGAAAGCTGAAACTGGATCCTTTCCTTAGTCCTTATAGGAAAACTAATTCAAGATGGATTAGAGACTTAAATGTTAGACCTAAAACTGTAAAAACCCTAGAAGAAAACCTAAGTAACACCATTCAGGACATAGTCATGGACAAGGACTGCATGTCTAAAACACCAAAAGCAATGGCAATGAAAGCCAAAATTGACAAATGAGATCTAATTAAACTAAAGGGCTTCTGCACAGCAAAAGAAACTACCATCAGAGTGAACAGGCAACCTACAGAATGGGAGAAAATTTTTGCAATCTACTCATCTGACAAAGGGCTAATATCCAGAACCTACAAAGAACTCAAACAAATTTACAAGAAAAAAACAAACAACCTCATCAAAAAGTGGGCAAAGGATATGAACAGACACTTCTTAAAAGATGATATTTATACAGCCAACTGACAGATGAAAAAATGCTCATCATCACTGGCCATCAGAGAAATGCAAATCAAAACCACAATGAGATACCATCTCACACCAGTTAGAATGGCAATTAAAAAGTCCAGAAACAACAGGTGCTGGAGAGGATGTGGAGAAACAGGAACACTTTCACACTGTTGGTGGGACTGTAAACTAGTGCAACCATTGTGGAAAACAGTGTGGCGATTCCTCAAGTATCTAGAACTAGAAATACCATTTGACCCAGCTATCCCATTACTGGGTATATACCCAAAGGATTATAAATCATGCTGCTATAAAGACACACACACACGTTTTTTTATTGCGGCACTATCCACAATAGCAAAGACTTGGAATCAACCCAAATGTCCATCATCAGTGACAAACTGGATTAAGAAAATGTAGCACATATACACCATGGAATACTACGCAGCCATAAAAAAGGATGAGTTCGTGTCCTTTGTAGGGACATGGATGCAGCTCGTTACCATCATTCTCAGCAAACTATCACAAGAACAGAAAACCAAACACGGCATGTTCTCACTCATAGGTGGGAGCTAACAATGTGATCACTTGGACACAGGAAGGCTAACATCACACACCAGGGCCTACTGTGGGGAGGGGGGAGGGGGGAGGGGTAGCATTAGGAGATATACCTAATGTAAATGACCAGTTAATGGGTGCAGCACACCAACATGGCACATGTATACATATGTAACAAACCTGCGTGTTGTGCACATGTACCCTAGAACTAAAAGTATAATTTAAAAAAAAAAAAAAAGAAGAAATGAACAAGCAAATGAACGAAAGCACAAACAGAGAGTGGAGGCCGCTTTGGGAGATTGCCACATCCCCTTAGGGGAGCACGCTGCACATGGGAAAGCCCCTTTGGGAGACTGCCACAGCCCCTCAGGGGAGCACACTGCAGGCGGGAAAGCCCCTTTGGGAGACTGCCACAGCCCCTTAGGGGAGCACACTGCAGGTGAGAAAGGCTACTCAACACTTTATGTGATCCTGTCTGGCACTAGAATTAGTGAATAAAATTCAATTCAATTCAGAAAAGCTTTACTGAGGCTTATTGGAGGGGGGATGGTTCGATCTTGTGCAAGCTGTTATCAGTCCAAGATCTTCTCCTCTATGTAGGAACTGGAGCTTTGTAAGGTCCCTGAATAATAAGGAGACCAAGTAACAGAGAAGATTCTATTTTGGCTCTCTCCCTCCCCTTGACTACTCTTTCTCTGATTCTTTTACAGCAGTTTCTCAACCTTGCAGGATTGAGGCTTGGGGCCAGATAATTCTTTGTGGTGGGGTCTGTCTGCACTGTACCTTGTAGGATGGTCACCAGCATCCCTGGTCTCCACTCACTAAATGGCAATAGCACTCCCATCTCCAGTGGTGACAACCAAAGATGTCTCCAACTATTGCCAAATATCCCCTGGGGCAAAACTCTTGAGAACCTCTGCATTACAGACTTTTCATCTCCTGACTTCTAAACATCAGAATGAACAAGACTCATGTAGATGGGTTTTAAAACCATGAAATTGGATGAGATTCACCAGGCAGTGAGCACAGAGAAAGAAGAGTGTGAGGACTGGTAACTCCTGTATACACATCTCTGGGTGTCTTCCCTTGTCACAACCAAACTGAGGTGCACTTGCCTGGTGTGGTGCCCACAGCAAGGTTTCTGCAGTGACAGGGAAGAACGTGTTTACTTGCAGGGTGCCAGGTGAAGAGTACCAGGCAGCTATTGCTCAAATCCTGGCCTCCCTGATGGCCTGCAGGTGAGGGTTTTTAAAGGCAGGGTAAGTGTCAGGAAAGAAGCTACAGGCAAAATCATAAATCAAATATACCATGGAGGTTTTACATTGGTTTAAGCTTAAAAAGGTAAGGTACCTTGAAGTAGGGGGCTTATAGGTTGTAGGTAGAGTCAAAGATTTTCTGATTTTGTAATTGGCTAAGGAAGAGAAGCTTTGTTTACAAAGTTTGGGTTACTGGAAACAAGTTAACTGGCTAAGAGTGATTTTCTTTAAGGCCCCCAGGAAGAAGCAAAGCAACGAAGCTTAGTTCTCACTTCCCCCTTGTCTGCATCTGGACTCACTGCGGGGGTCGGCACCTCTGAAGGACAACTCAGGGACACAGGTAAAGGAGGCCTTTAGTTTCTATAGTGAAACCAAACATCTCTGAAGCTTTAACTTCCTGGGCCACTGTTTTAGGCTACGATAACCTTTTATTTTAACAAGTTGCTTATTTACTCCTGGGGCTAGCTAGGTGCCTGAAATTTCTCTTGAAATAAGTCAGGATTTTCCTTTATTTCTATGCTTAGGGTCTATAGGCCCCTAAAAGAAGGGGTCCCTGCTTCATCTCACCCTGAACTCCAAGATCATATATCCGACATCCAAGCTGGCATACCCACTTGATTTGCATCTCAAGCTCAGCGCACCCACTGCTGAGCTCCTAATCCTACTCTCTGCTCTTCCCGCTATCTCTCTCCCGGTCTCAGTCAATAGCAACTCTGTCCCCAACTGCTCAGGCCAAGAGCCCTGTGGTCACACTTGACTCCTCTTTCTTCTCTCAACACAACTATCCCATCACCAACTAACCCGTGGGCTCTGGCTGCAAAACTTCATTTACTCCCCCTAGAGTTGCCATCCTGGGTCAGGCTCAGTGATGGCTCATCAGTGTCATTTCACGGCCACCTAACAGGTTCCCAGCCTTTGAAGTGGCTGGGTCTTCAGGCAGCAGCTGCAATGGAACTCCTAAAATGCAGAGGAAACCATGCTACTCCCTGCTGTCAACCCTCCATCAGCTTCCCTTCACACCTACAAGGACGTGCACACTCCTGGCCGAGGACTGGAGGCCCTGTGTGATCTGCACCCTGCCTGCTGCCTGACACACTGGCCCTGTGCTCTCCTGCTTTGCTCCTCAGTGTCCAATACCTGCTGCTCCCCCTGCGAGGCTCCACCCTTCCAAAGATAGCTGGGTGCTTGCTCTCTTCCTTCCAGTGTCTCCTCAAATGGCAGCTCATCAGGAAGGCCTTCCCTGGCTACCTTACGTAAAAAGCAACTTGCTAGGCTCCCTCACACCCAGCTGACTTAACTGGCCTAACTGTTCACCATCGAACTGTCCTGAACTCACTGATGTATGTGTGATGCCTCTTGCAATAGGATGTGAGCTCCATGAGGGCAGGGACTCTGTTGTGTTCACTACTGTATCTCCAGCACTTGGAAAACAGTATGCACTCGGTCAGGATTTGTTGATGAGAAGGTCTTTTGCTTTACATACCTAGATGGAATACAACCTTTACAAGGCACTGGTCAACACCATTACAATGCCTCCAGCCGGTCTCAGAGACTCACCCACAGTTATGCTATCCTCTCCAATACCATATGAATTCTGTCTCTACCTGTCCACACAAGAGTCAGTGCCAGGAGGGGCTTCTGGGGAATATTTTCTGGAATCCGATCTGTTTTTCTGACATTCTTGATTTATAATACTGCCAATTAATTCTGGATATTCCAATTATTAAAGATTTTCCAGTACTCACCATAACTGATACCCAATAATACCTTGAAGATTCCAAATTTCCCCATTTTATATGTCATATAGGGGAGATGGGGTTGTTTCAGGCATAGCCATAAATCACTATCAATAAGGAAATACAAGATGAGTAGAACAAGTGTTTTTAAACTGTTGTTAGGCTTCATGGTCAGGCAGGCCTAGGCAGTGTTGCATGCAACTAACAAACATCCCTTAGCATGGGGGTGCTTTGGTTTCCTATACTCATGTCCAAAACCCACCCACATGTTGACTTCACTGCTGGAATCTGTAAAAGGTTGGTTGGTATCTCTGTAAGATACTGATGGCCAGGTGGCCAGCACAGGTGGGATGGCCCTAACCTGCCCACCTTTGTGGCCATAGTTGTTTATCATTATATCAAGTTCCAATGGACAGATTTAACCCATAAAGGTTGACCAATGGCTAGCAGGTCATGAGGTGCAAAATATGTTAAATACACGTCTTTCCAGTGCTTCGGGGCTTTAAGGAGATGGTTAATTCAACAGAATATCAGTCAGCAGAAAATCAGTCCTTTCTTTCAGGGAGAGTCACAAAAGGACACTGTACTGGATGACCAGGAAGGCCCATGACAGAAACTATGGCCAAAGCCTGCCAGGTCTTCAGAGAATTTGGAAATAAATTTTAAAAAGGAATAGCACATGAGTCAAAGTCATCTCCTCAGGGACTGGTCTATAATGACCCTGATGATGGTTGGTTTCTTTAGAGTTCACCTTTCAATAAACCTTTCCCCTACCACTATCACCATCACCACTAGTAAAAGGGGTTCACCTGTACATCCCCAACTTGCAATCCACAGAATGCACCTGCCACCCCTTAACAGTGAAGCCTCTTCACCTTACTTGAAGAACGACTCTCTCTTTGTAGAAACTGCTATTAACTTCTCACAAAAGGAACCCACAGACTGTTCAAAACAGGGGTTGGAAAACTACAGCCCATTCACCAAACCCAAGGCTCTGCCTGTTTCCATGCATAAGTTCTACTGGATCATAGCCACACCCATTCCTCCACCCACTGCCCATGGCTGCTTCCTGCTAGGACAGCAAAGACCTGGGGCCCACACCGTCTAAGACACTTACTACCTGATCCTTCATTAAAAAAATGTACCAATCCTTGTTTTAGACCAGGCAGCCAAATAAACAGACACAAGAATGCCATTGTAAAAACACACGGCCATGCAGGATTGCTGTCCTGTCATCCACTTCCACAGTTAGCACACAGAGGAGAGCAAGCAAAGGAGTTTTGCCCATCAGCATCGTGACAGATGCTGTGTGCCCCACAGCGTCCCCTGACTCCCACCTCTAGAATTGAAAGTTGCTTTCTGCAAATACCCTAGACTGTGCTTGAAATTTTTTTCTGGCCAAACAAGGCAAGCTGAAAGCTGCCCCACAAGGCTGATCTTAATCATAGACAGATGGGTAGTTGATGAATAAATACCTTAGCTCTTTCACTCTTCAGTTGGGCTAACAGAGGTACCTCCAAAAAATTCCTTTTTTGTTTAAACTAATTCAAACTGGGTTTGTAGCCATTGTAATTTAAGAGTCCCAACTAATCTCAGTGAGCTTTTCCACAGCATCTTCTCCAGGAATTGATCTGGGGACCAAGGTGCCCAACACAGAATCACTGGGCACCCAGGGCTCTGCAGGGACAGAAATCCCAGGTAGGCCCCTTGAGCACCATGACAGTCAACACGCCTTGGCTCAAGACAGCAACGTTGGCCTCCCTACTCCCACCATTCAACCAGAGACTCACACTTGATGGCAAGTCTCCATGGTTTCTGGGGCTATGATGAGAAATGACTTCTGTCCTCCAGGGGCCTGCATGACCTGCCTCTGACTCTCTCCATGCTTGAGGCTGCCTCAGCCTCTCCACTCATAACTCTGCAGCCACACTGCCTTTCTTCCATTTCTTTCACCAGGCCAGGCCTTTGCTTTCCTGGGGCACTTTGCAGTTGCTCTTCCTTCTGCCTGGAACATTGTCTCTAAGATTTTTAAATGACTGGCTCATTATGGTCATTCAGTACTCAGCAAAAATGTCACTTCCTCAGAAAGGTCTTCCTTGACTACCCTGTCTAAAGTGGGGCTGTCACTCCTGCCCCCACACTCTTAACACATCACCCTGTTTTACCTTCCACTTAGCACTTGCTACTGTGTGCTTGTATTATCAGCCTCTCTCTAACACAGTTCATGCTCCTGAAGAGCAGGGACTTCTCTCTTATTTACTACTGTTACCCCCAGCACCAAGAGGGCCCACTATAGGTGCTATATCAATGTGTGTTGGGTAGATGAAGGAGTAAATGAGTGGATAGAGGGAAAGAGGGAAGAACTAAGGGAGGGAGGGAGGGAGAGAGGAAGGGAGAATAGAAATAAGATTGATTCCTCTCCAGAACTGCCCAGATGTTGCAGCTTGGGGCTGGGTCGGTCACTACTTAAGCCAGATGTTTTCCCATAAAATAAGTATCAATGAGAAATGTATTAAGCTGCAAAACTAAACTACAATAGCTAAAAGATATGAAATTCTTTTTCTTTTTTTTTCTTTTTGAGACAGAGTTTTGCTCTTTTTGCCCAGGCTGGAGTGCAATGGTGTGATCTCAGCTCACTGCAACCTCTGCCTCCCAGATTCAAGCAATGCTCCTGCCTCAGTCTCCCGAGTAGCTGGGATTACAGCTGCCCACCACCACATCCGGCTAATTTTGTATTTTTAGTAGAGATGGGTTTCACCATGTTGGCCAGGCTGGTCTCGAACTCCTGACTTCAGATGATCCACCAGCCTCAGCCTCCCAAAGTGCTGAGATTACAGGCTTGGGTCACCGTGCCCGGCCTATTTTTCTTACTAATAATAATTCTCATGTTAGGCAGCTGCTAGCACCAGTTTAGCTGTTTAATGATGTCACCAGAGACCCAAGCTCCTTTCCACTTCACTGTCTTTAGTGTGGTGGCTCTCCCATATGTGTCTTGACTCATGGTCACAAGATGGCTGCTGCAGCTCAAACATCACATTCACACTCAAGCAGAAAGAAAAGGAAGAGGTGATGACAGCCTTACCTATCTAATTCCTTTCAGGAAAGCAAAGGCTTTTGCTGAAACCTTCCACCAACCACATCATATCACATTAGAACCAGATCCCATGACACAGCTGCAAGGAATTCTGGGAAAGTGACTATATATCCCTTTCAGCCTCTATAGCAGAGAAGCAGGTGAGAGACAGGGGGTTGGAAACAGGTGTTCTGTTGAACCAAATTCTAGCTGGTCACTGAGCGTATCCCCAGCAGCCAAGACAACTGAAAGAGGGAGGAGAGGAAGCATCCAGTACTGACCAAGGAGTGTCAACAAGGCCACCAGAGAGAAATGTTTCTCTCACTGATTCCAGCCACATCGACAACTTGCAATGCAGTGAGTGTGCTGAATACAATGATTTGGGAAAACACAGCCCAGGAGTACTGAAACCAAGTTGTTCTTATTTCAATAATCGGTGGGCTTCACAATTAAATTAAATGAGATGAAATAATAATGGTGGGAAAATGTGTCAGTTTATTTTTTTTTAGAAAGGCTAAATAACTCACTACATTTAGTTATGAAGTTGTTACAAGCTGTTAATTATTTTCAGATTAGGTAAAAGAAACAAACCTGGGAGATGTGTCTGGTGTGTTAATACATATTATTTACCCTGAGGTGACATTTTAATAGCAGGGAAATCACAGGCGGTCTCCCAGCCCTGCACACATTTTGCCACAAGCCGCTGTGAGCGCATAAATCTTAGCTCTGTCAACAGTAATGAGGCCCAGAGAGTAGGCACCTGCTGGGGCCTTGAAACTTTTTCTGAGGAAAATCTACATAATTAAGGAATTGTGAGCACTCACGTCTGATTTATTATTAAAACAACACACCTGGGGCCACATTTGCTCCCTGACTCGTCGGTGCTCAACAGACAAGTGATTAAACATCAGCCTCACAGGGAGTCCCCCACACTCTCCCCGCAAACTTTCCACATCCCGGCCCCTCTTCTCAGAGAAGGAAAAGAAGGCACGGAGCAGCGCGGCAGTGAGGGTGGGAAGTGCATGCTGGGAGGCCTCTGCTGGCCCAGCTCTCAGAAGAGCAGGGCTCACGGTTAACAGCACTGACTCTGAGATGGGCCACACCTGGATTCAGAGTCCATCTCTACCATCGAATTCCTGTGTGCTCTTCTACTTCTGAACCTGTTTCTTCACTGGTAAAATAGGGTGGATAATGGCTCCTGCTTTATAAGGTTGCAGTAAGGATTAGATATAGCCCTGGGTGGAGTTTCCAGCAAACAGTCATTGCTCCTGGTCATGGGACAGCTGCCAAACAGCTAACATATCCACATGCAAGGAAGGAAAGGCGAGAAGTGGGTGACACTAGCCATATCTGTGCTATTAAATCTCCCCAACCCCTTGCCAATAGCAGTAGGAACTGCAGTGAGCTTTTCTGTGCTCCCTGAGGCCTACGCAGTTTCTTTGCCATGGTTTCTTCTATATCCTCTACCTATGAAGATTCCGCTCCTAAACCCACTTTCTTCTGCAGGAAGCCACTCTCTGACCAAATGAGAGCTCGGTACCATGTCAACTTCAGTGAGGGCTACCACAGTGCATCTTCAAATCACCATCTCTGTGGACACAGAGTGGGAGGAGATGGCAAGCACCCACCAGTGGGAGCTTTCCCCAGTACTTTGTTATGATGCCTGATACCATGAAAAGACACCAGAGCGCCAGTGTGAAAGCAAGTCCATGCGCCAGGCGGAGGAGGTCATCATGGACTGCTCTATCGCCAGAGCCGGCTCCCCACAAAGCAAGGAGGGCGCCCCACCCTGCCCGACACTGGAGCCAGGCTGCTCCTCACAGTGTGTGGCCGAGCAAGTGGGAGCTGGGGAGACTGGTAATGCATCAGAAAGACTCTAGACGAGGGCACTGCTTCTGACAGAAATAGCTCCCAGGATGCTCTAGACGAGGGCACTGCTTCTGGCGGGAATGGCTCCCTGGATGTTCACCTGGGTAAGGGTTCACAAAGGCTTCTCCATCTCTACCTGGGGCTCAGGGTTGGTGTGAGACAGAGAAAAATGCATGAGGCCCGACCCTCAGGTTATCGCTCCGTGGCAGCTGCATGGCTCATCTGACACTGGGTAGCCCAGGTGGTGAGCCCTCTCTGAGCTGGCAGGACACAAAAGTGGCCCTTCAAAGGCTGGGAAGTGAAGCAGGGCTGCTAGGGACAAGAGGGACTGGAAGGACAGTGAGATGCCAAAAGGCAGGGGGAGGGCTAGGGAACGGAGGTAAACATGGGCAGGCTGGGTCCCTAACACTGTATTTCCTCAACTCTAAGACATCAATTTGGGGATGAGCTTTTGAAACTCATGCAAACCCTCCCTTAAATGACACAAAGGTAAAGTGCATCCTAATTCCAGAATCTCCTGATGTGGGGGTGGACTTGAGAGCGGCCACCTGCATCAGGCACTTCTTGTCTCCATCTCTGGTGCATGTGTGCCCTCATCTCATCTTCACAACCACCCTATGAGGGACAGCATTGCCAGTTCTATTTTACACAAGGAAGCTGGAAATTGGAGCCTGCTGATTTGGTCAAGGCCTTCTCTAGCCCTCACTGGCTGGAGTTCCTGCAAAGCTCATGGGAGGCAGGGGCTGTGGATGGGGCAGGTCCAGTTGGGGGAAAAAGAAAGGGAGTTGCCCAGGCCCCGGCCCCCATCATCACCCACCTGTCTCATCCTCCTCCACTCAGCAATCAGGGCAACCTGCCTTCCCTTTGCACTTGGAGTGAAATCCAAGCACCTTGCACAACTGACAAGTTCTTATCCCACGCGGCCTGGGCCACTCCTCCCCACATCCTTTCTCTCTCTTGAAAAGAAAGGACTCAGCCTCTAGTCATTCAGCCCATGGCCTGCTGACCTTCCAATTACAGTAACAGTAGTCTCCTCTATTTCCTTCTTAGCTCTCTGAAATTGCCTGTTTCATTTCTGTTTGCTTGTTGGCTCCCTCTGGCCACATACACACTGGAATGAGAGCCCCACCACAGCAGGGACTTTTGTCTTTTTCTCACTGTTGCACACCTTGTGTTCTCCGAATGCATAAACCCACCCCACCCTTAACTTTGAACAAGTCACCCAAACCAGGGGGCCCAGTGGGACCCAAGTAAGAAGCAAACACAGAGCTGAGCAGTGTCCCAGCGGCTCATCCTAGCCTGTGCAGATGACCCGTCTCTAAGCCCTTCTTCCCTGAGAATGACACTTCCTAAGTGCTCCTTCCTGCCTTCTGCTCTGCAACTTCAGACCCGGTTCTTCTCTGTCTTGTCCTGTTAGGAGTGGAGCTCAGGTGCCTCTCCATGTCCCTGTTTGTCTTCACACACCAGAGGCAGCCTCTTCATCGGCACTGGCATCCCAAGGCTGCTCAGCATTCCCGAGTGATAGGAACTACTAGGAAAGTAGTTTCAGAACCTTCTTTCAGTGGAAAGCCATTGGAAGCTTGTGACCCTTTCAGGACATCAGTTAACATGTGCTTAAAGAGGCCTGGCCTGGCTCACCTTGGGGTTTATGAGAGAAGATGTAGTCCTGCCTTTGGAGAACTCAGACTCCTTAGAAAACCAAGACTGGTGCTTGCACAACTACTAAAGATTCATTCAGAATTATGTCACCTTTAAGGCTAAATTGTGAAATAAAAACAGCAGGTGCCTGAAGAGTTCACAAGCCATGGCGGGCTGGAATTGCCAGGAAGGGTTTCTTGGAGGAGGTGGGAGAGCACGCAGCCTCAGCCTTCACAGACTTACAGGGATGAATTCTCTGGGAGAGGAAGGTGCTTCTGAGACCTTAATTGAAGTCTTGCTGATGTTGAGGTTTTTCCAACGCTCCCATGGGTTTTTTTTGTTGTTGTTTTATTTTCTAACATATTTTACAACTTCTACACATGTCAAAGTCAGAGATGAAAACTGACAATTCCCAATTAATGCCACTAAAACGTCATTCTGACAGTTCCATCAGGCATCTACAGTTTCAGGCCCCTCCCAGCTTTGGGGAGCTGGGAGAGAGGGGCAGGAGCTTAGCCCACTCCCATGCCTTAACTGGCCCCAAGGATGGCTGGGGTTTGCAAACCACAATCAGAAGTGGAGAGAGAGGAGTGCTTCCCGGGAGAAGGAACTCAATGGGTAAGGAAGGTTCCACAGATGGAAATGCATAAGGAATTCACAGGACTCTTACTGAACATGCATGGAAGCAGCAATTCCTATCCACCGAGAGCCCCGTTGCAGGTGCTGGGGGAGGAGCCCCCACTGCTGCAGCTGTGTCACAGCACGGCGTTTCTAATTCCTCTGCACATGCAGAGGCTCCGGCCTAAGATTACTACTCACTATGATTACAGACAAAAACTCCAATGTGCATTTGACACTTGAAACCCTTTATTTCATCAGATCTTCAAAACAGCCCCAGAAGGAGCAGAATCTATAAGCTGAAGAGACTGAGGCTAGAGAAATTGAGTGGTTTGCCCTGGGTCACACAGCCAGTAAAAGCACTCAACTCCGCCTGGCATTCTTATCTTCCATTCCCCTCACTACGCTCCCCCGCAGAGGCCTCATCCCGCTATTCTACCTGCGGTCCTCACGAGTGTACACACTGAATCCAAGTATCAGACTGAGGAAATAATCTTTTTGATGCAGTGTTTCCCCATTACAAAGTGATATTGCCTTGTCTTTTCATATTCCATTTTCCCTCAAAGCTGTACCATTAAGGAATATATTCTGACTTATCCAGTAAAGTGTTTAACCTTTTTTAATGTTTTATTGATTCTTAAAGCTTCAGTTACCCCAGAAGATCCTGACTGCTACATTAACAATGTCATTGAATTCTTTTAACAGGCCCTCTGCAACATAAAATGCAGCATGGGAAAGATGGCCCCAACGACCTGTTAATCAATGAGCTAGTCTTGCATCCACCTGCTGCACATTGCAGGCGAATGGGTGATGAGAAGATCGACTCTCAGGTTCTGGCGGGGGCTGTGACATCCAAGCCCAGACAGCTGGGCTGCCCGAGTGTGGAGCAAATGCCCCCTTTGGAGGCAGTTGGTGGAAGAGGATAACATTTTTCTCCAGGCTGCCCCCTCCAACCCCTTACAACCAACCTGGTTTTCACAAAGCCAAACTGAATTTCAAGGCCAGCCATGCATTACCACTGGAAGCTTTCAGCAGAGGTGAGATATACAGTTCAAATACTTTCTTTTTTTTTTTTCCCTGAGATAGGGTCTTACTTGTCACCCAGGCTGTAGTGCAGTGGCACAATCACAGCCCTCTGAGGTGCAAGTGATCCTCCCACCTCAGCCTCCTGAGCAGCTGGAGCTATAGGTGTGCACCACCATGCCTGGCTTTTTTGTTTTTTGTAGAGACAGGGTTTCACCATGTTGCCCAGACCAGTCTCGAACTCCTGGCTCAAGTGATCCTCCTGATATAGCCTCCCAAAGTGCTGGGACTACAGACATGAGCCACCACACTCAATCAAGTCCAAAATCTTTAGCAAGGCATGCAGGCCCTCCTGTCCTGGCCTCCGCTCCAGCTGGCAACCTCATCTTTCTTCACTCACCCCTCTCTGAAATCTATGCTGCAGCCACACCCACCTACCAGGATTAGCGTAAGGCAAGGGAAGTACTCACCTCAAGGGCAAAATTAAAAGGGGCAACAAAAAACTCAGTGATCAAGATAAATGTTATTGTAATGCAATATTTTTTAAAAAATCAAATTCAATGCAAAAGATCCATGGTTAACAAGGTATCAGAAGTTAAAATAAAGACATGATCTGCCCTGCACTCGCATGTTCCAGCCTCACCTGCCACAGTCGAATCCTGGCCCCACCTACTCCTTCTGGTTTTCCAAATTGTGCTCTATCTCACCTCCTGTGCCATCTTCCCTACCTAGAAGACTCCCCTGTAAATCATCCTTCAGGCATGAGCTGTGATGTCACTTTTTTTAGGCAAGTCTTCCTTGACATTCACAATAACTACCCACACACGCACATGCACACACCCGGGACTCAAGCCCCTACTCTGTGCTCCAGTAACACCCTCCTAGTATTCACCACATGCCATCACAATTGCCTGGCTGTCTCCCTGACCCATCTGTAAGCTCCATGAAAGTGGAGGCTGAACCTCTACTGTTGCTGTCACCACTGTTTCCAGAGCTGGTGGAAATGGTTGGGACTATGGCTGCAGTGACAGCTCCTGTGAAGGCTGCCTGCACCAAGTCAGGCTGGGCCTACATGGAGACAGGTCCCTGGGAAGTCCTGATGGGCTGGGAACCTCAGGCAGGCTGTTGGCTCCCCCACCTGAAACCGCATCTGCAGATGCTGTGAGATTAGGGTTGATGGACCTGAAACACTGAAGGATAAACTGAGAGACATCCAGGAAACACAGAAGTTTGGGTCCCGATGTGAGAGAGACAGTATCCCAAAGGACCAGGTGTCATTTTCAGGGACAGGTTAGGGACAGCTGATTTTTCCATCAGCCTTCCCCTGGGTGGTCCGTGCCCATCCATTTACTCTTGCTGGGATATTTTCTGTCTCGCAGTAGTAGTGGCGAGGCAGTCATGACAAGGAGCCTGGGTGGGTGGCTCCTGACAGAGCCAGATGCAGGTAGACTGGCAGGCCTTGTGCATTCCCCGCTTCCCCAGCCCACCTCCCTCCCACTCCTCAGGTTTGGGTGATTACAGCCAAGGATGACAGCTCTTGAAATGGACAGGGGCTACGGCAAAAGTACCAAGACTTTAATAAGATAAGGTGGGAAGTCAGAGAGAGAATGGGGCTGATAAGCCTGGGCCATCTCTACTACACAGCACCACCCCTTCTCCTCCTAAATCGCCTGCCCCTAGTCCATTACTTCTCCTACCACCCCCTTGCTAAATTTACCCAAAGAGACATGAGCTAGGGCTTGGGCTTTAGCTCAATATATACTCCATGGTATTTACTTAGCAGCCAAAGTAGCTGATTACCCCAGGGAAATGTGAACTCTGAGAGGAAGGATAACGAGACACTGAAGGATGTTCCTCCATAAAAGAAAGAGTATGACACCCAACAGCCTGCACTCCACTGACAAAGCCTTTCTCCTCAACCCACCTCCAGCCAGGCTCCTCTGAGCCCTCTTCTCGTCCAGGCCTCAACCAAATTCACAGGGTTTCTTTTTTCTTTTCTTTTCTTTTTTTTTTTGTTTTGAGATGGAGTCTTGCTCTGTCTCCTAGGCTGGAGTGCAATGGCACGATCTTGGCTCACTGCAACCTCCATCTCCCGAGTTCAAGCGATTCTCCTGCCTTAGCCTCCCCAGTAGCTGGGATTACAGGCACCCACCAACATGCCCGGCTAATTTTTGTATTTTTATTAGAGATGGGTTTTTGCCACGTTGGCCAGGCTAGTCTCGAACTCCTGACCTCAGGTGATCCTCCAGCCTTGGCCTCCCAAAGTGCTGGGATTACAAGTGGGAGCCACTGCGCCTGACCTGTTCACAGGGTTTCTAACAGCTCAAGGCCATACCCCTAGGATGACCCTGGGCCCACTTAAAGTGCCTGCCTGAGAAAACTCAAGGCTGCCAAAAACATTTACTGTTTTTTTCCAGCCAGCACCTGAAGACAGTATAGAGCCTCTGTCTCCCACTCTCTGGAGGAGGACAGGATCCTACCTCAGTAACTGCCAGCCTTAGCCACAGCTGACCTACTCGCATTTACATGAAGTCTGCATTTTTCACTTCCCTAACTCCGCTAAGCTTCTGCTTTCCTGTCCCCACTCCCTCTCTGTCTCTTAAAACACCTGTTCCCCTCTGCACAAATCAAAGAATAGTTCAGTTCTTGCAGAACTCTTTTCCCTACTGCAATAGTTACTGCTGATTAAAATCTGGCCTCCCCACTTTAATCAGTGTCCAGCTTTGTTTATCTTTGACATTCAGAATAAAAATTTATGACAAGCATAATAAATAAACACAAAAATATATGAAAGGCTACTGACTACGCCATTATAAACAAGATATAATTAGAAATTTGGAGAATGGAAATGAGAATGATGGAAATATAGAGCTCAATAAACGGGCTGATGGTAGAGCGGAGGGGCAGTGAGTCAGAAGGCCGTATGTTTCTTCAAAATAAGACCCATTGATCAGCAGTATCTGCATCCCCTGGGAACCCGCCCCAGACCGCCTGTGTCAGAATGTGCCTTTAGCACTACTCCTGAGTGAAGTGTATGCATGGTAAGTCTGAGAAGAGGTAATGTGCTTCTTAGCCTTGACTGCACACTGGAGGGATCTGGGAGCTTTAAAAAGTACTTACGCTTGGGTCCTCACTGTCAGAGAGCTTCCAAGTAAGTAGCTTGGGGTATAAAATTGTAAACGTTCTGCTGGTCATTTTAATTTACAGCCAAGTTTGAGAACCACTGACTTAGACTCTTAGAAAAGGGATAGGGATGAAAAATGTAAAAATTACAGAAAATAGAGCACAGAATTAGAAGAATCATTATACATAAGACAGAAGTCCTACCTGGAGAGACAAAAGAAAAAGGAGAAGAGGGAATACTTTCTTAAAAAAAAAATGACTTAAAATTTCCAAGAATAAAGAAAATGTTCAAGACCCTATGATAATATATCGAAAGAACTCATAGAGTGCCAAAAAGGAAACAATTTTAAACATTCACATAGAAAAATATAGGCCGAATGTGGTGGCTCACATTTGTAATCCCAGCACTCTGGGAGGCTGAGGTGGGAGGACCGCTTGAAGTCAAGAGTTTAAGAAACATTACATTGATATTTGGGAATATTAAGGACAAAGAGAAACCTTTAAAACTTCAGAGTGAAGAGGTAAATACCCAAACAGGAACAAGAACTAGACGACAGATGTCTCAACAGCCGCACCCCAATGTCATTTTGGTCTTTTCATATATTTAAAGTAGTGAAGAGAAAAAAAAATTAACTCAGCATTTTTTATCTAGTTAAACTATCATTTAAAAAGAGGGTGGAATATCCATAGTGGTACAAGGCCTCAGAGGGTTTGCCATAAAAGACCACCTCTGAACCACCTGTGTCATTCCAGGTCCATGCGTGAAACAGAGCTGGAAGTTCAAGCGCTGCAGTGGGAAAATGGAGGAGAAAGATCAGGCAGGGGCGGCAGGGGAGCAGCTCAGACTGGTCCTTCGGCCCAGGCTCCAATATGGCTCAGCACAGTGATGTAGCTGATGCTGGCTTTATTTAAATATGTGAGACTTTGCTCATTATGGATTTTGCGTTAATTTTGATTTTTCAATATTACTTGTCTTTAATTGCTCAGTTTAACAATTAAACTGACACCCCCTTAAATTTTGCTCCTGAGGCAAATGCCCCACCCACCTGACCCTGTAGGCCTCTAAGGATAGGGATATTTGCAAAAACCACCTCAGTTCATCAATGCTCCAGTCCAGGCAACATCCAGGTTCATGGTTCTTCTCTGGTTGTGAAAATTAAAAACCGGGCCACCACCCACTTCTTGGCCCTATCCCGAGCCAGCCAGCAGAGCATTGCAGAATGGGGGCTTGCATAGTGAACACTCTGAAGATTGAAATTCAGCCTGAGAACTTTGTGGCTGGAGATGGCTCCTGCTGCGAGAAGGGAATATGACAGATGGCATAAGATATTACAGTAATTTTACTGACAAAGCACTAAGCATATCATAGAAGAAGTTCAAAATCAATTCATCTGCTTCCAAGCAGAAGCACGTCTAACAGGCAGTGAAGCATCATCTTGATAATGTAGTTGTTCCAAAAGAAGAATGAATTAACCAGCCTACCCTAAATGTGTCTGTATGACATGCTTTTTTGTTTCCGTTACCCTGATAAGGACTTAAAATTCCATTTGTATGGAAATAAACCAAGCTTCCGAAGTTATCTTCCTGTTCCGGGGAGTTATCTCAGGAGGTCTGCTGCAGAACTTTCCTCTGACTAAATGGGATCTTAGGCTCAGAGCCTGCAAGGTTTCAGCTTTTGTTGTTAAATGGTAAAGCAAACCCTAATTCCAACCACTACAACTTCGATTCTTTAAGGGCCGTATCCATTAAGGTTGTTTGATTACAAACAAAGAAAACTGGCTCTGAGCAACCTGCTATCCTTTCAACAAGTTCTTTTTCTACTTAACATTAACTAAAGAATCAGCTGAGCAGGTTAAAATTAGAATGGGCACCATGCAGTGCATTGGGTGGTAGAAAATAGTTGACAACTCTGTCAGAGTTTATTCATTCCAACAACAGAACCCTTGCATCCATTCTTTTCTGCATTCTCTACAATTTTTTCAGTATGTTTTTTAGTATGATGTTTTACAATCTAGCATTCTCCCCTCAAGACTGAAAGTCCCAAGAAAATGAGTCCAACTGTTCATGTTTGAGTCATATGCCCACACTAGGTTGACAGTCTTACCAAGATGTTCCTCAGTGAGTGAGGAAGGTTCGCTAAAGAGACATGGCAGTGCTGTTCCAAGGAAAGAAAGAGCTGGGTGCTGGGTGGACAAGGACCACAGAGGAACTGAGAAGAAAAGTCATTTCTCCTACTGTCCCATCTCCAAAGAAGAGGAGGAAGTAAAAATTGAAAAATAACAGACTGATTGGCACCACTGGTCAGGCCTGTAGGTTAAAGATTAACCCCCACCCTAACCACTTGTGTTGTCTATAGATCACAGACAATGGTATGAAGAAATACTTGCCCTGCTCACCATCTCCACCTAGTCAAGTACCCCATGCTTGCTCGATCTATCATGACCCTTTCACGTGGACCCCTTAGAGCTGTAAGCCCTTAAGGGCCAGGAACTCTTTCTTAAGGGAGCTCAGTTCTTGAGACACAAGTCTGCCAACACTCCCAGCCGAATAAAGCCTCTTCCTTCTTTAACCCAGTGTCTGAGGGGTTTTGTCTGCAGCTTGTCCTGCTACATTTCTTGGTTCCCTGACCAGAAAGCAAGGTGATTAAGGGACGGTCATGGCAGCCCCTTAGGCAGCTTAGGCCTGCCCTGCAGAGCATCCCTGTGGGGGACTCTGGCCAGCTTTAGCAACATGAATCCTGAGAGCACTCCTGGGTAGGCATTTGCCCTGGTGGAATGCCTCATCAGAGCAGTGCACACAGTGCACGGCAGGACCCCACAGAGGATCAGCGCAGTGCTGAACACCGGGAAGGAACTGGCGCAAGCAGTCCGGACATCTGGAATATGGTAGTACCAGTCCTGGGAACTTACCCACTCCATTTGAGTGGAAGTGTGGCCTGATCACCCACAGCATGCCCTTATTGGCACTTTGGTCTCAGTTTTGATTTTGTTTTGGCTTGGCTTGTTTGAAAAAAAGGAAAGTGAAAGTGAGTGAATGCTTGTGTTTGAAATGGGCACCAGATGGGCAGCAGTTGCATCCGAAGTGAGTGTTGAGCCCCGAGCTGCAGTTCCGTAGGATACCTCATACAGCTAAGTGGCAGTTCATACTGGCGCCTGGTACCAGCCTTCCTAACCTAAGAGGATCTGAGATTCCTGCAAGGGAAGCAGCCAGTGTCGGGCAAGGCGAGTGAATGACCCCTTTACCCTTTCCCTTCTTGTGGCGTGAGCGTCGTTTTTGTCTGGGGAGTGGGGGTGGGGGGTGGCAGCAGAGATGGGTGAGATGCAAAGTAAGCCCACTCCATTAGGAACTATGTTAAAGAATTTCGAAAAAGGTTTTAATGGAGATTATGGGGTTACTATGACCCCAGGAAAACTTAGGATCTTGTGTGAGATAGATTGGCCAGCATTAGAAGTGGGTTGGCCATCAGAAGGAAGCCTAGACAGGTCCCTTGTTTCAAAGGTATGGCACAAGGTAACTGGTAAGCCAGGACATCCAGACCAGTTTCCATACATAGACACTTGGTTACAGCTGGCTTTAGACCCCCCACAGTGGTTAAGAGGACAGGCAGCAGCATTACTAGTGGCAAAGGGACAGACAGCCAAGGAAGAATTCCGCTCCACCCACCGAGGGAAGTCAGCTCCTATGACCCAACATCAGAGGATTCATGGTAAGAAATGGTGCCAGTGCCCCCCCCACCCTTCACCAAGAAGGAAGCCCTCCCACTCCTGAGCCCACTGTGCCCAAACTTCCACAAGGCCTATGGACCCCTAGGCCACCCAGAGTAGAAAAGAAAGGATGTGAGACCTCGAGAGAAACCCTCCCTTGGCAGCCCGTTTGAGGCCTAGAACTGGGATACAAATGCCCCTGAGAGAGCAATGGTATACTGGGGTAGAGGAGGACGGGCATATGGTGGAAAGGCATGCCTTTGTGTACCAACCCTTCACCTCTGCCAATCTCCTCAACTGGAAAAACAATACTCCATCCTATACTGAAAAGCATCAAGCAATAATTGATTTGCTCCAAACTATTATCCAGACCCACAAACTACTTGGGCTGATCGCCACCAGTTGCTCATGTACCTCTTTAACACAGATGAAAGGCGAAGGGTGCTCCAAGCAGCAACTAAGTGGCTAGAGGAACACGTTTCGGCTGATTACCAAAATCCCCAAAAGTATGTGAGGATCCAATTACCAGGAACAGACCCCCAGTAGGACTCATATGAAAGACAGAGTATGCAAAGGATAAACTGGTACAGGGAAGCCCTTCTGGAAGAGTTTAAAAAAGGGAGCTCAGAAGGCCACAAATGTTAAAAAAAAAAAAAAAAAAAAAAGTCTCTGAGGTCATTCAAGGAAAAGATGAGAGTCCTGCACAATTTTACGAGAGACTACGTGAGGCCTATTGTATGTACTCCCTTTGATCCTGACAGCCCTGAAAATCGGCACATGATTAGCATGGCTTTAGTTAGTGAAGGTGCAGAAGACATTAGAAAAAAACTACAAAAACAGGCTGGTTTTGCAGGCATGAATACTTCACAGTTATTGGAGATAGCTAACCAGGTGTTTGTGAATAGAGATGCGGTAAGCTGCAGAGAGAACTACAGAGAGAGCGAATGCAAAGCCTGGCGAAACACCGACCTGCTAGCCGCAGCTATTAGAGGGGTCCCCCTAAAGAGGTGAGAGAAGGGGGGCCCCGGGAAAAATACGCAGTCTGGCAGTCCACGTTTGCAGCGTAATCAGTGTGCTTACTATAAGGAAACAGGACACTGGAAGCACAAGTGCCCCCAGCTGAAAGGCAAACAAGGTGGCTCTGAGCAGGAAGCCTCAGACAAGGACGAAGGGGCCTTGTTCAATCTGGTAGAAGGGTTACTGGACTGAGGGGGACCGGGCTCATGTGCCCCCAAAGAGCCCATGGTCAGGATGACAGTTGGGGGCAAGGACATTGAGTGTGTTGATACTAGTGCTGAACATTCAGTAGTAAACACTCCGGGCACCTCCTTATCCAAAAAGACTATTGATATAATTGCAGCCACAGGGGTTTCGACAAAGCAAGCTTTCTGTTTGTCCCAGACCTGCACTGTGGTGGGGCATAAGGTAATTCACCAGTTCCTGTACATGCCTGACTGCCCCTTGCTTTTACTGGGAAGGGACCTACTTAGCAAGCTGAGAACCACTATCTCTTTTACAAAGCACAACTCTTTACAGCTAAAGTTACCTGGAATGGGAGTCATCATGGCCCTTACGGTTCCTTGGGAGGAGGAATGGAGACTCTTCTTAACTGAGCCAGGACAAGAGATAGGACCAGCTATGGCTAAGCGGTGGCCAGGGGTGTGGGCGGAAGACAACCCTCCAGGGTTGGCAATCAACCAGGCCCCCTTACTCATAGAAGTTAAGTCTGGGGCCCAGCTGGTCAGGCAAAAGCAGTACCAGGTCCCCACAGAAGTACTTAAGGGCATCCAGGTCTATCTCAAGCACTTGAGGGCCTTTGGAATTATAGTTCCTTGTCAGTCTCCATGGAACACTCCCCTCCTACCTGTTCCCAAGTCGGGGACCAAGGACTATGGGCCAGTACAGGACTTGCGCATGGTCAACCAAGCTAGTGACTTTGCATCCAACAGTACCTAACCCGTACACATTGTTGGGGTTGCTGCCAGCTGAGGACAGTTGGTTCACCTGCTTGGACCTAAGAGACACGTTCTTTAGCATCAGACTAGCCCCTGAAAGCCAAAAACTGTTTGCCTTTCAGTGGGAGGATCCAGGGTCAGGTGTCACCACTCAGTACACTTGGACCCAGCTCCCCCAAGGGTTCAAGAACTCCCCCACCATCTTTGGGGAGGCACTGGCTCAAGACCTCCAGAAGTTTCCTCCAGAGACCTAGGCAGTTGTGTGCGCCAAGGGAACGGATACCCTGCTTCGGCACCTGGAGGACCGTGGGTATAAGGTGTCCAAGAAGAAAGCTCAGATCTGCAGACAGCAGGTACGTTACCTGGGATTTACTATCCAACAGGGAGAGCACAGCCTGGGATCAGAAAGAAAGCAAGTCATCTGCAACCGGCCAGAGACTAAGACCAGAAGGCAGGTGAAAGAATTCTTAGGAGGTGTAGGGTTCTGCAGGTTGTGGATCCCAAACTTTGTAGTATTGGCTAAGCCCCTGTACAGAGTCACAAAGTGGGGAGATAAGGAACCTTTCAAATGGGGCTCCCAACAGCAACAAGCTTTTCATGAGTTAAAAGACAAACTCATGCCGGCCCCAGCCCGGGGCTACCTGACCTAACAAAAACTTTCACACTGTATGTGTCAGAAAGAGAAAAAATGGCAGTTGGAGTTTTAACCCAGATGGTGGGGCCCTGACCAAGACCGGTAGCCTACCTCTCCCAACAGCTAGATGGAGTTTCTAAGGGTTGGCCCCCATGCTTAAGAGCCTTGGCAGCAACTGCCCTGCTAGCACAAGAGGCAGATAAGCTAACTCTTGGGCAAAACCTAAACATAAAGGCCCCGCCATGCTGTGGTAACACTAATGAACACCAAAGGACATCATTGGCTAACAAATGCTAGACTAGCTAGGAACCAAAGCTTGCTCTGTGAGAATCCCTGCATAACCACTGAAGTTTGCAGCACCCTGAACCCCACCACCTTGCTCCCAGTATCAGAGAGCCCAGTTGAACATAACTGTGTAGAAGTGTTGGACTCAGTTTATCCTAGCAGGCCCGACTTCCGAGACCATCCTTAGACATCAGTAGACTGGGAGCTGTACGTGGACGGGAGCAACTTCGTCAACCCACAAGGAGAGAGGTGTGCGGGATACGCAGTGGTAACCCTGGATGCTGTCACTGAAGCCAAATTGTTGCCCCAGGGCACTTCAGCCCAGAAGGTCGAACTCATTGCTTTAATTCGGGCCTTAGAGCTAAGCGAAGGTAAGACTGTATGTTTACACTGACTCTCAGTATGCCTTTTTAACTCTCCAAGTGCATGGGGCATTACACAAGGAAAAAGGTCTGTTGAACTCTGGGGGAAAATATATAAAATATTAGCAAGGGATCCTGCAATTATTAGAGGCAGTTTGGAAGCCCCAAAAGGTGGCAGTCATGACTGCAGAGGACACAGGCGAGCTTCCACCTTGATTGCCTTGGGGAACTCATGAGCTGACTCAGGGGCTCAAAAGGCAGCATCCACCCCACTCCAGGGCATCAATCACAGCCCCCCTGCTCCCTCAGGTGACCTTGTACCTACTTATTCTAAAGAAGAGAAGGACGTTCTCTAGGCAGAGGGAGGGCAGGTGATAGAAGAGGGATGGATCCGGTTATCGGATGGAAGAATAGCTGTGCCACAACTGCTAGGAGCCACAGTCGTACTGGCTGTGCATGAGACCACTCACCTAGGCCAAGAGTCACTTGAAAAATCATTAGGCCGGTACTTCTACATCTCGCATTTGTTGGCCCTTGCCAAAACAGTGGTGCAGCAGTGTGTCACCTGCCGGCAGCACAATAAGCAAGGTCCAACTGTCCCACCCAGCATACAAGCTTATGGAGCAGTTGCCTTTGAAGATCTCCAAGTAGACTTCACTGAGATACCCAAATGTGGAGGTAACAAGTATTTGCTAGTTCTAGTGCGTACATACTCTGGGTGGGTGGAGGCCTATCCAGCACAGACCAAGAAGGCTCGTGAAGTAACCCATGTGCTTCTCCGAGATCTCATCCCTAGGTTTGGACTGCCCTTACAAAACGGCTCAGACAACTGGCTGGCATTTGTGTCTGACTTGGTACAGAAGACAGCAAAGGTACTGGGATCACATGGAAACTACATACCACCTACCAACCACAAAGTTCCAGAAAGCGGATGAATTGGACTATCAAAAATAGTTTAGGGAAAGTGTGTCAAGAAACAGGATTAAAGTGGGTACAAGCTCTCCCTATGGTATTAAGATTAGATGTACCCCTTCTAAAAGAACAAGATATTCCCCTTATGAAATACTATATCATAGGCCCCCTCCCATACTACAGGGACTCCCAGGCACTCCTCGAGGGCTAGGTGAAATTGAATTACAGAGACAGCTACAGGTTTTAGGGAAAATTACAAACACAATTTAGGCCTGGTTAAATGAGAGGTGCCCCATCAGCTTATTCTCCCCAGTTCACCCTTTCTCTCCTGGTGATTGGGTGTGGATCAAGGATTGGAACGTAGTCCCCTTGCGGCCATGGTGGAAAGGACCCCACACCTTCGTCTTGACGACTCCCACAGCCATAAAGGTAGAGGGAATCCCAGCCTGGATCCACCACAGCCATGTAAAACCTGCAGCACCTGAGACCTGGGAAGTGAGACCAAGCCTGGACAACTCCTGCAAAGTCACACCCGGAAGCTGACTGGTCCACGCATGGCCGAAGCATAAGGAAACTCATCGTGGGACTCATTATCCTTAAATTTTGAACTTGTACAGTAGTACTTCAACTGACCTTCCTCAGATTGAGGACTGTTCCCGGTGTATACATTAAGTCACTGAGGTAGGACAAAAGGTTGCTGCAGTCCTATTATTTTATAGTTATTATGAGTGTACCGGGATTCTAAAAGGAATTTGTTTGTATAATGCTACTCTATACAAGGTATGTAGCCCAGGAAGTGACCAGCCTGATGTGTGCTATAACCCATCTGAGCCCCCAGTGACTACCATTTTTGAAATAAGATTGAGGACTGGCAGCTGGGGAAAAGCTGACCCGAATAAATAACTGGAACAGAAGAGAAAGGAGTCCCCAAACAAATTATCTTAAAATTTGATGCCTGTGCAGCAATCAACAGTGACCTGTATGGAAATAGGATAAGATGTGGCTCTCTAGATTGGGAAAGGGGCTACATAGTAGAAAATAAGTTTGTTTGTCACGAATTAGGATTGTGTAGTGATGAATGTAGTTACTGGTCCTGTGTCATTTAGGCCATCTGGAAAAAAAGATGAGAAGGACCCTGTCCGCCTTCAAAAAGGAAACAGTAACTCTTCCTGCACTAGTGGTCACTGTAACCCATTAGAACTACTAATTACCAATCCCCTTGATCCCCGTTGGAAAACAGAATAGTATGTAACTCTAGGAATTGATGGAACTGGACTGGATCTCCGAGTAAATATTTTCATCCAAGGGGAGGTCCACAGGTGTTCTCCCAAACCAGTGTTTCAGACCTTTAAGATGAACTGAATCTGCCAACACCAGAGCTTCCATGAAAAAAAAAAAAAAAAAAAAAAGACAACTTGTTTCTCCAGTTATCAGGAAATGTAGCTCATTCCCTCAATGTTACTTCCTGTTATGTATGTGGGAGAACCACTATGGGAGACCAGTGGTCTTGGGAAGCCCGAGAATTGGTGCCTACTGATCCAGTTCCTGACATAATTCCAGTCCAGAAAGCCCAAACTAGCAACTTCTGGGTCCTGAAAACCTCGATTATTGGATAATACTGCATAGCTAGAGAAGGAAAAGACTTCACCATCCTTGTAGGAAGGCTCAATTGTGGAGGACAGAAGCTGTATAACAGCACAACAGGGACAGTCACCTGGTGGGGTCTAAACCATACTGAAAAGAATCCCTTCAGTAAATTTCCTACATTATAGACTGCTTAGGCCCATTCAGAATCTCATCAATACCGGATGGCTCCCTCTGGACTATACTGGATATGTAGGCACAGAGCCTACACTCAGTTACCCGATCAGTGGGTAAGGAGTTGTGTCATTGGCACCATTAAGCCATCCTTTTTCCTACTGCCCGAAAAAACAGGTAAGCTCCTAGATTTCCCTGTCTATGCCTCCTGAGAAAAGAGGAGCATATCTATAGGAAATTGGAAAGATGATGAGTGGCCCCCCAAAAGGATCATACAGTACTATAGGCCTGCCACATGAGCACAAGGCGGCTCGTGGGGATACTGAACCTCCATCTACATGCTCAACCAGATCATACGGTTACAGGCCGTCTTAGAAATAATCGCTAATGAAACTGGCAGAGCTTTGACTCTTTTAGCCTGGCAGGAAACCCAAATGAGAAACGCCATCTATCAGAATAGATTGGCCTTAGATTATTTTCTGGCAAATGAAGGAGTCATCTGTGGAAAATTCAAATTGACCAACTGCTGTCTGCAAATAGATGATCAAGGACAAGTAGTTGAAAATATAGTTAGAGACATGACAAAGCTGGCATATGTGCCCATGCAGGTTTGGCATAGGTTTGATCCTGGATCCTTGTTTGGAAAATGGTTTCCAGCTCTTGGAGGATTTAAAACTCTTATAATAGGAATAATAATAGTGTTAGGAACCTGCATGTTACTCCCCTGTATGTTACACGTATTTCTCCAGTTACTAAGAGGTTTCGTAACCACCTTAGTTCATCAAAAGACCTCAGCACAAGTATACATGAATCACTATCGATCTGTCTCACAAGAAGATCTAGATAGTGAGGATGAGAATGAGAACTCCCACTAGCGAGTGAGGTTCTCAAAGGAGGGAATGAGGAGAGAGGCCATTTCTCCTACTGTCCCCTGTCTCCAAAGAAAAGAAGAAAGTCAAAACTGAAAAATAACAGACTGATTGGCACCACTGGCCAGGCCTGTAGGTTTAAAGATTAACCCTCACCCCAACCACTTGTGCTATCTATAGATCACAGACAATGGTATGGAGAAATACTTGCCTTGCTCACCACCCCCACCTAGTCACATACCCCATGCTTGCTCAATCTATCACAACCTTTTCACATGGACCCCTTAAAGTTGTAAGCCCTTAAAAGGGCCAGGAACTCTTTCTTCGGGGAGCTCAGTTCTTGAGATACAAGTCTGCCAATGCTCCCAGCCGAATAAAGCCTCTTCCTTCTTTAACCCGGTGTCTGAAGGGTTTTGTCTGTGGCTTATCCTGCTACAGAACCAATTCTTCTCAAGTCAAATCCACACTTTTATGCATGCTGAAGTTTTGAAGTTTTCCAACAACGAAAGGTTTGGAAAATGCACTTTGCACTGATACAACACACAAAATCTTATCATTATCATCTTCACCATTATCAGCTAATGTTATTATTTGGAAAATCTGGCCGAGTATTAATAAAGGTGGGGTGTTTACTGTGGGAAAGTGAAGGCTGTCTTGAAATGGCTTTTTATCTCAATAGAAGAAATAAAAAAGGGTGGCCGAGAGTGGTGGCTCATGCCTGTAATCCCAGTACTTTGGGAAGCCAAAGAGTGGATCACTTGAGCGCAGGAGTTTGAGATCAGCCTGGACAACATGGCAAAACCCCATCTTTACAAAAAAAATATACAAATTAGCTTGGTGTGATGGCTTGTGCCCGTAGTCCCAGCTACTCATGGGGCTGAAGTGGGTGGATCACTTGAGCCCAGGAGGGGATCAAGAGGTTGCAGTAAGCCAAGATTGTGCCGCTCCACTCCAGCCTGGGCAACACATTGAGACTCAGTCTAAAAAAAGAGAGCGAAAATACAGAAGTGAGAAAACTGGTTATTGTTGGTTCCTGCTTCTGGAGAGCCTGGATTCCTGCTGCAGCCTGTGGGTCACTGCCCTGCCACACAAAGGACCATGTAACCATTAGGCACAATGGGGCATACACTTAGGGGCACACACAAGTTTTTTTTTAATTAGAAGAAAAAAATGAATGTTTAAGTTGAAGAAAATGCATAATGTTATGTATTTGTCTTTATACCAAAGCAGTTGCAAAATTTAACCACAAAAGTCATAATGTAGCCCCAAGTTACCCCCACTACCGTGGAATTTGTATGCTCTGTACAGGAGTGCAAGGGCTAACTTTACTCCCATTCCTGACCAACGATCTTCCTCCAGCTCACATGGGACCTTGCTGAATCATCCCCAGTGCTTTTCTCAGAAATGGGATCTAAAGTTATTCACAAATTCTGCATTCTTTCCTTTTTTAAAAACTCTACTTCTGCGACAGATTACAAATCCTGCATTCTTTATTCAATAGATATTAATTAAGTATTTAGTATTACACATGGAGACACTCTGCAAAATACTGGGACAAAATTGGCCAAGATAGGCTTAGTTTTTGTGCTTATAGGGATTAAAGACAAATTGTGGAAGCATGTAATCAATGTGCTTATCTTACTGGGCTGTAATTACTTAGTTAATAGGGGAATATATATCCATGTCTAAGATTTTCTACATTTATGCTGATCATAGCATATATAACCTACACTCTGTACTTGACATTCACACACACACACACACACACATGCACAGAGTTCAGACAAATATGTTGCCTCTTCTTCTGTAACTTTTCCCCAAAATGCCTATCCTAACTACCCCCATGAAGCCCCCGATAAGAACCCTTATTCAAACAAGTCCAGAATACAGACTTCTCATTGGGACACTGCAAGAACAGAGGAAAGAATGGATGAATGGATGGTGTTAAATTAATATGTTAAGACCCTACCCCCCAAATGGATGGTATTAAGACAATGGGTCTTTAGGAAGTAATTAGGTCATGAGGGTGGAACTTTCACGATGAGGCAGTGCCCTATAAGAAGAGACATGCAACAGCTTCCTCTCCACAATGTAAGAAAACCTGGACCCTGCTGGCACACTAATCTTGGACTTCTCAGACTCCAGAACTGTGAAATGTTTGTTTAAGCCACCCAATCTATAAGGTACTTTTGTTACAGCAGGTCAAACAAAGTGGGATGGATGGATGGATGGATGGGCAGACAGACGGATGAATAATAGACTGAATAGATGAATAAGACATGGATGGGTGGAGGGAAGAAATAACGAGGATGAAAGAAGATGAATAGGGAGATTGAGGAGTGGATGTCTAGATAAATAAATACATAAAAGAAGAAAAAGAAAATGAAAGAAAAAATGAATAGATAGAAAGATGGATAAATTAATATACATATAGAACTTTGACAGTAGGGATAAATAAATGGGTAGATGGAAGGAGAAAGCAAGAATTGATTTGAGGAAAAAGAGAATGAAGGGATGTGTAAATATATTATTTAAAAAATTATAGAGGATTCAGTAAGCATGAACATAAGGGTGAAATGAGTTAATGGATGAATAGATGGACAATTAGATAAATGAACATTGTGATGGGCTACTAAATGGGCAGATGGAAGAATCAAGTAATGCAGTAAGAAGGGATAGATGTAGGGAAGGTCGAATTGATATTTGGAAGGGCAGATATACAGATGAATAGGAGGGTGATGCAAGATACATACACTGATGACTGAATGTATAATAATGAGTGGCCAAAGTAACATAGGTAGAAATAGACGGAGTTTCATTTGGTCGGGTACAGGGAAAGGTAGATTCGTGAGTACATGAATTTATGAGTGGATTGCATGAATAACTGGATGAGTGGATAGATGAATGGATGATGAATTGGTGAATGAAGATTCAATAAACACGTGGGCATATGAGCATATATGAGAAGATACTGTATTTAAAATGATATACTAGAATGTGGAACACAAAGTGTTATGTTATAGCTTGGCCTAATACTGCTTTCAACTCTTTGGGGTCTGAATGTCTCAGAAGGCATCTGAGGTAATTAGCTCTGTAAAACCTTGAAAGCAGATTTTCATTTGGGCTGCAGTGACACAGGAAGACTTTATAGGGAGGCTGGCATATTCACCAAAGTGAAGAAAACATGGCGCTGAAGGGAGCTGAGGGCCCCACCTTTTCCTCCTCAGGATGAAGAATTCCTCACCTCCTATTTCTCTGAGATAATTTGTCTGTCGGAGATTGTCACTGATAAATTGTTTGTTGCTACTAAATAACAAAACATTCGGGGTGGGAAGATATTCTGCAGGTTCTCAGATGTTCCCTTTTCAGTTGTGGCACATATGCATTTATTCTTCTAGTTAGATTCCTGTTTAGAAGGGCCTGCTCTGTGCCAGGTCCTGGGCAAATCCCCATGTGGATGACAGGAAAGAGTAAGACAATCACTGCACTGCACTGAGTCCCAGAGCCTCTACACTTAATAGCCACATGACCCTGGGCAAGCTCCCTATCTCATGTCATCGTTATAGCAATCCCATGAAGTGAGTACTATGATCATCCCAGTTTCAAAGACGAGAAACCTTAGGCACAATGTGATTGGAACACATAAAACACTCCCTGTATAACAGGCACTGTTTTAAGTGTTCAAAAACATTAGATTTTTTTTGTTACTCTGCTGTAGGTTACAAAATTCGTCCCAATCCCCCACTCTCTCCCTGACTTTGTGACTTTGTAATGTCACTGCAGCAATTCCCATCAAGAGATGGCATCTATCTCCTTAATTCTTGAATCAGGGCTGGCTTCAGCCAACAGAATGTGACAGATGTGATGTTGTGCCAATCCCAAACCTAGGCCTCAAGGGACACTGAGGGTTTTTCTGTCTCTTGGACCTGACGTTGCCATGTGAAAAAACTCAAGCTAGCTCCTAGAGGATGAATGACTTTATGGTTGAGAACTCTGGACACCTGGTGACAAGTAGCCAACTTCCAGACCTGGGAGTGAAGGCCTTCTAGACCAGTCAGTCCCCAGATGACCCTCAACTAGTCGACTACAACAAGTGACCCTCAACTAGTGAGCCCATCTGAGATCAGTTAAGCTTCGCCTAGATAAGCAGAACTGCCCAACTGCTCCCCAGACTTGTGAGCTAGACTCATGGCTATTGTTTTAAGCCACTGAGTTAGGAGTAATTTGGGAGACATGACAGGAACCTACAAAAGCCACGTAAGTTTGAAAGATAGACCAACTTAAAATGACCAAGATATGAATACATGGCAGCACAGAAATGGAAGGAACTCTCCTCCACAAGGCAATCAGCGAGGTTCCTGGAGAGGGTGGTGTTGGGATCAAGCCTTGAGAAAAGTAGAGTCAAGTTCCTGCCAGGAGTGTCTGCAGGGCATCACCATCACCATTGGCAGAGAAGTGAAACCTAAGCCCCAAAAGCCCACCCAAGACCCTCAGACAAATAGGTGAGTCAGGCTTTCTTCCAGCTACCAGAATCATGACTTGGGTAGGCACCAAGCTGGTCAGGACAAGCAGCACAACATCTCCACTTCGGGGCCAGACTGCTGGACATCAAGCTACAATCTAAAACACCCAGCCAGGGGCTACGCTCTCCATCTCCCTGCTTCTCCCACCCATGCACTCACCAAATCCCTTATCCTCCCATACTCCCATCAGCATTCATAACAGCTCCTGTCAAGAACCAGGTAGCTCCAGACTAAGGGAAATGCTCAAAGCCATGTTCAATGTCAAAATGAGACAGGAGAAATTATGTTTAATTCAACAAGGAAGCAACTGGCCTTGGAGATGAGATGTGGTAGGCAAGAAGACAGGGGTGCCTGCCAGCTGCAGTTACCACAAAGAGGTGCTCTGTGTGCAGTATATACCACACACCGGCCATGGGGCTACTGACTCTCTGGGAAGGAACACACGGCCAACTACTGAGTGGGCAGCTGCAGAGGGAGCTAGGCATGATATCTAAACTGGCTTTGATCAAAAAGATATACATACTCATAGTTTAAGAATCAAGTACATTTACAAGACTTGCTACAAAAATAGCAGCCTTCTGCCTCTCTCTATTCCTCCCACCCCCAACTCCCAGAGACAACCACTTTCAACATTTAGCTGATTCATTTGATATTACCTTGATATCTCTGAAATATAAAAAAGGACCAATATAGTGTGCTTTTAGTTTTAAGTATTATCTCTGATCTTCCATAGTTAGAACATTCCTCTTTCACAGCTCCCCTGCCTCCACCATACCTTACCTTCCTTCCCGCCAACTTTCCCACATAGGTCTTCTTGAAGGAATCTCTCCAGACCATTCCGACTTGCTCCAGTCTGCACGAATCACCCTCATATCTGGTGCACAGCTGTTGCCCTGGGGTCTCCCTTCATTCTGTATCTGAGAATTTCCTTCACAACTCTTTTCAGTTAGATATCCTGCATTTCCATTCTCTGTTTTTCTCATTCCCCTGATTTAAACCCTACTTTTGGTGGAGCACATCTCCTAATAATTTGATAACAGAGTATAGGAGACTTTAATGTCTAAGAAAGCTATTATTCAGTCCTTACATTTGCTTGATAGCTTGTCTGGATGAAGATTTCTAGGTTGAAAAGTATTGTCCTTCCAATCTTCCAAGGCATTAAACCAACACTGGCTTCTAGCTTCCAGTATTGCTGCTGAAATGTTTCAAGCCATTCTGTTTCCTGATCCTTTGTATATGACACAATTTTTTTTTTCCCTTCCTGGAAGCTTCTAGTATCTTCCCTTTGTCCTTAGTATAATAAAATTTTATAATACAACAAAAAAGCTATAAAAAGAAACATTCAGAGAACAAGTATTGAACGCTAAAAATTGTAGAACATGAACAAAAATTCCTACAGAAGTGTTGGAAGACAAATATTTAAAAATCTACAATAAAGACCAGGCACAGTTGCTCACACCTGTAATCCTAGCTCTTTGGGAGACCGAAGCAGGTGGATCGCCTGAGATCAGGAGTTCAAGACCAACCTGACCAACATGGTGAAACCCCATCTCTACTAAAAATACAAGTATTAGCTGGGCACAATGGCGGGCACCTGTGATCCCAGCTACTCGGGAGGCTGAGACATGAGAATAGCTTGAACCCAGGAGGTGGAGGTTGCAGTGAGCCGAGATCGCGCCATTGCACTCCAGCCTGGGCAACAGAGCAAGACTCTGTCTCAGAAACAACAACAACAACAACAACAACAAAATAAAATAGAGAGGAAAGGCAATCTGAGGATACTTCTGGTTGTGCTGACTTCTTTCATGTAACAGGCTTTCCTCAGCTGTCTGGAGATCCTGAGCTATCTGTGTAATTTAAGGTGAGGACACTAACACACTGATGGCAGGCTCAATCACATGATGAGATCTATCAACTATGGGCTTTACCAGAGAGGAGTCATGGGGCATTCCCTTAAAGACCCTCCAATATCAGTATCACTGGGGAAACCGACCAAGAAGAGAGACCTAAAGATTTCTCTAAACCCCTGCCTATAAAATACAGGCCTGGCAGTCAGCATCCTGGAAGCTGAGTGTGAGAAGAAAACCAGGGGTCATTCAATATAGAAATGTTCATATAACCCCATTTTCAGTACAGCACCCCTGCTGTCTTTCATGCCTGGTGTTTCACCCTCTCTGAGAAGATATACTTTCTGTTTTTTCAAGCCTCATCTTCACCTCCACTTCCAGAAGTACCAGGAAGTGCCAATTCCCGAGCCTTTAGTGGTTCTTCAGTGTAAATCAGGCTGCTTCTCAGTAGACCAGAGAAAGCTGACTCCTAAGCCAGAGGGGGGAGAAGCAAATCAGTTCCCACTTGTCCATGTGCTTTTCAACTCCCCAAATTTCCATGTTTTTGTTTCCTCTCCCTTTTTTTGAGTTTATATATATCCATATTTTAAACCTTCTTACTTTCTCTTTACTCAGAACTGCACTAATACACTAGTTGATGTATACATTCAATCAGCCATCTATACCTAGAACCTAAGCTGGCTTTCAACCACCAAAGAAATCCCTACTTTCCTTTTAGTTTCCTAAGAACAACCAAATACCCTTCCTATGGAACTATGAAAGAGAGAAAAGGTCCCACAATCTCTCACTCTGGGCTGTAGTAGATGATAACAGCTATTGTTTGGGACTGCCCAGCCCCATTCCCTTTCTGTGGTTGGGCATATAATCCACAAATAACCAATCATAGCATCTCATTACCGAGGGCAGTGATGGGCTCAGGAGTAGACATACGATTCAACCAAGACCGATCAGCATCCTTTCCTGGGACAAATATACAGATGTTGGGAAGAGCAACTGCAATAGAAAAAGAGTTTCTACGATGAAAAGTTGTTAATCTGGGGCTGCCAGGGGCTATCTTTTCAACACATAGAAAACACCTGTTTATAATGAGGAAAAAATAAAGCCAAGCAGAGATGTGTGAGAGAGAAAGTGAGTCCAAAAGAGAGGCACAGAGAATGCTGACAGCATGCAAACAGGAAAAACAGAAAGGGAAGGAGATCTGGAATAAGATGAAAAGAATTTTGTACCATGGACATGGAGACTGGAAACAGTTTTTAGAATGGGAAACAGGGAAGAAGTACAAAACTAACAACATGAAAATAGATGAAAGTATAAAACTCACTGTAAAGATAAAAATGTAGTCAAATTCAGAATACTCTAAACTGCAATGGTGGTGGACACATCATTTTTAACTCTAGTGTAAAAATTTAAACACAAAAGTAATAAAATAACTATAGCTGTAATAATTTGTCAGTGGGTATGTGACCTATAACAGGTGTAAATTGTGACGTTAATATAAAATGTTGGGGGAAGAGAAGTTAAAAGTGTAAAGCTTTTGTATGAAATGAAAGTTAAATTGATATCAGCTTAAAATATAATGACTTAACTATGATGTAGGTAAGCCTTGTAATCTCACACACACACACACACACACACACACAAATCTGACATAGATACACAAAAGATAAAGAGAAAGGATTGCCCCTACAAAAAGTTCTATCACATAGGAAGACAGTGAGAGAGAAAGAATGGAACAAAGGAAATACAAAATAGTAAGAAAACAATAAAATGGCAATATTAAATTCTTACCTATCAAAAATTAATTTATATGTAAATGGATTAAGTTCTCTGATTTAAAAATACAGAGTGGCTGAATGAATTGAAAAACAACATTCAGATAAATTCTGCTTAAAAGAGACACAGTTTAGCTTTAAGGACTCAAAGACCTGACTTAGGCTTTCAGTCCATGACTGAAAGGGACAGAAAAATATATTTCATGATGATAGTCATGAAATCCTTGTCCATGCCTACGTCCTGAATGGTACTGCCTAGGTTTTCTTCTAGGGTTTTATGGTTTTTAGGTCTGACATTTAAGTCTTTAATCCATCTTGAATTAATTTTTGTATAAGGTGTAAGGAAGGGATCCAGTTACAGCTTTCTACATACAGCTAGCCAGTTTTCCCAGCACCATTTATTAAACAGGGAATCCTTTCCCCATTTCTTGTTTTTCTCAGGTTTGTCAAAGATCAGATGGTTGTAGATGTGTGGTGTCATTTCTGAGGGCTCTGTTATGTTCCATTGGTCTATATCTCTATTTTGGTAGCAGTACCATGCTGTTTTCTTTACTGTAGCCTTGTAGTATAGTTTGAAGTCAAGTAGCGTGATGCCTCTAGCTTTATTCTTCTGGCTTAGGATTGTCTTGGCAATGCGGGCTCTTTTTTGGTTCCATATGAACTTTAAAGTAGTTTTTTCCAATTCTGTGAAGAAAGTCATTGGTAGCTTGATGAGGATGGCATTGAATCTATAAATTACCTTGGGCAGTATGGCCATTTTCACGACATTGATTCTTCCTACCCATGAGCATGAAATGTTCTTCCATTTGTTTGTGTCCTCTTTTATTTCACTGAGCAGTGGTTTGTAGTTCTCCTTGAAGAGATCCTTCACATCCCTTGTAAGCTGGATTCCTAGGTATTTTATCCTCTTTGTAGCAACTGTGAATGGGAGTTCACTCATGATTTGGCTCTCTGTTTGTCTGTTATTGGTGTATAGGAATGCTTGTGATTTCCTGCACATTGATTTTGTATCCTGAGACTTTGCTGAAGTTGCTTATCAGCTTAAGGAGATTTTGGGCTGAGACGATGGGGTTTTCTAAATATGCAATCATGTCATCTGCAAACAGAGACAATTTGATTTCCTCATTTCCTAACTGAATACCCTTTATTTCCTTCTCTTGCCTGATTGCCCTAGCCAGAACTTCCAACACTATGTTGAATAGGAGTAGCAAGAAAGGGCATCCTTGTCTTGTGCCGGTTTTCAAAGGGAATGCTTCCAGTTTTTGCCCATTCAATATGATATTGGCTGTGGGTCTGTCATAAATAGCTCTTATTATTTTGAGGTACGTTCCATCAATGCCTAGTTTACTGAGAGGTTTTAGCATAAAGGGCTGTTGAATTTTGTCAAAGGCCTTTTCTGCATCTATTGAGACAATCATGTGGTTTTTGTCATTGGTTCTGTTTATGTGATGTATTACATTTATTGATTTGCGTATGTTGAACCAGCCTTGCATCCCAGGGATGAAGCCAACTTGATCGTGGTGGATGAGCTTTTTGATGTGCTTCTAAATTCTGTCTGCCAGTATTTTATCGAGGATTTTAGCATGGATGTTCATCAGGGACATTGGTCTAAAATTCTCTTTTTTTGTTGTGTCTCTGCCAGGCTTTCGTATCAGGATGATGCTGGCCTCATAAAATGAGTTAGTTAGGATTCCCACGTTTTCTATTGATTGGAATAGTTTCAGAAGGAATAGTACCAGCTCCTCTCTGTATCTCTGGTAGAATTTGGCTGTGAATCCGTCTGGTCCTGGACTTTTCTTGGTTGGTAGGCTATTGATTATTGCCTCAATTTCAGAGCCTGTTATTGGTCTATTCAGAGATTCAAATTCTTCCTGGTTTAGTCTTGGGAGGATGTATGTGTACAGGAATTGATCCATTTCTTCCGGATTTTCTAGTTTATTTGTGTAGAGGTGTTTATAGTATTCTCTGAGGGTAGTTTGTATTTCTGTGGGATTGGTGGTGATATCACTTTTACCATTTTTTATTGTGTCTATTTGATTTTTCTCTCTTTTCTTTATTAGTCTTACTAGCGGTCTATCAACTTTGCTGATGTTTTCAAAAAACCAGCTCCTGGATTCACCGATGTTAGGCTGTCGATTTTAGATCTTTCCCACTTTCTCTTGTGGGCATTTCGTGCTACAAATTTCCCTCTACACACTGCTTTAAATGTGTCCCTCCGATTCTGGTATGTTGTGTCTTTGTTCTCATTGGTTTCAAAGAACATCTTTATTTCTGCCTCCATTTAATTATTTACCCAGTAGTCATTCAGGAGCAGGTTGTTCAGTTTCCATGTAGTTGTGTGGTTTTGAGTGAGTTTCTTAATCCTGAGTTCTAATTTGATTGCACTGTGGTATGAGAGACAGTCTGTTGTGATTTCTGTTCTTTTACATTTGCTGAGGAGTCCTTTACTTCCAACTATGTGGTCAATTTTGGAATAAGTGTTATGTGGTGCTGAGAAGAATGTATATTCTGTTGATTTGGGGTGGAGAGTTCTGGAGATGTCTATTAGGTCCGCTTGGTGCAAGGACTTCATGACTAAAACACCAAAAGCAATGGCAACAAAAACCAAAATAGACAAATGGGACCTAATTAAACTAAAGAGCCTCTGCAGAGCAAAAGAAACTACCATCAGAGTGAACAGGCAACCTACAGAATGGGAGAAAATTTTTGCAATCTATCCATCTGACAAAGGGCTAATATCCAGAATCTACAAAGAACTTAAACAAATTTACAAGAAAAAAACAACCCCATCAAAAAGTGGGCAGAGGATATGAAGAGACATTTCTCAAAAGAAGACATTTATGCAGCCAACAGACACATGAATAAATGCTCATCATCACTGGTCATCAGAGAAATGCAAATCAAAACCACAATGAGATACCATCTCACACCAGTTAGAATGGTGATCATTAAAAAGTCAGCAAACAACAGATGCTGGAGAGAATGTGGAGAAATAGGAACGCTTTTACACTGCTGGCAGGAGTGTAAACTAGTTCAACCATTGTGGAAGACAGTGTGGCGATTCCTCAAGGATCTAGAACTAGAAATACCATTTGACCCAGCCATCCCATTACTAGGTATATACCCAAAGGATTATAAATCATGCTACTATAAAGACACATGCACACATATGTTTATTGAGGCACTATTCACAATAGCAAAGACTAGGAAGCAACCCAAATGTCCACCAATGATAGACTGGATTAAGAAAATGTGGCACATATACACCATGGAATACTATGCAGCCATAAAAAAGGATGAGTTCATGTCCTTTGCAGGGACATAGATGAATCTGGAAACCATCGTTCTGAGCAAACTATTACAAGGACAGAAAACCAAACACCGCATGTTCTCACTCATAGTGGGAACTGAACAATGAGAACACTTGGACACAGAGTGGGGAACATCACACACTGGAGTCTGTCCTAGGGTAGAAGGCTAGGGGAGGGATAGATTTAGGAGAAATACCTAATGTAAATGACGAGTTAATGGGTGCAGCAAACCAACATGGCACATGTATAACTATGTAACAAACCTGCACATTGTGCACATGTACCCTAGAACTTAGTGTATAATTAAAAAAAAAAAAGAAGAAGAAGAAAAAGAAAATGATAAACAAAAAAGAGCCAGCGTGGCTATTTTTATATCAGACAAAATAGACTTTAAGTAAAAGAAAATGTCACAAGAGACAAAGAAGGTCATTATATAATGATAAAGTGGTTAATTCATCAAGAGGATATAAGAATTGCAAATATATAATGCATGTTGGTTGCACACTGGAGCACCTATTAAATAAAGCAAATATTAATGGGAGGGAGAAATAGACAACAATACAGTAATAGTAGAGGACTCCCATTTTCTTTCTTTCTTTCTCTTTCTTTCTTTCTTTCTTTCTTCCTTTCTTTTCTTTTTTGAGAGAGAGAGTCTTGCTCTTCCGCCCAGGTAGGAGTACAGTGGTATGATCTCAGCTTACTGCAACCTCTGCGTTCCGGGTTCAAAGGATTCTCATGCTTCAGCCTCCCGAGTAGCTGGGATGACAGGCATGCACCACGATGCCCGCTAATTTTTGTATTTTTAGTAGAGACAGGGTTTCTCTATGTTGGCTAGGCTGGTCGTGAACTCCTAGCCTCAAGTAAACCACCTGCCTCGGCCTCCCAAAGTGCTGGAATTACAGGCGTGAGCCACTGCACCAAGCCAGTAATCCCACTTTCAATAATTTATAGATAATCCAGTCAGAAAATAAATAAGGAAACAGTGGACTTGGGGCTAATGGCCCTAACAGACATATACAGAACACTCCACCCAACAGCGGCAAAATACAAATTCTTTTGAAGTGCACATGAAAAAACACCCAGGACAAATCATATGTTAGGCTACAAAACAAGTTTTAACATATTAGAAAAGACTGAAATCATATCAATTTTCTTTTCCAACAAAATGGTATAAAACTGGAACTCAAGAACAGGGGGACAGTTGGAAAATTCACAAATATGTAGAAACTAAACAATACACATCTAAACAATCAACAGGTCAAAGAAGATGTCAAAAGGGAAAACAAACAAAAAAAAAACCTTGAGATGAATGAAAATGAAAAAATAGCATATCAAAACTATATGGCATGCAGCTAAAACAGTTCTAAGAGTTCAGTTTATAGTGACCAACACCTACATAAAGAGAAAACATCTCAAATAAGCAACCTAACTTCACACTTTAAGGAATTAGAAAAAAAAAAAAAAGAGCAAACTAAGGCCCAAGTCAGCAGAAGGAAGGAAATAAAAATCAAAACAGAAACAAATAACTGAAATACAGACTAGGAAAATAACAGAAAACATCAGGAAATTAAGACTTGTGTTTTTTTTTTTTTAAGAGATAAGCAAAATTGACAAACCATTAGATAGACTAAAAAAAGAAAACTTTCAGATAAAAAAATCTTTAAAATTAATAAAATTATAAATGAAAGAGCAAACATTACAACTGACATAACAGAAATATAAAAGATTTCTAGAGATACTAGGAACAATTATATGTCAACAAATTGGATAGCCTAGAGAAACAGATAAATTCCTAAAAACATACAACCTACCAAGACTGAATCATGAAGAAATAGAAAATCCAGGCTGGGTGCGGAGGCTCACGCCTGCAGTCCCAGCACTTTGGGAGGCTGAGGCGGGTGGATCATAAGGTCAGGAGATCGAGGCCATCCTGGCTAACACGGCGAAACCCCGTCTCTACTAAAAACACAAAAATTAGCTGGGCGTGGTGGCGGGTGCCTGTAGTCCCAGCTACTCGGGAGGCTGAGGCAGGAGAATGGCGTGAACCCAGGAAGCGGAGCTTGCAGTGAGCCGAGATCGCACCACTTCACTACAGCCTGGGCTACAGAGCCAGACTCCATCTCAAAAAAAAAAAAGAAAGGAAAAGAAAAGAAAAGCCAAACAGACCAATAATGAGTAAGGAAATTATATCAGTAATCAAAAACTCCCAATAAAGCCAAGACCAGTACCTGACAGTTTTATTGGTGAACTCTACCAAACATTTAAGGAAGGATTAACACCAGTCCTTATCAAATTTTTATCTGAAAAACTGAATAGGAGGAAGTACTTCCAAATTCATTTTATTAGGCCAACAATATCCTGATATTAAAGCCAGACATTATAAGACAACTACTAATCAATATCCCTAATGAACACAGACATAAAAATCTTCCACAAAATACTAGCAAATCGAATTTATCAGTACATTAAAAGGATCATACATTATGATTGAGCAGGATTTATTCTTTGAATGAAAGGATGATTCAACATACACAAACCAATAAATGGGAACCCACATTAGCAGAATGGAGGACATAAAACATGATTATCACAACAGATGCTAGAAAAAAAATCTGACAAAATTCAACATGCTTTCATGATAAAAACTCTCAACAAGTAACAACTACATATGACAAACCCACAGCTAACATGACACTTAACTGTGAAAAGTAGAAAGTTTTTCCTCTAAGATCAGGAACAAGACAGGGGTGCCCATTTGTGTCACTTCCATTCAATCTAATACTGGAAATCCTACTCAGAGCAATTAGGTAAGAAAAAGAAATAAATGGCATCCAAAGAGGAGAGAAAAAAGAAATTGTCTATGTTTGTTGATGACATGATCTTATATATAGAAAACCCTAAAGATGCCACCAAAAAACTGTTAAAACTAACAAATTCAGTGAAGTTGCAGGATATAAAACTACATACAAAAATCAGTAGCAACTATATACACTAACAACAAAGTACCTGAAAACAGAAATAAACAATTCAATTTATAATACCATCAAAAAATAAAATAATAATAAATTTAACCAAGGAAGTGAAAACACTGACAAAAAATTGAAGATGATATAAGTAAATGAAAAAATATATTTATGAATTGGAAGAATCAATATTGTTAAAATGGCCACATAATCAAAAGTAATCTACAGTTTGAATGCAACTCCTATCAAAATTCCAATGTCATTCTTCACAGAAAAAGTAAAAATAATCTTACAATTGGTATGAAGCCACAAAATAACACCAAATAGCCAAAGCAATCATGAGTGAGAAGAAAAAAGCCAGAAGCTTCCATATTGTTTAGAAGTTAGAAATGAAACAAAACAAAAATCAAAGCTGAAGGCATCACACTACCTGATCTCAAAATATATTACAAAGCTACAGCAATTAAAACAACATGGTACTGGCAGAAAAACAGACACATAGAACAATGGAACAGAATAGACAGTCCAGAAATATATCCATATATATATATATATACACATATATATACAGCCAATCTTCAACAAAGGTATTAAGAATACACAATGGGGAAAACATAGTCTCTTCTTCAATAAATGGTATTGGTAAAACTATGTATCAACATGGAAAAGAATTAAATTAGATTATACCATATACAATAATAAACTCAAAATAAATTACTCAAATATAAGACCTGGAAATGCAAAATGACTAGAAGAAAACATAGGAGAAAAGCTTCTTGACATTGGTCTGGGTAATGATATTTTGGATATGGCACCAAAAGCATAGGCAGCAGAAGCAAAAATAGACAAATAGGATTATATCAAGCTACAAAGCTTCTTCACAGCAAAGGAAACAGTTAACAGAAGAGACAACCTACAGAATGGGAGAAAATATTTGCAAGCTGATTTCCAAAATATATGAAGAACTCAACTCAATAGCAAAAAACAAACAAACAAAAAACAACCAAATAACTTTATTAAAACACAAGCAAAGGGACCAGGTGCGGTGGCTCACACCTGTAATCCCAGCACTTTAGGAGGGCAAAGCAGCAGGATCTGTTGAGCCCAGGAATCTGACACCAGACTGAGCAAAATGATGAGACACTGTCTTTACAAAAAAAGAAAGAAAAAAAAATTAGCTGGGTGTGATGGAGCATGACTGTGGTCACAGCTTCTCAGGAAGCTGAGGTGGAAGGATTACTTGAGCCTGGGAGGTCAAGACTGCAGTGAGCCACGACTGTGCCACGGCAGTGCAGCCTGGTTGACAGAACAAGACTCTGTCTCATATGTAAACATATGGATATATGTCTCAACATAAAACAAACAAAAATCGGCAAAGGACCCAATAGACATAAAAATAGCCAACAGTTATATGAAAAAATGTTCATCATCACTAGTCTTCAGGAAAATGAAAATTAAGACCACAATGAGACATTACCTCACACTTGTTAGAATGGCTATTATCAAAAAGACAAAAGTAAGCGTTGATGAGAATGCTGAGAAAAAGGAACCCCTGTACATTGCTGGTAGAAATGTAAATTAATACAGCCACTTTGTAAAACAGTATTGACATTCCTAAAAAAATTGAGAATAGAATTACCATAGGATCTAGTTGTCTCGCTTCCAAGTATTGTGAAAGTTGATTCTACAAATTGGGTCATTCTAACTGAATGAAAACAGAGTTGAGAAGCCAGAGGGGAAAAACACTCAGGGTACGTAACACCACTCGAAGAATGTAGTTATTTGCAAGCCTGGCTGTGAAATTGCCTGTAGTAACCTGAAGTCAGTTATATCTAATAGCTACTGACACAACCTGGTGCAAATCTAGGACTAGTTTTACCATCACCACCACTCACCAATCAGAGCTTGCTCACTCCCCAGAACTTTACAAGTGCCACCAACTTTCTTGAAGAACAAATACGTAACATTTCTCCTTGTTATAAAACTTCCAACCTTCTCTTTGTTCTTTGGATACATCGAAGACCACGCAGTCTGTGTATATCTTCCCAATTGCAATTTTTCCTAAACAAAATATTTTCATGTCAGAGATTCGTCTCTATAGTTTATTTGACTTCAACAGTATATATCAAAAGGAAATGAAATCGGTATGTCAATAAAACATGTGCACTCCCATGTTCTTTGCAGCAGTATTCACAATAATCATGATACAACATCAACCTAAGTGTCCATCAATGGATGAGTAGATACAGCAAATGTGAGATTGATATATATACACACACACACACACACATACATATATGTATAATGGAATACAATTCAGCTTTGAAAAAAGGATAATTCTGTCACTTGTTCTCACAAGTGACATGGCTCCGGGACTCACACCTCCATCACAGAGTTTTACAATCCTAGCCACAGGAGGGCCCCCATAATCCTCCTCAGGCCTCCAGCTGAACACAGAGCTACCCAGAGACTTTGCAGAGGCACCGCTCAAGCCCACCTGGAATCCCACAGTCAGCCTGGTGCCAGCTGCCATGCCAAGGAGGGAGGCCAGGCTCTTTGCACACCCCCAGGAGAGACAGCACAGCTGCTGTGCAGAGGAGATGCCAGACCACACACTACACCACTCCTGGCCTCGGCTGCTTCCTGCAAAATGGGGCTTACCTGCTGCAGGTCCCCCGTGCAGTTGACCCACCCCTGCAGAAACACTGGCCTTGGCTAGGTGTTTCTCTGAGACCCAGACTCCCAGAGGCCACCGACAAGCCACAGACATCTGCCACTTTCTGCTGACCCCAGGCCAGGGAGAGAGGAGGCCTGGCACCTCTGCATGCCCCCAAGAACAAAATCCAGAACTGATTCTGCAGGAGCAAAGTGTGAGTCGGCCATGTGCCCCCCGGATGCCAATCTCCAGTGCCCTGAGGGGCCCTCCCTTCCCCCGTGAAAGGCCACCTGGCTCCTGCCTGAACATTTCCGCTGTAACCACAGCTCTTCTGAGAGCCCAGTCCCCACAGGCCTGTGATCTGCCCTCAGGCTCCCACCACCTGGGCCTTCTGCCTGCCCCCCGCCTGAGGGTTCTATCAGCCTCTCAGGGACCAGGCAGCCCCCTCCCTGTCACAGCCAATGCCTGACGCCTAGGGTGCCCCAACCCCAGTCCAGCCCCTTAACGCATTTATGCCTGAGGTTGCAATTTTTTAAAATTTTTCCAATCAGACCTTAGCGATGATCTTGAGCAGTAGGATATAAATAAGTCCCATATGCTTAGCATGCCAATAATGGAACACTAGGCATAAATGGGTTTTAAGGACCCATGCTCTCTGTCCAGTAGGCCATCTAAGGGCTTGGGAACTGTGGCACTATGTAGACCAATCCAACAGTGCTGGCACCTGACCACTTTTCCCAGGGCCTGAGGTCAGGCCAGCCCAACCAGTTGACACCACCACAACAGACACCCATCCACAGGGGCTGAAAGGCAGGGTATATCCCCTGTCCCTCACAATGCAACAGCATTACCACATCAAAGGAAAGAGAGCCATACACTGTTCATATTGGGCTGAAAAGGTTCTGCCCCAAAACCACTCTTGTGGAGAGTCTCAAGACAGGTGTGTTCCATAGCTCTCAACCCACTGTGGCCTGGATGTAGACAACAGTGAGGATCTGAACTAAGAATAATGAGTCCCAGGACTGGTGTGATTGGGAATAGATCACATTCCTGCCTATCTAGCACATGGAGCTGGTGCAGCCCCCTCACCCCATGTAGAGACCTCAGCACATGTCACTGGGAGCTCCCAAAGCCGATCCCCATAAGGGTTGGTCCCTATACTTGGCACTGGAGTATTTGTGGGCAAGCCAGGGAGGCCAGCTCTGCCCAGTTCTACCCACCCCCTGCTGAATAGAAGACTCAGGGCACCAAGCACCTCACTGTCCAGCCCATCACCCGAAGCAACAGAGAGCACCTCCAGGTAAACAAAGACCAAGTACCTACCTATCTGCTGTGCTACAAGCTGGCTCTTACCGATCAGCGCCATCTACTAGCCTGCAGGTTGAACTGCACAGCCAAACATAAAGCTTGGCCAACGGAAGGGCGTGGGCTATAGAAGCAAAGCTAAAAGACCCTACACAACATACTCTACAGTCACTCCCTAGGGAAAGGGAAGGATGGAGAAAGAAAAAAATAGTAAGAAAAAAAATCCCATCTAAATAAAAATAAATTCAAAAATAAAAGTGGCTTTCTATGAGCAGCTGCTCCAGATGAGAAGGAATCAACGTAAGAAATCTGGCATCATGAAAAAATCTGAGTGTTGTGACATGACTAAAGGATCATATTAGCTCTCTAGAAATAAACCCTAACCAAAATAGAAACTGAGAAATGACAAAGAATTCAAAGTATAAATTGCAAGGTAATTAAATGAGATTGAAGACAAGGTTGAAAACCAACACAAGAAACTATAAAAACAATCCAGGAAATGATGGGAAAGATAAGTATCTTTTAAAAAATGCAAAACGACTTCTTGAAATAAAAAGTCCACTTAAGACATCTGAAAATATAGTTGAAAGCTTTTAACAATGGATTACACCAGCAGAAGAAAGAATTTCAGAGCTTGAAGACTGATCATTGAAACTAATTTGTCAAAAGTAAAAAGAATTTTGAAAACCAAACAAAGCCTGTGAGAAATATGAATTATCTAAAGCAATAAAACCTATGACTTGTTAGCATTCCTGAAAGAGAAAAAGTAAGCCACTAGAAAACATATTTGAAAATAACTCAAGAAAATTTTCTTAATTTTGTTGGAGAGTTGGACATCCAGATACAAAAAATTCAGAGAACATCTTTGGGATTCTATACAAGATGAACATCACCAAGGCATACAGTCTTCAGACTATGCAAAGTGAATGCTGAAGAAATAAAAAATATTAAAGGCAGCTAGAGCAAAAATTCAAATCACCTAGAAAGGAAAATTGATCAAACATTGGACTTCTCAGCAGAAACACTACAAGCAAGAATAGATTAGAGGCTTATTTTTAGCCTCCTTAATGAAAATAAATGCAAACCAAGAATTTTACATCCTGCCATACTAAGCTTCATAAATGCAGGAGAAATAAAGTCTTCCCCAGATAAGCAAATACTAAGAGAATTTGTCACCACTAGACAGACCCTACAACAAATGCTCAAAGGAGTTCTAAATATGGAAATGAAAATACTATACTATCAGAAAAAGATACCAAAATACAAAGCTCACAAATCCTATAAAGCAATTACACAATTGAAACTCCAAAACAACTAGTTAATAACACAATGACAGGAACAAGACTTCACATATCAATATTAACTTTCAATGTAAATGACCTAAATTATACACTTAAAAGATACAGAGTGGCAAATTCGGTTATAAAAAACATAAAGACGCAACCACATGCTGTCTAAAAAAGACCCACCTACTGGCTAAAGACACATTCAGACTCAAAGTAAAAGGGTAGAAAAAGAAATCATGCAAATATCATGCAAATAGACACTAGGAACTCTTAAAAGGGAGGAGCATGGACGGGGAGTGAGGGCTAAAAAATTACCTGTTGGGTACAGTGTTCAATATTTGGGTGATGGAAACACTAGAAGCCCAATTCCTACCATTATGTAGGCAATACCCTTGTAACAAACAAACACATATACCACCAGCGTCAAAAATTAAAATTTTTTAAATGAAATAAAATTTCAAACTCACAAAAGCAAAGAATAGTGTTTGCCAGGTACTGGGGATGGGGGAGCAAAATGAGATGTTGGTCAAAGTGAACAAAGTTTGGTAGACAGCATGAGTAAGTTCTGCAGATCTATTGCACTGAATGTACAATAATAACGTATACTTGAAAATTGCTAAGAGAATAGATCTTAAATGTTCTCACTGCAAAAAATAAATCTGTTAGCTTGATTTAATCTTTTCACAATGTACACTGTATAAAAACATCACATTGTACACTGTAAAGATATATAATTTCATTTGTCAATTACACCTTAATAAAATTGACAGGGAGGGATGGGTGCAAGAAATAAGGGATATGACCAAGAAATGAAAGGCATCTGTGCTGGGCTTGACTTTTCCAATGTATTCACTTGTCACATTGGTGACAGTCTCATGTTCTAACTTTTCTGACACTGTAGTCTGGAAAAAACTATCCCCTATATGCAACACAGCCATTAAAACACACAGACATACACACACACACACACACACACACACACAGAGAGAGAGAGAGAGAGAGAGGTTAATACAGTAATATTCAATATCGCCAACTTTGCCTGTTACCATGGTAACCAGCAGCATTAAGTCCTGCTGCTAAAATTTTAAGAGCAGATGACATGAACTATTTATGTATAATTGCATTTTATAAAGAGAAAGAACTTGTCTTTCATATAAAATATGACGGTGTCTCAGATGAGATAGGTGATTATATCACACTGCTGTCAGAACAAATGTAGCAAGTCCCTTGTCCCCATGCCCTCTACCCCAGTGCATGTTACTTCCATATGGAAGTGGAAAGCAAGATGGCAATCAGGGATTAGCCTCCCACAGAAAGTGCCTGACCTGATTTGAGCTGGCGTCATTGCAAAGATGCTCAGGGCTCAAGTATTCACTTCTCCAAATTGAGTTAAGAGATTCCTTTTCATTTCTACTCTTACAAGCTTGTGCACCTGCTGTCCCCTGTGGTTGGCTGGTTCTTGAGCCACAGCCACTTTTATAAGTCATCAGCTTGGAGTGGACACAGACCAGGTCAAAAGTCTTCATCTTGTATGTAGAGATTGAGAGGGGTAATAACTGGATGTTTCTCGAGACAGGGTTGTGGTCAGTAGTGGCATCCCTTCACCGGAAATAGCATAGGCCTAAACTAGTTCAGCATTGGATCATGTTGATTTTTCCCTCATCCGGGGGTTTTCACTTTCACAGACCATCATCCTTCCTGAGCCAAGCTATCAAGGAACAAAAACAGCAGGTGTTACCTATGTGGTGACAGCTCCCACCCTTGAGCATTGAGCCTTGTTCCTGAGCATTGCAGCACTGTTCACAGCCAAGCAAACTGTCTTCAAGAAGCCTTCGTCACTCCTGCATTCAGGACCAGGAAAAAGGCTTATTCAATAACTAAGTAAGGTTATATGATTATCTCTTTAATCACATCTTTAATAAGTTTTCTGGGAATGGTAGAGGTTTTAAATGAGAATGTATTCAACCAGGTAACGTTAAGCTCCTTGACGGAAGAAACAAATTCAATGTTTTATTCAAGGTGTGATCCCAGTGCTGGTACAGAGCCCCCCACAAAAGTGGTTCTGTTCTGATGCTTGTGGGATGGGTGGGAAGATAGACAATACATGGATGAAAATTTCCAAACAGGAAAATACATCTTGAATGAATGAATGAATGAAAATACTGGTTTTAGAAAGGAGGGAAGGATGGAGAGATTATCAGGGCAGGGAAGATCTTGTAGGAAACGAGCAGGCTTTGGTGAAAGGGTTTCTTGGTCATGGGAAAGATCCAGATGGGGTTGGCCTGCCATTTACCCCGCTGCAGGAAATTCCTCCAGGCCACACCATACCTTCTCTCATTTTCTCAGCTGCCGAACCTTGATTGAGCTGTGTCCCATTATAATGCCAGAATTCAAAAGGAGAAAACAAATGCGAAAATAAATTGTGATAATAATTTCTACTGCCTTAACAAGACACTTGCATTCATGTTCTGTGTGCCATGTTCTGTAGTTACCAGTGCAGTTCTGTAGTGAAAAGGTTTCTTGAGCCAAGGAAAGACCCAGAAATGGACCCTTGGTGGCCATCTGGACAAAGTCTTTAATCAGCCACCTATAATGCCCACTTGCTAGTCCTGCATCCAGGTTCATGGGAAGTCTACAGCCATGACAGGTTCTGCCTGGGGTTGGCCCTCCACCAAAGGGCCTCTGGTCCCTGCCTTTTGGGGCACAGAACCCTACCACCCCCAGCCAGACTTGCCCCAGGCCTCTTCAGTCTTTATCACCACCGCACCGTGTGGTTTGGGTGGCATCTGGTTCTAAAATGTTCCCAGGCTTCTGCCTCACTCCTCAGGTGCACCAGTCTCTTCACACATGTCTGGGCTTCTCTGAAGCTGCTGCAGTTACTCCCAGTGGCCAAATCATTTCTTACTTCCCCTAATAAACAAGGCAACAGGGTTTTGATTAAAGAGTTCCTTCTTTGCAGGGCAGAATGGCTTCCTTCCCTTGATTAAAATGTTTGCCAGATGTTTCTCATTCTGGTCTCAAGGTGGCTTAAATCTTCAGGAAAGTCAGACACTTCATTCACTGGTAATTATTTTTCCTTATTAAAAATCTATTTGCCTCCATGTGACCAACATGCAACTCTCCATCATGATGTTGAGCCATTCCCACCTCTTCCATCCATCTCCACTCCAATTTGGTTTTATCATCTGATCCCACCAGGTAAGAGAGGGCAATTAGCCCTCTGCCCTTGAAGTTTGACCCCTACAAGATTAACCCGGTTCCTCAGAGTGTGTGAGCACCTGGTGAAAACAAGCGGGGCCTTTTGTCAGGTCTCTCCTCACACCTGCGAAGGTCTCTGTTCATGACTACAAGGCACGACAGCATTCACAGCACAAAACACTTCATCAACATTTTAAGTATATCCTTGCAGCTAAAAACAGTCAGTACTTGAAGGTTTTCCTCTTCAGAGATGGTCTTATCACAACAGCACTGTGTGGTCGTTCTCCTGAGTGCTGTTGCACTGCAGATAGGTCCAAAGCCCAACTTGCAGTCACTTCTTCACTTTGCTGCCCAAGATTGCACAGGACTTCTGAGGTGCTGAGGTTGAGGAAAGACCGGATACAAGAACACCTCAAGAATTTTGCATAAATGTTTTAAAAAGAAAGACAATTTTCCATGATCTTGGAAATTTCTAGGTCAGATTGCTTTCACACCTATTTTGGAAAAGAGGCCTACTCCACCCTTGCATCAACCATAGCAAAGAAAGTCAACAAAGACTAAAAATATATCTGAATGAATGGGTTTTCATTTATTCTTTCAACAATTTATTGGTTGATTACTCTGCATCAGGCAAGGTTCTAGATGAAGGCACTAGGGCCTCTATTTAATCTGAATTTATCTTTTCAATACATGAGTCAACTTCTGCTGACTGGGAAGCACTAATGAGACAATTAAACAGAAATCTAATCTAGAGTGACTGGGGCGGTGCTGGTTCAGTTTGGTTAATCAGGGCAGGGCTCTCTGAGGAAGCCCTTGAAGGCATACATGGGAGGGCCTACTCTCACTTGCTGGGCCTGGCCACCTATACCCCATCCTCTTCTGAAAACAGCATTTTCAAGATCACAGAGACTAAACTGACACCACTGTCAAAATCTAATTAAAACCTCTCTTCTTCTAGTAAAGATGTTAACAATGGATAAAGCAGATCTTCATCCCCAACAAAAAAAGAACTTCTTTTAATTAAATATCCAATTTTAAGTTGGTTTTATTGCTATTGTTGTGTTTTTGTTTCCATTTGTGCCAGATGGAGGACCGGAAGGCTGCAATCTCTTACAAAACATATGAACATATGTCCTAGAAAGCAAGATCCCTAGGCATGCTCCTCTGAAGTCCTCAGTCACACTCTCACTCACAGACATCTGCTGGGGTGGAGGGACTGTCAAAAACTTTTCAGGTAATCTGGTGAGATGTATTCAAAGACTTAAAAATGTATCTTTTTTTTTTTTTTTTTTTTTTTGCACTTGTCTTTAATTATTTCCTTAATCTCTGGAAATGGAATTTATCTGCAGTGAGGTTCATTATAGTGCCATTTGCAAAGATGAAAGGCTTGCAACAACCTAACTATCCAGCCACAGGGGATAAGATGCATTCATCTACTGCGGCATGGGGCACCATCCCACGAGAAGGTGACGTGATTTACAAGAAATCTAGAAGGTGCCGTTGAGTGAAATGGTATGGACCAGTATGATCGCACTGTCATTGATTTTTAACTGTATATCCATAAGCTCAAAGAAATCCAGTTAAATCCCAAAATGTTCAGAGGAGTGACATTGTGGAAGATTTTTATTTTCCCAGCAAAATTTTATTATTTTACAAACATCACATATATGACTTATCTTTTAAAGTTAATGTTTACAAGAGAACACAACAGTTGCCCAGAGTAACCCTGTCTTCTAAGTATACCTTCTACCCCAAAGTGGGCAGTAACTGGCTTGCCTGGCACCCATGGGTGATCCTGTCTAAGCTTGCTGCCCTGTACTTAGGGTCAGAGGCTACCTGCGTATTAACTTGAGTCTGTGGATTGCAGTGAAGTCCTTGAGAAGGAGCAGGCCCTCACAGAGTACAGACACACTCGACCATGCAGTGCCCACCCTGCCAGGACTCATGGGAGAACCAGCCATTCTACTCAGCTCCTGGTTAGTCAGTCCTTTCCCTGCTCAATGTGTCCAAGCACCCACCCTCAGTGCATTCACTGAGAGTCCCCTGACCATCACACAATCACTGTCCACAGGCCATGAAGGAGGAAGGGGCGTCACTGAGGCTGCTGGACCTGCTCTCACATTGCCTGTCAGTGGCATGGAGGTTCCTCCCTCCCTGATCCACCCCCTCGGTCCTCTGCCCATGTGAACGCTGGGAGTGGGCCTGAGAAAGAAGGAAAATTGCTTCTGCTTCCAAGACTAGCCTTTCTCACGTTTGTCATGAGTGTACTTCTGAGCAGAAAAACAAGCCTCGCAAACTTCATGACTCACCTTCATGTTTTCTGCATGCTTCCCTCTCCCCTGCCTTGTCTCACTGATCCCTTTGAGGCTCCCCCTCCCCAGCCCACATTTACTCCATAGCTTCCAGCAGAGTTTCAGGTTCCCTGCAAAGTGCAAATATACACACAATTCTGTGAGTCAGGCAGAATCTTAAAGAGGTTCCATTACACCTGAAGGTTTGGAGTCACTAGCCTGTTTGTGGCATGTCTTCAAGGATGAATGAAAGATTTGAACTCTTCAGCCTTAAAATAATAAAATAAAATCTGAAAATGAAAAATCTCACCAAATTATGCTTCTACCCATTTTAGAAATCAAGGGCAACCACGGAGGAGATGACTCAGTTCTTAAAGACAAGGTTACCCAAATGGATGCACTGTGGGGTCCAGGAAGGATGCTTTTGAGCTTGTTGAGCTCAGCAACAGCACAGACACCCAGCTAGTCCGGGAACTCAGACAACGATCAGGCTCTGTCCTCGTGGGTTAAATCTTAAATCTCTATGTAGTCCATTACTATCAGCAAATGGATCTTTATTTAAGCTCTGATCTTGTATTGTGTGTATCCTTCTCCCCAGCTCTGAGCTCTCTGAGAGGACAGCCTACAGTTTTTCCATTTCTCTCTCCAGGGCCTACTCCCAAAAGATGAACATTCAGCTGTCTACATTGCACATCTGGGCCTTCAGCATCACTGATGTGCCAGCTAGCGCTGTGCTTGCATCTGCCATGTCATCTTGGGGTCCTGGGCCCCTGAATGCAGCAGGCCAGCTTATATGGCCCCATCCTCTTCATCTCTGTCTCCCTCCACAGTGTAGACAGCTCTGAAGTCACATCAGCCTAACTTCTAAGCCCAGACCTGGGGTGAGCCAGATCGCCACATCATTCCTGTATCCAGATCCAGATTTTTCCTGCTGTCTCTGTTCTTCCTAGGCCGCCCCTGTTACTCAGGCCATCCTTGTCCCACTGCCAACATAAGCACCAAGAACCACATCATTCCATTGCTTTCAGCATTCCCTCCATCAATGGTGGCACCGTACATAGCTGTGGCTGTGTAAAACAAGAGCTCCCCTGCCTGAGTTATGCGGGGTGCCCTTTGCTGCAATCTCTTTAATCTCAGATTCTTTTAGAAGAAGTTTCATTCTTTTCCATGAGGACTTTTCTTTCATCCACAGGCATCAAAAGCCCGTTAGAAAGTTCTTCTCAGTTCTGCCTGCATGTCAATATTTCTAAACAGTCTCATTTTTATTCCTGTTGTTGTTAAATAAATGCCTTACTGTCCCCCTTTCCCACACTGACTGTTGCAATCTGCCTGGCCATGCCTCGACCTTCCCAGATACCATGCACCTGTCCTACCCCATAATTAAAATTTACTGCAATCTTAGCTTTGTCATCTGGTCCGTGCCATATAAAAAGAAAGGCATAACCTCAGAATGTTTTTCCTTCTAAATTGCTGTAAAATTATGAATTATGGCAACTACAGTAAAACTTCAATTATTCAGATGCACTAGGGGAACATGACCAAATTTTGAATGAGTGAAGCAGCTTTACAAAAAAGCAGGGTGTGCGTAAGGAAAGAAGTGAGATCTCAGAGCTTCCCATTTCTGCTACAGGACAATCAGCCTCGCGCTGCAGCAGAGGACACAAGGAACCCACCTCGGAGTAAATCAGAAAGCACCCTGCAAATTAGCTCCCCTGTTAGGGTAAGGTGGAAATACACTACTGGAGGGAGGCCTCTCCTCTGTGCCCATGTGAGATGTTGGCTATAAACCCCACCCTGGTCAGAGCAGTGATTTTCCACTAGGCAAATTTAAACGTGTGTTATTGTCTCGTGTGTGAGATAACAAAACTTAAGATAAACTTTCACTCACCAAAAACTTGCCATATCTCAAGCACAGCATCCTCCCTCTTTCTTGCCCACATCTCACCTTCATTCTAGTCATGGGTGCTTTTAAACCCTATTCTGTTGGAGACAGAAAGGGTTAACAAGCACCACGAGCCAACCCAAGTTCAAGATATCATATACATTTGATTATCTGTTTTGGAAATGTTTATGCCAAAGGAAATGTTAAAGCAGGTGTCCGAATTAGAACAAGTGTCCATGTAATGCAAGAATATGGATTCTGGCTACCAAGAGCCACAAGAGCAGAGAGGGAACCAAAGGCAAGATGATGTGTCACGAGGTACGAGGAAGCAGAAGGCAAGCCACTCACATCTCTTTTAGTTCTTTAGGCATTTAATCAGCTAGAAAAGCTGGTGCCTGCTGCTCCACTCCCAGTGGCCTCTCCATTATCACTAAAATAATAATGACAAATTGAGAAAGGCACAGAGGACAGGCAAATGTGAAGCCAAGTGTTGAAGACGGCAACAGGAGGTGACAGCCAGCAGCTCTCAAACACCAGGAGGAGCCAGCGTCAGCCTTGGGGGCCTCCTCCTCTGGGGAGCAAAGTCAGCTGTCTACATTCATAGCCCACCAGGAAGGGCGGATGAGACAAGGAGGGCTGCAGGACAGTGACAAAGAATTCAACCCTGGAGCGCACTAGCTGTAAAGCAGCCTTGCCTCATTTCTGCCTGAGTAAGAGCAAGCCCTGGAATCACAGTGAAGGGATTACATTAGACAGGACCTATGTTAGACAGGAGCAGGGTCTCTGACAACTGGGCTTAGCTGGCAGGAAGGGGAGCTGCCTTCTGCAGGTTGGCTCACCTAGCTCACCTGCAGAGTTGGCCACTCAAATGGCTATCCAGAGCCCAGCCTCTGCAGCTGTCCAGCAGTCCCCTGATTTTGGGTTGCAGACTCTAGCACCCAAATTCCAGAATCCTCTTCTGTCTTACAAGCTCATAGGTTAAGGTACAGCCTGGTTTATTATCCTGCACGAAATCCCAATGACTTAAATTAAAAAACAACAACAAACAGAAAGGCCCATCAAGCACCTAGAACTCCCTGGAGCTCCAGCTTCTTAGGTCCTAAATATCAAAACATCATCTTATGACTTCATTATTCTCTGTGTTTCCATTCTTCCTATAATTCCCTTCCCAACAACCTTCACCCAGGTAACTCCTGCTACTCCTGCTCTTCTTCAGAGACCACCTTGCATACCACCCCTCCTCTCCCATTACATTAGAGGCCCAGTTGAGTACTTTATTTTACCTTTGGGACATTTATTCCTTTCTTCATTCACTCAGCAAATATTTATTGTGCATCTACTAGTCATAGGCACAGAGCTAAACACTGGGGATTCTACCATGACCAAGAAAGAAACAAACAGTCCATGTCTTCTTGGAGCTTGCCATCTAAAGGGGAAGACATAATTAACAAGACAAAACAAATATCGTATGATAGCATGTGGTGTTTAAATGCTAGAAAGAAACAGCACACTAAGCTATGAGAAAACAGAACATGCTGGACCTGAGGTGAGGCCACTACAACTGAAGCACTACCGTAAACTTAGGCAGTTTTCCTTCCCAGCCCCACCACCTCCTGACAGGAAGCACTCTCCACAAGGCAGGGTTCCACGACCAGCAGCTCACACCACAGCACAGGGCACCAGGCATGATGGAGGGCCGGCAAGGGCAGGGACTCTTCACCCAGAAGACTCTGAAGTCTGGCTTTCCTTCACCTTCCTCTGCACCCAGTCGCACAATTTGTTCCTCATAATTAATCCATTTGACAAGTGAGCAAACTATTTTCAAAGTAAACAAAATAAATCAAAATGGTGCTAACTTCTCTCCCTAATGTCCTCCATCAATCATGGATGACTCGAGCTTTTTAAACAGAGAGACTGAGGGAGTGGAGGGAGTGAAAAAAGCTTTAAACTCAACTGTGCTCCCAGCTCTATAACATTAAGATGCTGGAATTGATTTGTCATTAAAAGGAGAGTTGCAAGTACTATCAATGCCTAGAAGGAGGAGGGGAAAAAATCAATGGTAAACCATGTAACTGGGGGGAGAGGTGAGGAAGTAGAAAAGGGTATATTCCTTATTGACTCAGAGAAAAACACAACAAAGAGTCAAAACACCCTCATTTAATGCCTCACTTAAGGCTGCACAAGGCAGAGTGACAGCGCCAGGAAGATATAGAATAAGGAAGTATTAACTTGTCGGACCCCACATGACAACTGGGGTCCCTGAAAATGACTCTCATCAGCCTCTAAGGGCAGGAGCTGAGCTGTTTGCTGAAAACCAAAAACTCACAAAGGAGAAGAGGGAAAAGAGGAAACAAGGATAGTGTAGGTCCTCTAGAGAAACAGAGAAGACAGAGCAGCCAGCTTTCCAAATCGGAAGTCACATGCTCATCTCCACACTACCTGTAAACAACTTTTTTTTTTTTAAGTTTTTATTTATTTAATTTTGAGACAGGGTCTTGCTCTGTCACCCAGACTGGAGTGCAGTGGTGTAATCATAGCTCACTGCAGCCTGCAACTCCTGGGCTCAAGCAATCCTCCTGCTTCAGCCTTCTGAGTAGCTGGACTATAGGCGTACTAGGTTAATGTTAACCTAGTACCTAGTTTAATGTTTACCTACTAGGTTAATGTTAACCTAGTACCACCGTACTAGGTTAATGTTTTAATTTTTTGTAGAGGGCAGGCTCTCTCTATGTTGCTCAGGGTGGTCTCAAACTCAGGGCCTAAAGTGATTCCCCCAACTCAGCTTCCCAAAGCACTGATATTACTGGCATGAGCGACCACACTTGGCTCTTTAATTTTTGTACAGTGTATTGCTATGTTGCCCAGACTCAACTTAAACTCCTGGCCTCAAGGTATGCTCCCACCTCAGTCTCTCAAGTGCTGGGATGACAGTCATGAGCCACCACACCAAGCTGCTTAATGTTTTGCCATTCAAATTAAAAATAAATGTAGGTACACTGGGATGGCTACAGTAAGAAATATGGACAATTGCCAGGTGTTGGCAAAGATGGGAAGAAATCAGTGGGAACCTAAACTGGTACAATCTCTTTGGGAAACAGTCTGGCAGTTCTTCCAAAAGCTAAACAGGGAATTCCCATATGATCCCAGCAATTCCATGCCTGGGTATAAATCCAAGAGAACTGAGAACATATGGCCAGAGAAAAACTTGTACATATATATTCATAGCAACATTATTCATAATAGCCAAAAAGTGGGAATAAACCAAATATCCATCAACAGATGAATGGATAAACCAAATGTGCTACATGCACCAATGGAATATTCACATATAAAAAGGAATAATGCACTGATACATGCTACAATATGCAGGAACCTTAAAAAATGCTGAGACAGTAGCCAGACATAAAAGACAACATATTGTATCATTCCACTTATATGAAATGTCTAGAACAGGTAAATCCATGGATACAGGAGTTGGCTTAGTCACTGTCAGGACTGGAGGAAGGAGAGTGGAATGAGAGTGACTGCTAGAAGTACAGGTTTCTTTTGGGGAGATCGACATGTTCTGGGATTAAACAGCGCTGATGGTTGCACTCCTTTGTGAATATACTAAAAACCACTGAATTGCACATGTTAAAATATTTTTATGATATATGAATTACATTTTAATAAAAAGAAAAAAATAAAAAGAGATCTTATTTAGAGATCTTATTGTTTCTAAATATGCCCAATCTTATTGTTTCTAAATCATGCCCAATTTAGCAACACCTTGAAGTAGATGGTTTGAGGTTAACTATTATGGCCCTGAAAATGGTAAAAATATTACTTTTGAAACATTTTGTAGTACCAATTTTTTAACAAATTCTATTTGGCTTCCAATAGTTATGTACATTAGGAAGGTATTATGGGCTGAACTGTGTATCCCACAGAATTCTTATGTTGAAGTCATAACTCCCAGTACCTTAGAATGTGACTGTGTTTGGAGATAGGGCCTTTAATAAAGAGGTAACTAAGGTAAAATGAGGTCCTGTGGTTGGGCCCTAATCCAATATGAGTGGTGCCCTTATAAGAAGAGATTAGGATGCAAACAGGAACAGGGGAAAGACTACGTAAAGGAACAGGGAAAAGATGGCATCTACAAGCCAGTAAGAGAGGCCTTGGGAGAAACCACCCTGTCAACACGTTGATCTCAGATTGCCAGCCTCCACAACTGTGAGAAAATAAATCTCTGTGGTTTAAGCCACCCAGTCTGTGGTACTTTGTCATGACAATCCTAGGAAACTAATACAGAAGGCGTTCATGTGTTAAATTCAGATTTAACTCTGTATTTATTATATGCTGAAGCATATGAGAGTGAACTAATAAAGAGTGAACTAACCACTACAAGAGCTATTCCAGTTCCTAAAAGCCATCATTAAGCATTTAACTATAAGGGTCCACCGCCAAAGGAAAACAATTTTTTTGTTTTTTTTTTAGAGACAGGGTTTCACTCTGTCACCCAGCCTGGAGTGCAGTGGTGCAATCACGACAGCCCACTGCAGCCTCGAACTCCTGAGTTCAAGTGATCATCCTGTCTCAGCTTCCCCAGTAGCTGGGACTACAGGTACATACCACCATGCCCTTCTAATTCTTTTTACTTTTTTTCTGTGGAGACACAGTCTTGCTATGTTGCCCAGGCTGGTCTTAAACTTGTGACTTCAACTGATCCTCCTGCCTTCTCCTCACAAAGTGCTGGTATTACAGACATGAGCCACTACACCTGGCCTAAAATTCTTTTTAGAAAATGAAATACTTTTTTTTGTGTGTGTGTGTGTATGCACACTTTAAAAGAATTTTATGATATATGAATTACACACACACACACACACACACACACACACACACACACAGAGTAGAGTATTACTCAGCCACAAAAAGAAATAAAGCACTAATAAATACTTTCCTGCGGTATCAATGTGGGTTGCTACAACCTGGAAGAACTTCAAAACCATTATGCTAACTGAAAGAAGCCAGCGACAAAAGGGTACATACTGCATTATTCCATTTAGATGCTCTATCAAGAACAGGCAAATCCAGAGACAGAAAGTAGATTAGTGGTTACCAGGAAGTGAAGAAGGCAGAAATAAGGAGTGGTTACTTAATGGGTACAGGGTGTTTCTCTGGAATTAATAAAAAAGTTCTGAAACTGAGAAAACTGGTGCTTACACAACATTTAGTGAATATCCTAAACGACACTGAATTGTACACTTTGAAATGGTAATTGTATGTTATGTGAATTTCACCTCATTTAAAAAATCATACTCCTACTAGTATAGCAGGATACCTCTTCCCACACAGGTTCTAAGAAAATAATCAGCTAAATGTACAGTCACACATGGGTAAAAATGTTTGTTTTAGCATGCATACGGTTAAAATGTTTTATAATAGTGAAAATTTGCCTAATGTTCATCAAAGAGTAGATAAATAAACCAGGGTTCATCTATATATTGGAATACTAAACAACCAATAAAAATAATTAGGTAGATCCACACAAAAAAGTCCCTTCACTTAGAAGCACATTAAATTCCTAAGTGCTATTAAAAATGTAACTGTTGGCCAGTAAAAATGATACCACACACCTGAGTACTTGCCGCCTGTCAGTTAAGTTTTAAGAGGAAGTTCTGCAGGTCATATATCACAGACACTGCACTTTGTCAATAAGTAGAAAGAAGATTACAAACAATGTATCTGGAAAGCTGCCATTCTGAGAAATATAGACATATACATATGTAATATGTGCCAAGAAATAAGTCTGGAGACATATACATTAAAAAGTTAACAGTGATTATCTTTACGTGGTGATATTACAAATGATTTTAAAATTTTCCTTTGCATGTTGTCTGAATTTTTCTTTTAACAATAAGCACAGACAACTTTTCTAATCAGGAAAAAATTGAAAAAGCAATAAAGCCATTTCCATGTAGAAAATAAATTCACCTTATTATCTATAATTCAATTCTGAAGACTGTTAATTGGGCATGCTAGATGCTTTCACTGAACTGCTTTGGTTGTTCTGAGGTGCTAAATCCATTTAGTTCTCTAAAATAAACAACTTACTCAAAGAAATACAAACCCGTTCAGGAAATGCCAACAGTAGTAATGTCTAGCCACACGTACTGGTGGGCCACTGTTGGTCCAATTATTAAGAATCTTTCTGTTTTGGGTGCAATAAGCAATAGGCTCACTCAGTACTTATCAGGCACCAATAGTACCTGCTACTGACATTAACTGGCCAAAGCCCCCAGAGTGTCATTAGATGGGAGAAACCGTCCAGTCAGTCAATAACCAGAGGTTAATGAAAGAACACTCCACCAGCTTGCTATTCCCAAAGACCAGAAAGCTGCTATGCTCTTCAGAACTCTTAACAAAAACGACAACGACAAAAATTGCTTTCCTTGACTCTCACCTTGGGAACAAAATACTAAACCAGAGTACAATGACACAACAGAGTTTCTTGTATACTGTTTTCATTTTGGTGTCACTTCTGTTTTCTGTGACTCTTACTTTGGGAGTAATTAAACGTCATTTCCTCCAGGATCCTGAACTGGTCATACATAAAATCTTCCCGGCAGGACAAGCCTCAGGTGGACAGGGAGTCTTTGAAGTGGGGAGTCTCAATCTCAACTCCTGCAGAGGCCAGTGTGGCTCAAACCTGGCGACCTCACTCATCGAAGGGACATGAGGCGAAGGGTGCGGGTGGTTAACCTGTGCCAGACTGAAGGGTCCCGCTGCCTGTCAGCTCCTGACATGCCCGACTCAGGGTCCAGGAGCCACATCCTCCAGGCTTTAAGCAGACAATAGAAATTCTGATTTTTATGTAAATGCCTGTTTTTTGTTCTCTTAGCCACTAATTAGATTTTTTAAACACTATGCAGTCCAAACCAAGAACATCTATGGGCCACCAGTATGCGACACCTGAGCATTTGACCTTGAGTTTGATACTGACTCCAGGCCTTTCTACTCCTGGCAAGTCACCTACACAGAGGACAGTTCATTATCTCAGGACCTTTGGACTTGAATTCCCTTTTCATCTTTATTTCGTGAGTTTCCTCATAAAACTCTGGGGGAGATGCCCCTCCTAAGACTATGCTGTTGTTTGGAAATCACATCGATTACAATCCACAATCAATTTTCCCCTCTAGTCAACTGCAAAATAGGATTATAGGCCCTATTCCTAGAAAGTGTGCTTAGAAAACCATTAGCAGATGTTCACGACCTGAATTCCCTTACTCCACACTATCCTGGATTCCAACAAAGACAGGGGAGCCAGGGCAGCTCTGAAACCAGGCTTGCTAGAGTGGGAAGTGAATGACTTCCCTTCAGTGGCCCAAAAACCTGGCAAAGAGGAATGATGCCTTGGCCCCAACAGCCATGGCAGAGGCTGGCTCTTACCCCACTGGAAACCTTCGTGTCCTTCCCCTACATGCCTACCCCTCAGTCTGCTGCCCTGCCACTCCTGCATTTCTCTCTACTCCAAATGTTCTCGTGCAAAGGGCTTGGAGGCAATCCAGACTCCCTCTCTGGCCAGCCCACCAGGCTTCCAGGGCACTAAGGAGCAAACACAAATCTCCCTCTAAGCTAGAAGGATGGGACAGAATAGGTCCACACTGCCCATCTGTACTGGATTTGGTAGAAATGAAGTCCATGCACATGTGCCATCTTCCCTGTAGTCCTCATAAAAGCTCTGAGAGAGGTTTCATGTCATTTTCACAAAGGAGATGGAAGCTTAGAGAGGTTACTTTAATAAGAGAGAAGCCTTCTTAGAGAAGGTGAACTTCCAAGCAGGATCAGAAGTCCTGGCAAGAACATGAGGGGCACACTGGGAGAACAGTGAGTTTCCCCAAACTTAGCTTTCCCAAAGCACCCCTACTAGAGCCCACCAAGTCCTCAACACTCCAGTCACACGGGCTACCATGGGAAGATTTAGGGAGCTTCAGCACAGAGGATAGGCTCCTTATAACACAATCAAAGACTTCAGAGCCGGATGAAAGGCATGATGAGAGAACACGGTCAGCCCCATAGCAGACAGTTGGAGATGACAGCCTGAAAACCAAAACAGCCCACAGGTGTTTAATGAACACAGGCCCTGCCTAAAAGAGTCCATTAGCCCTACTGCTCCTGTCCCGGTTACTTCACACACACATGCACGCAGATGCATGCACACATGTGTACACGCACGTACACACACACACTCACACATATTTCTTGCAGCAGGCAAGAAATAAGGGAGACTTGAATGAAGTGCAGCAGAGGGCCTGGGAGAGAGGCCTGCAGGAAATTGCTCAGGGAAGAATATGTGGGATTCAGCAACCCAGAAAGTTGCAGGTGGAGATTGAGGGGAGGCTGTCAGGAGAGGGAGAATTGACTCTTGTTTAATAACAGCACACCCCTACAGAGCTGTTCTTCCTGTGTCGTGTTCAGACATCTAGTTTGCCCTTCGTGTGGCTATCTGACCCACAAGCATCTCCATCAAAAGTAAGGGTTTGGAGCTTGATGAAATGTCAGCGCTGGAGACACTGCTCTGAGAATTTTCTGCATAAGAATTATATTTGAAGTTGTATATATAGATGTAATCAGCAAGAAAGAGGGTATAGAGGAGAGCGGGACAAAAGCAATGAATGATGCCAGCAGCAGAAACAGAGACTGAGTCTGGGAATCTCCTACTGAGTACCTTTCCGGTAAACTCCTTTCTGCTTGTTAACGAAGGCAAAGCAGTCTGAAAGGACAGGACCAGAGCAGCGGTGGAGACCTCAAAGCAGAAATCACAAATAACCACTGCCTTTAGGAGAACCAAACCCCCATCATTTTTATTCTTCAGTCACTCTGCTCAGGAACAAGTTTCCAGGGTGTTTGGCTGGGTGGCTGCGGTGATCCACAGACATGTCACCAGAAGTGCTTCCTTAGATCACAGGAAAGTGGCCAATGACTGTCCCATTTTACCCAAGAAAATTAAATGGTCAGACCCAGATGACTTGGCAAGACCAGGGCTAACAAATCTGGTTCCCAGGTTCCACTGCTGAGAAGCAGGTCAAGGGCAGTGCATGCTTCCTGGCCTGGGCCCTTGGGACACTGCCATAGGCTGCAGAAGGGCTTTGTGTTACAGGGCTAGAAGTGCTATGATTTTTGTCTAAACAAACATTACATAACTTCGCATGCTGTGAAAACACTCATTTATTTTACATCTTCATTTCACATTGTTGCAATTTAATTTTATTGTTACTGATATCCTTCTACACATTAATCTAATATTTCATTTGGTCCAAGAAGTCAGACACTGTGAATTATGCCCATCAGTCAAAATTTCATCCAATTTAACAACCTTGATATGATTTAGAATGTAGCCATAGCCCTATCTTTAAGATAATAATAATAGATAAAAATGTTTGGAAAACCCCAAGAAAATAGATGCCAGGATATGTTTGATAGCCTAAGTTTGCATCACCTATCTACCTCTTGGCCAGAAGAGAAAAGAAAACCTTCAGTGACCATCCTTCCCAACATCGCATCCAATGAGAGAGAAAAGATATTTCCTCTTATTAAAGTCAGGGTGCTTTACCACGTGATCTTAACCACTCATACAGAGACAGCTACACTGATTTTGGGGCCAGGGTATTATGTGTGAGCTTACCTGTGACTACTTATTCAAGAAAGCTTTCTCAGCAGATGATGCCACAGAACTCAGACTGCCTTCTCCTTCCCGTTTTCTCAAATCCATGTAGAGACAAGGGAAGGTCAAGTGTAGAGCAAATGCTTAGGGGATGTGTTGGGTGGGGCCATGCTCAAAGTTCAGTGCAATGCACAAACAACTCACTTGTTGCCAAGTGAACAAGCAACAACCAACCATGAACTCAAAATACTCTAGGAAAACTTCAAAATATACCCCTTGTGAATGAGGGATTCCAAAAAATCTTAGGAGGCAGGAATCCTGCTGGCACCCCCCATGCGCTACAGCCATGGCCCACTGTAATAAAAGATCGTCCCTACCATGCATCTGTACTGCCTAAAAGCACCTGAGAGAGGGACTTTCCACCTTTGACAAGAGCGGGTAGGCTTAATGAGTTAATGTTTTCAAATGTTTTCTGAGCTCTTTGATGGGAGCAGCTGTGCCACTATAAAGCAGCCTTTCATCTCCAGGACTGAAATAGTCTCTCTTTCTACCCCCTCTATCCAGCTAAGCCTAACCAACCTCAACAAGTTCACGCTCTCCAAGACAAAAGGAAAGGGAACAGCTCACACAGAATGTGGCCTCTGATCCTGTCTTCCTTTGCCTAATGCACCCTGGCTAATTTTTCCCTAACAGTATCATCAGCGGCACATGTGGCCCTGCTGCAATGCTCTGTGCCATTTGAAAAACAGGAGAAACCCTTCTGCTGGAAAATGAATGCAAATAGATTCTAGTCAATAGGAAGAGCTCAATTAGAGCAAGTTCAGCACACTTCAAAGGTGTTGCTATTTTCTTGCTGGCTTATCCCACTCAGCCATTTTGAGTGGCTCGACCTTGGGAGCTGGCTGGCTACAAGGGCTGTTCTAGACAACTCTGTAACTGGACCAGCAAACTTCCCACCATCCTGGATGTCTTTTGCAAGCCAGAAGAGGGGGAAAACTCCTTATTTCAGTTCAGAGCCACATTTCTCCTCTTGCACACCCCAGCACCTCCATCAGAACACTGAGGGCAACTCAGTGAAGACCTGTGCCTTGGCCACTGGTCTGAAAGGCCCTGGGGTATAGCAGCACCCAGGTCATCACAGCCACCTGCAGGAAGTCAGCTGCTTTTTCAATCTGCAAGGAACAGACTCCTTCCCAGGAGACCTCAGGTAATGAGGTGTTAAGAGTATAAGAGCCGGGGAAGTGAGGCAGAACAGGAAACATGGCCCATACGCCAAGCACTGTTTTCTGGGTTCAGATCTTGGCACTAACTACCTATCAGCTGTGCAATCTTGCAAAGATTACTTAACAATCCTGCAGCTAGGTGCTATTGTCATCCCTGGCTTATAAAGGAAACAAAGGCCGAGGTGGGTGGATCACTTGAGGTCAGGAGTACAAGATCTGGCCAACAGAGTGAAACCCCATCTCTATAAAGAATACAAAAAAATCAGCCGGGTATGGTGGTGCACATCTGTAATCTTAGGTACTCAGGAAGCTGAGGTGGGAGGATTGCATGAACTCAGGAGGCAGAAATTACAATGAGCCGAGATCATAACACTGCACTCCAGCCCAGGTGACAGCGAGAAGACTGTCTTCAAAAAAAAAAAGGAAAAAAATCCTCTCAATATCTCAAAGCCTTAGGAAGAAAGAAAACTATTTAGCACAGTAACAGGTGTACAGTAAGCATTCAATAAATGCTGGCTAATGATATGCCTTCTGCTGCTGTTAGTAATACCGACGTGCTGGAAAATGTTGAGAGGAACTCTGAAAAAGAGCTAGTGGTCAGAATTTTCAGGAAAAGCTGCCTACATCCTCCTCTGTGAGTTTCATAAGGCACATTTCTGTGGTACTTTCTCAGGACTTTTAATGTGTTAAAGACAAGTTTAACTTTGAGAAACACTGAATTAAATAAATTTTTTTATATATTTTTGCTACAAAGAACATCTGTAGATAGATCAAGATGGCCAAATAGAGGAATCTACCACTCATCTCCTTCAAACAACCGACAAAAACAACATAAATAACTGTACTTTGAGTAAAGTGACTAAAGGAAAACACTGGAAGTGACAACAACTCTCTTAAGCATGAAAACTTGGAAAGCTAGCATAGGGAGGGAAGCGAAACACCTGGCCAGGATCTGCTCGGGGCCAAGGGAAAGGTAAGCAGGGGATCCCCCATGGTCTCCACAGTCACTGAGGCTGCCTGCAATCCCAGCTACAGGCTAGCCCCACAGTCCCCATAGGTCTTGAGTGCAGTGGAGGAAAATACCTTGAGTCCACAAGGTCACATTGCTCCAGAGAAGGGATGCATGCTGAGTCACCCCCACCTCCAAGAAGTCAAGCACAGTTCCACAGTGGGACAGAGTCACTGCGGGAGCGCATTCTGCCCTGGAGGCCATTAGCCGCTATATATACATCTCCATGTCCCTGGGCCCCTGCCATCATTCTACTGTGCCCACAAAAAAGGCTGAGTGCTGTGATCCCAGCTAGACCCAATGGTGCAGTTATCATCCCTGCCCCCAAGCCCATGCAGTGCTCTACACTCCAGGGAGCAGGCAGAGCACAGAGGACAGGATGCCCCAGAACTAGGGGAGCCAGTGTACATGTTGAGCAGAGACTTAGAGCTGACCACCTCGCATCTGCCACCATCAACAACCCCTCCAGTGGCGGAGGTGCTGCACATGTGTGCACATCCTCCAGGAACTAAAGTGCAGCCAGTGCAGTGATTCCCATCACAGACGGCCACACCTCCTCCAGAGGTAGAGCTGCTGGATGCCATGTGTCCACAAGGAGCGGCCCATCTGGTGCCTACCAATGCAAGTAACCCCACCCACTCCAGGGCCAGAGCCACCCCATGCCATGCACATCCCCCAGAAACCAAGGAATGACCTGTCCAGCACTGCCAGCATCCCCACTCCCAAAACCAGTGGAGCCACTGTGCCAGGCGCATCCCCCCAGGGCCTGAGAACCACCTTGTCCTGCAACCCCCCTCAATCACAAGCAATGCTGCACCACTGCCTTTACAAATACCCGCAATTTAAGATTCTGAGGAAATCTCAGACACTGCTGGCATTAATTACAGTCAAAGAAATCAGACAGGGGCTACATTATGATGCCCACCTAGAACAAAAGCCAAAGCACCCTACCCAACAGACACCATAGGAAACGTCTATAGGAAAAGGTATTTCTCCACAAAAGTGACTCCATATATTTGGAAGACGTGACTATACTCCACCAGATGTGCAGATATCAGTGTAGGAACCAAAGAAACATGAAAAAACAAGTAAACATAACACATCCAAAGAGCACAACTCTCCAGTAATAGACACCATAGAAAAAGAAATCTATAAAATGACTGAAAAGGGATTAAAATAATATCAAGGAAACTCAGTGAGATATAAGGGAACACAAAATCAGAAAAACAATTTGCAATCCAAATAAAACATTCAACAAAAAGATATAAAGAAGAACCAAGCAGAAATCCTGGAGCTAAATAACTAAATGAATGAGATAATCAAGAGCTTCAACAATAGACTGAGCAAAAGAAAAAAAAAATTCTGAACTTGAAGACGAGTATTCTGAAATAACCTAGTCAGACCAAAGAATAAACAGGGTGGGAAGAGAATTAAAAGAATGAAGACAGTGAAGAAAGCCTACATGACATATGGCACACCATCAACTGAGTAAATATTCAAAATTTAGGAGTTCTAGAAGTAAAAGAGATTTAAAAAACTATTCAATAAAATAATAGCTAAACTTTTTTGTTCCCTCAGGATGGTAGATTGGAGGCTTTTAACATGCCTCAGCCACTTGGAAATAGTAAAATAGTGAGTAAAGACCAATTCTGAAGTTTTAATTTAAGAAGGAAAATGTTTGGCCGGGTGCGGTGGCTCAAGCCTGTGGTCCCAGTACTTTGGGAGGCCGAGGCGGGTGGATCACGAGGTCAGGAGATCGAGACCATCCTGGCTAACACGGTGAAACCCCGTCTCTACTAAAAATACAAAAAACTAGCTGGGCGTGGTGGCGGGCGCCTGTAGTCCCAGCTACTCGGAGGCTGAGGCAGGAGAATGGCGTGAACCCGGGAGGCGGAGCTTGCAGTGAGCCGAGATCGCGCCACTGCACTCCAGCCTGGGCGACACAGCGAGACTCCGTCTCAAAAAAAAAAAAAAAAAGAAGGAAAATGTTAATTCACCAGAATAGTGAAGAATACCCCAAATCCCTTTGAGAAAAAGGTAGGCAAGCAGCCTTTGTGATAGCGTTTGGCTGATAAACATGAGTGAAGCCCCTGTACATGAAAGGAGCAAAGAGTTTTCCTCTATGACTCACCTTTCCACTTGGGATCTGTGCAACCCATGCCAAGAAAGAGCACCCTGATTCTCCCAAGCCCTGGAACTACCATGAGGAGAGGCTGAGAGACACCGAGAGGGAAAGATATTGGAAAAAGTTGCATGTATTTTCCCAACCTTGGATCAAGGGGAAGATGTCACTTTTAATCCACACTAACACAAAGTCAGTCATTGTTTGGTGACCTAACAATGCAGCCATGCAGGCATTTTAGTCTCAGACTAGAGACTGGAGCCCTTGCTTTGGAGTGGGGTAGAAGCCTTCCAGCCGAAATGGAGCAGCTAGTGCGGAAAGTGCCCCAGCAGTAAGTACTGGAATTGGGCAATTTCCCTCTACGGGACTAGAGTGGGAGGAGGGTTGCTGAAACTGTGGTTTCCTCTGAGAGGTGAGACTTGCAGCCAAGAGCAGCTTTGTAACCTGGAACTGGTCTGCGTGTCATTGCTTGGAGTTCAAGCATTCTCCCCTGAGACCATGGTGTAGCAGGGCCCTCTATACTCTATGCCCAGGCCGATCTCCAGGCATTTGAAGCACTCACTTCCCTACATTAGCAGCCTAAGCTGCCCCACGCTTGCTAAGCAGATAATTTGGTACAGTGGGGCTCTGTTTCACACCCAGGCAGATCTCCAGGCATAAGTAAGGAGCACCCATCTTCCTGGATTAGTAGCCTAAGCTACTTCATCCCTTCTATGCAGAGACCATGGTGGAGCAGGGTCAACTCCACTCCTTGCCCAGGCAGATCTCCAGGCATATGGAGCATCCACTTGGCTGGATCAGCAGCCTGAGCCACCCCAACCTTCTTCTGCAGAGACCATGGTGCAGCGAGGCTGTCTCTGCTCCACAGTCAGAGATCTCCAGGCACTCAGAGAACCCACTCACTTGATTTGCTTGAGCTGCCCACCCCACTTTCCTACAAAGACCTTATTGTACAACTAATTACTCCACTCTTCACCAGTAGATATATTTCCAGGCAATCAAATACCCACTCACCTAGATTAGTAGCCTGAGCTGTCTCTCCCTTCCCCTGCAAAGACCTTGTTGCAGCTACAGTTTTTCCAAGGCAAACTTTCAAGTATGCAGCATGCTTGCTCCCCCGGATAGGAGCCTGAGCCACCCCTCCCTTCCCATGCTGAGATCTTGGTGCAGTGGCACATTCTGTGCCCCATGACTGGACATGTCTCCAGGCCTTCAGTGCACCTGTCTCCTGGAATAGAAGTATGAACTGTTACACCTTCCCACACAAAGAAATTAGTATAGCATTACTCCCTTCACTTCACATTCAGATATAACTCCAGGTATTTGTCACACCTGCTCCCATGGATAAGGAGTTTCAGCTACCCCTTTGTCACAAGTAAAGACTTTGTAGCGGCAGCAGTTTCTCTGCTCCTTCCCCAGGCATATCATCTGACACCGGGCATACCTGGGATGGGAGGAGCTTGACCCACTCCTCCCATCCCCTGCAAAGACCTTGTTTGAACAGCAGTTTCTCGACTCCCTCCCAGAGCATGTGGCACACCTGCTTGCCTTAATGAGGAGCCTGAGCTGCCCTTCCCTTCAGGTGCAGAGACCTTAGTACAATGGTACTCTTTCATCTTGATGCTCAGACATACCTTCAGGCATTTGGAGCACCCAGTCGTCTAGATTAGGAGTTTAGGGCATTCCTCTCTCCCTTCCAGAAACTTGGGGCAGGGAAAGTTTTCCAATTCCATGTCTAGACATATCTCTGAGTCCTTGGCAGCTTCCACTGCACCTCCTCAGAGCTCGTGCTTGTAACTGTCATTAGGGGACCTGAAGGTTCGTCTGCCTAGTTTGGCCCTGCCCATATTGGTGCCCCTACCTGGGACTGAGCAGGGAACTCAGATTGTGCATTCCACAGATCAGGCCCTTGTTTGAGGCAAGAGAGAGCTTCCTCCACTAAATAAGGATCAAGTATATACCTGTCAAGTTTGGATGCAGCCAGCTGTTACCCATAAGCATCACCTACTGGTCTGGAGGTTGAAAGATAAAACATAACAAGAAATCTGAAACAGGTGCACAGTACTGGGGAACAAGGTAAGCTTCCTAAGACCTCTACTACCCTGGCCAGAGAAGGGGTCAATGAGCCTGCTCATATGCCCAGTATATAGTTACTGCAACCAGCATTTAGTAAAGTTGCCAAATAAAAGCTATCTAAAACCATGGAACTTAATGTAGACTATTTGGTACTAAAAACACCCGGAACCAAAGCCATAGGACCCTACATAACAACATATATTATAGATACCTTCTTCAGGGGTGGAAAAAAGATGCCATCCAAACAAAAGCAAACCCAAAAAAGGAAAGATAGTTTATCCACATGAGAAAGAACCAGAGAAACAATTCTAAAAGTATGAAATAAAAAAGTATTACAACACCCACAGAGTGAAACAGTAACTCTCCAGAAACAGAACCTAACCAAGATAAAATCTAAATACTAGGTAAACAATTCAAATTATTTATTTTATTTTGTACTTTTCTGAGACAGAGTCTCACTCTGTTGCCCAGGCTGGAATGCAGTGGCACAATCTTAGCTCACTGCAACCTCCACCTGCCAGGTTAAAGAAATCTTCTTGCCTCAGCCTCCTAAATAGCTGGGACTACATGTGCACACCACCACGCCTGGCTAATTTTTGTATTTTTAGTAGAGACAAGTTTTCACCATGTTGGCCAGGCTGGTCTTGAAAACCTGACCTCAAGTGATCCACCTGCCTCAGCCTCCCAAAGTGCTGGGATTACAGGCATTAGCTACTGTACCTACTGTACCTGGCCTCAAATTACTCATTTTAAAGAAGCTCAGTGAAATCCAAGAGAAAGCTTAAAACCAACATAAAAGAAATCAGATTAGCAAGTCAAGACATAAAAAAAAGAGATAGGCTTCATTAAGGAAAAAACCAAACAGAACTCCTGGAAATAAAAAATTCATTGTAGCAGTTACAATATACAGTTGAAAGCTTTAACAATAGGCTAGAACAAGTAGAAGAAATAATTTCAGAGTTGTATGATAGGTCTTTCAAACTTACCACACAGATGAAAAGAAAGGAAATAAAAGAATTTAAACAAATCAACAAAGCCTTCAAGAAATATGTTATGTAAACCAGCCAAAGCTACGAGTTGTAGGTATTACAGAGGAAGAAGAAAAAAAAGCTAAAAATATAAAAAACATATTTGAAGAAATAATTCAAGAAAATTTCTCTGGTTTTGTGAGATAGATAGATAGATAGATAGATAGATAGATAGATAGATAGATAGATAGATAGATAGACAGACAGACAGACAGACAGACAGACAGACAGACATGCCATCCAGGTAAAAGAAGATCAGAGAACTCCTGGAAAACACATTGCAAGAAGAAATATACTAAGACATAAAGTCGTAAGACTATCCAAAGGCAATGTGAAGGAAAAAATTCTAAGAGTAGTAAAAGAGAAAGGTCTAATCAGCTATAAAGGAAATGCCATAAGACTAAAAGCAGACTATTCAGCAGAAACTTTACAAGCCAAAAAAACTGGGGGCCTTTTAGCTTCCTTAAAAAAAAAATGCCAGCCAAGAATCTTACATCCTGCCAAGCTAACCTTCACAGATGAAGAAGTATTTCCCAAACACTGAGGAAATTTGTAAAAATTAAAATGGCCTTTCAAGAAATACTCAAAAAGTTCTAGACATGAAAATAAAAGGATACTTGCCATCATAAAAGACCATATAAGTAAAAATCTCACAGATTCTCTAAAGCAATTACACAATTTAAACTCAAGGGTAACTAGGCAACAATACTATGACAGAAATAAAACTTCATATATTAATATTAACCTTGATTGTAAATGGCCCAAGTGTTCAACTTAAAAGATATGGAGTGGGAAACTGGACTAAAAAAAAAAAAACAAAAACAAGATCCAACCACCTGCAGCCTACAAGAGACAACACCTCCTGGCTAACGACAGCTACAGACCCAAAGTAAAAGTAAATGGGCGAACAAAGATATATCATGCAAAAGGAAAACAAAAGAAAGCAAGAGTAGCCATCCTCATATCAAATAAAAGGACCTTAAATAACAGTTATAAAAAAGACAAATAAGAGCATTATATAATAATAAAGAGCTTAATGCAATAAAAAAGATATAACTATCCAAAATACATGTTGATATGATTTGGCTATGTGCTCACCCAAATCTCATCTTGAATTGTGTAGCTCCCATAACTCCCACATGTTTTGGGAGGGACCCACTGGGAGAAGATTGAATCACGGGGGTGGTTCCCCCATACTGTTCTTGTGGTACTGGATAAGTCTCACAAGATCTGATGGTTTTATAAGGGAAAACCCCTTTCATTTGGTTCTCATTTTCTCTCTTGCCTGCTGCCATATAAGACAAGCCTTTCGCCTTCCACCATGATTGTGAGGCCTCCCCAGCAATGTGAAACTGTGAGTCCATTAAAACTCTTTTTCTTCATAAATTACCCAGTCTCGGGTATGTCTTTATCAGCTGCGTGAAAATGGACTAATACACACATGCGTCCAACACTGGAGCATAAAACAAATATTACTACACCTAAGAAAACAGATTGATAGAAATATAATAATAGTGGCGGAATTCAATACCCCACTGACATGACAAGACAGATCACTGAGGCAGAAAATCAACAAAGAAGCTATGAACTTAAATTGGAATATAGACCAAATGAACCTAATAGTCACTTACAGAACATTATATCCAATGATCGTAGAATATCCATTCTTCTCATTTCTGCATGAATGTTCTAATACTGACCACATGCCTGACCACAAAGCAAGTCTCAGTACATTTTAAAAACCTAAAAATCATATCAAGCATCTTCTCAGACCACAGAGAAATAAAATTAGGAATCAATACCAAGAGAAATGCTCAATACTACACAAAGCTAAACAACTTGCTCCTGAATAACCTTTGGGTAAACAACAAACTTAAGGCAGAAATTGAAATCTTTTTCAAAATAAATGAAAATAGATACAATATACCAAAACCTAGGGCACAGCAAAAGCAGTGCTAACTAGAAAGTTTATAATGTTAAACACCTACATCAAAAAAATAGAAAGATGCAAATTAACAACCTAATGTGGACCCTCAAGGAACTAGAAAAACAAGAACAATACAAACTAAAATCTAGCAAGAGAAAAGAAAGATTAAGCAGAACTAAATGAGATTGAGATCAATAAAATAATTTTTCAATAAATATTACAACTGATAATACAGAAATACAAAAGAGCATCAGAGACTAGTATGAACACCTCTATCCTAAAGGAAATGGATAGATTCTGGGAAATATACAACCTCCCAAGATAGAACCAAGAAGAAATGAAATCCTGATCTGACAATTAATGAGTAATAAAGCTGAATCATTACTTCCAATAACAACAACAAAAAGGCCTAAACCAGACAGATTCAAAGCAAATTTTACCAGATATATAAAGGAGAGCTGTTACTAATCTTACCGGAACTATTCCGAAGTATTGAAAAAGAAAGATCCCTCCCAAACTACTTCTATGAATCCAGTAACACTCTGATACCAAAATTAGGCAAGGACACAACAACAATAAACATGACAGGTTAACATCTCTGATGAACATAAATGCAAAAATCCTCAACAAAAATAGTAGCAAACAAATCCAACAGCACATCAAAAAGATAATTCATAATGATCAAGTGAATTTTATTCCAGAGATGCAAGGATGGTTCAACACCTGCAAATCAATAAGTGTGATTCTTTACATTAACAGGACTAAAAACAAAACCCATATGAAAATCTCAATAGATGGAGATAAGGCATTCAATAAAATTCAAAATCCCTTCTAAATAATAAATCCTCAACAAACTACACATCAAAGGAACATATCTCAAAATAATGAGAACCATCTGTGAAAAATCCACAGCCAACTTTATACTGAATGGAGAGAGGCTGAAAACATTCCCTACTAGAACTGAAGGAAGACAGGATGTCCACTCTCACCACTCCTATTCAACACAGTACTGAAAGTCATAGCCGGAGCAGTCAAGGAAAAAAATAAACAAAACCCAAATTAGAAAAGAGGAAGTCAAATTATCTCAGTCCCTTAATGACATGATCATATACCTAAAAAAACCATAAAAACTCCTCTATTAGTTTGGTAGATTTCAGAAGTGAAGCTATCAGGTCCTGGGCTTTTCTTGCTGGGAACTTTTTTTTTGTACCCTGAGGTGTATCACTGGATTATTTGAAAACTTTCTACTGTTTTGATGTATATGTTAATTGCTATAAAATTCCTTCCTAGTGTTACTTTTACTGTATCCTATAGGTTTTGGTATGTTGAGTTTCTATTTTCATTTGTTTCCAATTTTTTTTTTTATTTCCTTAATTTCTTCATTGACCCAATGATTGTCGAGGAGCATGTTGTTTAATTTCCATATATTTGTACAGTTTCCAAAATACCTTTTGTTATTAATGTCTTTTGTATTCCATTGTGGTCTGAGAATAGACTTGACATGATTTTGATGTTTCAAAATTTGTTGACACTTGTACTGTGGTCTAACATGTGGCCTATCTTGGAGAATTTTTCATGTGCTGATGAGAAAAATGTGTATTCTGTAGCTGTTGGATAAAATATTCTGTAAATATCTGTTAGGTCCATTTGGTCTAAAGTAGAATTTAAATTCAATGTCTATTGATTTTCTGTCTAGAGGGTCTGTCCAATGGACAGAGTAGGGTGTTGCAGTCCCTAGCTATTATTGTATTAGAGTCTATCTTCTTTTTTACACCTGTTAATATTTGTTTTATATATCGGGGTGCCCTGGTGTTGACTGCATATATCTTCTTGGTGAAATGACTCCTTTATCATTATATAATAATCTTCCTTGTCTCTTTACAGTTTCTGACTTAAAGTCCATTTTATCTGATAAAAGTATAGCTACTTCTGCTTTGGTTTGGTTTCTGTTTGCATATTTATTTCTATCCCTTCAATTCAATCTATGTATGTCATTAAAGGTGAAGTGACTTTCCTGTAGGCAACATGTTGTTGAGTCCTGTTATTTCCTTTTTTAAATCCTTTCAGCCAGTCTATATCTTTTAACTGGAAAATTTAATCTGTTTGAAGTCAAGGTTATTATTTATAGGTGAGGACTTACTTCTTTCATTTTGTTAATTATTTTCGGGTTGTTTTGTATATTGTTTGTTCCTTTCTTCCTTTCATTTTATTCTGATAAAAGATTTTTTTTTAACTACAGATGCAATTCCATGACTTGTTAATGGTCTGATCAGGATTTCTGTTTCTTCTTGGTTCAATCTTGGGGGGTTGCCTGTGTCCTAGAATTCATCTTCTTCCTCTGGGTTTTCTAGTTTGTGTGTATAGAGGTATTCATATTAGTCTCTGATGCTCTTTTGTATTTCTGTATTATCAGTTGTGATGTCCCCTTTATAATTTCTGATTGTAGTTGGAATCTTTTCTCATTTTTTCTTGATTAATCTACCTAGTGGTCTTTCAATTTTGCTTACCCTTTCAAAAACCAACTTTTTGTTTCATTGTTTCATTGTATAATAATTATTTTTTCATCTTAATCTCAATTAGTTCTGCTTGATCTCTTTGCTTTCTTTTCTTTTGCTAGATTTGAGTTTGAATTGTTCTTGTTTTTCTGGTTTTTAAAAATTTTTAAACTTTGATCAAAGAAACTGAAGAGTTCACAAACACCTACAAAAAATAGAAAAAATATCCCACGATCATGGATTGTAAGAATGTTGTTAAAATACCTATACTACCCCAAAAGATACAAAGATTCAATGTAATTCCAATTGAAATACCAACAACATTCTTCACAGAAATAGAAAAAGCAATCCTAACAGCCACATAGGATTGCAAAAGATCCCAAACAGCTAAAGCAATATTAGGCAAACAAAAACAAAAAGCAAAGTTGGAGGCATCATACTACTGGACCTCAAAATTACTACAAAGCTGTACTAACCAAAACTAAAAAACTACCACAAGAAAACATAAGAGAAACACTTCAGGCTTATATCCTCGGAAATAAAACCTCAAAAGCAGAGGCAACAAAAGCAAAGATAAATGGGATTATATAACACTAAAAAGCTCTGTGCAGCAAAGAAAACAATCAACAGAGTGAAGAAACAACCTATAGTATAATAGAAAATGTTTGCAAACTATTATCCAACAAAGGATTAATATGTAGAATATACACAAGGAACTCAGACTACTCAACAGCAAAACAAAAAAAAAAATAATAAAAATAATCAAAGTAGCAATACAAATGGTCAACTATATGAAAAAATGTACAACATCATAATAAGAGAAATGCAAATCAAAATCACAATGAGATATCATCTCACCCCAGTTAGAATGGTGATTATCAAAAGGACAAAAAAAAAAACCAAAAAAAAAAAAAACAAACAGTTGCTGATGAGGATGTGGAGAAAAGAGAACTTTTATACACTTTTGGTGGGAATGTGAATTAGCCATCATAAAAAAAGTATGGAAGTTGCTCAAAGAACTATAAACAGAACTACCATATGATCCAGCAATCCCACTACTGGGTATATATCCAAAGGAAAGGAAATCAGTATGTCAAAGAGATATTTGCACTGCGATGGATATTGCAGCACTATTCAGAAGAGCCAAGATATGGAAGCAACATAAGTGTCCCTCAACAAATGAATGGATAAAGAAAATGTTATTATATATAAATATAGATATCTATATATAGATATGAAGATCAAATAGATATCTATATCTATATCGATATCTATACTATATCGATATCTATATCTATGTGTATCATTTAGCCATAAAGAGTGAATGCCTGTCATTTGCAGCAACATGAATGAACCTGGAAGACATTATGTTACGTGAAATGAATCAGGCACAGGAAGATAAATACCACACATTCTCACTCATATGTAGAAGCTAAACAAGTTGATCTCCCAGAAGTAGAGAATAGAATAGTGGCAACTAGCAGCTAGGAAGGGAGGAGAGATAGAGAGACGGTAGTTAAAGGACACAAAAATTACAGCTTGATAGGGGTAAGTTCCAGTGTTCTACAGCATTGTAGGCTGACCATAATTAACAATAATTTATAGTTTCCAGTAGCTAGAAGGGAGGACTTTGAATGTCCCCATAATGAAATTATAATGGTTTGATGTAATGGATATGCTAAATACCCTGATTTGATCATTATAAATTATATACAGGTATTAAAATGTCACAATGCAAGCCATAAATATGTACAGATATTATGTGTCAATTTTAAAAGAATACCTGTAAACATCAAGATACATGAATGTTATGAAGATCAAATTGAGAACTGCTAAATCAGCATATTCTCCACTCAGTCTCCTTTTCTTCCAAATAATAACATACCTGACAGACATACAAGACCCTGTGCAACATGTGAGCAGGTAGCAGGCTGAGATGTCTGCCCAGCTCAGTATTTGGATATTAACCTCCACTGTATTTCACTTTTCGCTTCCTCTAGACTGGATCATTCCAGGCTAGAAAACATTGTTAATTTATCTTCTATTTGCTTTTGAACTTAGTACATTTCAGGGTTTAGTTCTGTTTTTGTTTTATAATATCTAGCTACATATTTCATCTCTTTGAAAAATAAAAAGAAAATTGAGCCGAGACATTTGGGTTAATTTTATCAAAAAACTTTGCAGCCTTTAAAAAAAAAAAGAGGCCAGGCGCGGTGGCTCACGCCTGTAATCCCAGCACTTTGGGAGGCCGAGGCGGGCGGATTACGAGGTCAGGAGATCGAGACCATCCTGGCTAACATGGTGAAACCCTGTCTCTACTAAAAATGCAAAAAATAAGCCAGGCGTGGCGGCAGGCGCCTGCAGTCCCAACTACTTGGAAGGCTGAGGCAGGAGAATGGCGTGAACCCAGGAGGCGGAGCTTGCAGTGAGCTGAGATCCCGCCACTGCACTCACTCCAGCCTGGGCGACTGAGCAAGACTCCGTCTCAAAAAAAAAAAAAAAAAAAAAATGAATTCGATTAGTCCATTCACTGTCCTAGTATCTGCAGCCCCAATTTAAAGCCTTCCTTTTTAATTACAAAAATCTAAATTGGGAAAATGCTTCTCCCCATGAAGATTTTAATATATGGGAACAGGGTAGAGTCACCCCAATACAAGGCCCTAAGCAGCAGAGGTGGGCCCCAGGACCCCTATGAAATATTTCTTGCACTGTTTCTTGTGTGCAAAAAGTGCCCAGAGATGGCCAGCAAGACTCTGCAACTTTCAATTCATTATTCCATACCTGTCCTTCTAAACCTCTATGCTGGGACGAAAGTCCTACTCTACCTTACCTTACCAGGGATTGTACGGTTTTCTTATGGTAAAAACAAAACGAAAAGAAAAAAACAAAAACGAAAACAACAACAACAAAACACACACACACTCAAATAAATAAAAACCCTTAGAAGCTTAGGTCCATATCCTATAAAAATAATGTCACAGTTGCACTTTCAATCCCCATGTTTTGACTATCTGAGCTTTCACCCATAGCAGAAACTCAGAATGAAACTCAGACTCCTGCCCACATGACCTCCCTGAGGATAAGCTGGACTTGTAACAGATAGAGGTATGGTAAAGAGGCAGTCGCAATTAGCCCTTCCATTTTGTCCCCATATGGAGGTAGGGAGACAGTGCTTTAGTTCCTTCCCAGACTCCAAGATGCCCTCCTACAGCCAGATCTGACTCAAGTGCAAGGCAATAAAGAGGTTAGGAGTTCAGGCTCTAGAGTCAGCCTGCTCTGGGTTTGACTTCCAGTTGTGTGATCCAAAGAAGGTTTCCTAACATCTCTGAGACTCACTAGCCCAGTTTAATAGATGAAGAAGCTAATAGCTGTCTCACAAGCCATAGTTTGGAGAGAGAGAGAGAGAACATAAATGAAGCTCTCAGCTCCTGGAACATAATTAATGCCAGCCAATATTTATTAAGAATTTATTACCATAATTAGTAACTAACTAATGGGCAACAAATGCTCACAAAAAGGAGAGAAAGAAAAAGCACAGAACCAATCAACAGGGAAACAGTTACGTGACCTTGCATGTTGCTTTTGGGTTTAGGAGGCACTGGTACAAACATTGCCTCATTTTATTATGGTGAACATGTAAAAGAGGCAGGTACCATTATTCCCACTCCACAGGTTGGAAGTAAAGCTTGGAGTCACAAAGAAAACGAACACTTAAACAAAGGATTTCTCAGCAAAGCAAAATTTACTTCTGCAGAAGGGTGCTGCTCTCAAGTCTGGTCACCACGAGAGCACACCGAACAAACAGGGGAAGAGGCTTTTATCCCTAATGGAGATTGTCCCTACTACTGTGTCCTGCATCCATTGGCTGGAGTTGGACTGCACAATCTAAGCTGCACCCGACTGGCTAACTTGAGAGGTGCAGGAATGTGGTTATACCAGCGAAAAGGGCAGTTTTGGAGGGAAGAGCTGTTGTGACAGGAGGGGTAATTCACAGAGTGGGTTAGCAGATGTGGTCTCTGCAGATAAGGACTGGCGGGAAAGTAGTTTACTGAAACTAAGACAGGGAGGCATAAGGGATAAGGAAGTTGGTTTGGGCTTGAAGTAGGGAACAAAGAACAAGGGTGCTGAACAAGCTAAACCTTTGAAGAGGAACTTCTTTTGTATCTGACACACAGACTAGAAAAAGTGTACTAGGCCGGGCACGGTGGCTCATGCCTATAATCCCAGCACTTTGGGAGGCCGAGGCAGGTGGATCACCTGAGGTCAGGAGTTTCAGACCAGCCTGGCCAACATGGTGAAACCCCATCTCTACTAAAAATACAAAAAACTAGCTGGGCGCAGTGGTGGGCACCTGTAATCCCAGCTACTTGGGAGGCTGAGGCAGGAGAACCACTTGAACCCAGGAGGTGGAGGTTGCAGTGAGCCAGGATCGTGCCATTGTACTCCAGCCTGGGTAATAAGAGTTAAACTCTGCCTCAAAAAAAAAAAAAAAAAAAAAAAAAGTTCTAAAAATGTGGGTGGGTTTGCCAGAGGCCATATGACCAGGAGGCAGAGAATCCAGGAAAGGAATCCAGATGTTCTGTCCCTAAATTCACTTAGCTAAGTTGTTTCCCACGGAAAACTGAACTCCTTTCTTTATAACCTTCCAAGAGGGCTAGCTTTTCAAGCAACCAGTTCTGAAAGCATGTTCGCTAATGAAGAACTCGGGAAATGCCAAAGAAACCTTCACATGGGTGACCTTCATCTTGCCTCCGTATCCTAGCCACCAGAACTCTGCTGTTCTTCGTTATTTTGCATTGAAACAAGATATGCCCCAAAATTTCCTGATATCTTTTCCATCCACCCTACTATATTTAAAGCTACCAGCTCTGCACAGGGGATGGGAACTCTGGAACAAGTTCATGGGACTACTTCTTAAGAAATTAAATGGTAATTTTAAAAAAGCCACACCTGAAGAAAAAAAAAAAACACAAAAACAAAAACACCAGTGTAGTACCTTAGATATAACAAGGCCTGAGTGACTTTTGAGATTAAAAGTGAAACATTTCTTAGAAAATGATGATTGACTTGATGTCTTAGACTCTCCAGTACAATTGCTGGCCTGGGGCCTCACTGCTGCTGCGTTTTCGAGCTGGGGTCCTTTCTGACTCACCTGCAGACCACAGTGACACCTCCTAATTAAGACTTTACCTCTTCTTCTCTCCCTGCCAAGTCACTGTGCACCCAATAAAGTCTCTTTAGAATACTTTCAACGTCATTGCCTTGTGTTCAATGTATTTTGCATCGTATTCAACACTCTCCATACCCCAATCTCCACCTCTCGGCTCTCTCTATTACTGTTCCACTACACATCCCATTCTGTGGCCAGATAGCTCTCCAAGGGAAGACCTCTGCTTAAAAGGCAGAGTGAAGTGTTTCATAAAGTCCTCTAAAATTCTGTCCTCCCAACCCCCTTCCTAAAAATCTGTGGTCAAGTTAAGAAATGTTGCTTGGTAATCCTTGATCTAGTTTCCTTATAGTTGTTACATTATTGCTTGGTGGCCATATTTGCTGAAAGCCCAGAACTCTGAATATTTAGAGTTGTGTGAAATTTTTTTTCCTGACCTCTACCACCTACTAGTCATGTGATCTTAAACATGTGAAAACTCATCTGTGAATACTTTCTCATTTAAAAAATGGGAGTAATACAGCTCTGCCTATATGCTTAGAATCCACTTCAGAAGGGTTCCTTAATGTCTAAGTCTCTTAACTAACATTCTTATGAGAATGTCTGAGCATTCCCCAGTGGCATATCTAGACAGTGCTCTGTAGAAGGCATTCTACTGGGTGTGTGGGAGAGTGAAAGATATATGAGATCTAGCTCCTGTTCCAGTGAACCTTTGTAGGTGAGGAGACTCCTACCAAAAAAGGCTGTACTACTGCACATTAATAGTCAAATGATAAACTATGATGTACAGAGAAAAGAGAAGGCACTGTAGACTGTGTGGTAGGGGGATCAGCTCATCCTGGTCCGTCTGGGACTTCCCTTGTGTTAGCACTGAAAGTTCCATATCCTAGGAAACCCTTCAGTTGCGGGCAAACCAGGAGGGCTGGTCACCCTACAATGGTTAAGGAAGGTGTGGCAGTGATTGGAGTGTGTCTCAGAGGGGCATCTTTAGGTGGTGGGAAACACACAAATTGCCTCTCTACTAAAAAAACATACACCCACCCTATGACTCAGCAATTCTAGCGATATAACTGTGAGAGATAAGTTCATGGCAGCATTATTTATAATAGCCCCACTGCAACCAAGCAGATGTCCACCAATAGGAGAAGGGATATAGAGTTGTGCATTTATAGACTGGACTGTTAAATACACACAGGGTGAATTTCTCAGGTATAATATTGAGTGAAAGAAGCCAGACTTACAAAAATCAGAATCTGTATGACTTCTTCCACATGACAGAAGAGAGAATTAGGAGCTATTCATTAGAAGGTGGCACAAGGGAGATTTGGTGTGCTAGAGAGGTTCTATGCCATGATCTAGGTGGTGGTTATATGGGTGTGTACATATACATAAGTTAATCAAGCTGTTTACTTAAAATTTGTGCACTTTATTGCATGTATTATTCCTCAAAAAAATTTTTTTAAGCTGCCATTTATTAAGCATATGTGCTCAGCACAGTGTTAAATGTTTTTTTCCTCACATTCCTGTGAGGTGTAGACATTGGCCATTTTATAAACTAGGCCCAGAAAAAGAAAATTTCTCATGACCAAGTGTTCCTCAAAAAGTGTTTCAAGGAATAGTAGTTCTGCAGGTGTTAATCTGGAAAAAAAAAATGGCTTGTGTTCAACTATGTTTGGGGAACTCTGGGATTAAAAGGGTTAAATACCTTTTCACTGCAGGATTAATATGCCAATGTTCATACCTGATCTCTTTTGTAAAGCCTCCAAGGTGTAGTAAATACTGCAGAGAAATACCTGTAGACCAACATTTACATTTTGAGAAAATGATTTAGCTTTATATTGTCAATATTTGCTTTAATATTCTGAGATTTTCCCCCATGACATTATGCAGTTAATTTTACAGTATAAGCGCTTATTTAACAGTAACAGCTCACGTCAGCCCCTCCTCCAGAAATGCTTTTAGGTGATAGTGTTCTTCCCTCATCACAGCATAATGCCATCAGCAAATTAGTTATTACATTTCACAGAGCCTAGTAGAAACCTCTCCTGCCAATTACTGAGTAGTCAATTACATTCTGGACATATGCATTTTACACTGATTAAAAAAAGAATTACAGCCGTTGATTTTGCTTTTCAAATTAAGAGATAACATCTATGTAATACAGAATTACAGTAACTTGACTCAATAAAATAGTGATTTAAAAGAAAAAAAATGGGATTTAAAGAAAAACTGTGACCAAGACATTATGACTTTCCAAAAACAAGGAATAAGAAATTTTGTTAGCCTTGGCTGGGCGCGGTGGCTCATGCTTGTAATCCCAGCACTTTGGGAGGCTGAGGTGGGCAGATTACGAGGTCAGGAGATCGAGATCACAGTGAAACCCCGTCTCTACTAAAAATACAAAAAATTAGCTGGCATGGTGGCAGGTGCCTGTAGTCCCAGCTACTCAGAGAGGCTGAGGCCGGAGAATAGCATGAACCTGGGAGGCAGAGCTTGCAGTGAGCCGACATCGCGCCACTGCACTCCCACCTGGGCGAGAGAGTAAGCCTCCGTCTCAAAAAACAAAACAAAACAAAACAAAAAAACAAAAAAGAAAGAAATGTTGTTAGCCTTTCTAAGCCCCAAAGACAGAAAGACCTCAGGGAACTGTAAACTCTAACTTAATACCAATACTATCTTGAAAAGCCAAAATGTTAATTTCCTCCAGGACTGGAGAGGATTTGTCTTACTAGAAAATTTTAGATATAAACAAGTCAAAAATAATTCTTCAGTGACTCTGAGCATTCTGGCAATGACAACAGATTTGAAACGCATTTTAGAAGCAATGACAGGGAATTAAATAGATTTCTAGTGCTGTAAAGCTTAATATTACTTCACAAAGTGTTAAAGTGTCTGATCTTCCGTCAGCTCATTTGGTACCTTGTGAGCACTGAAGAAAAGCTAAGTGCAGGAGCACTTTATTCATGTATTGGAAGCCACATCAATGGTATTATGCCTAACACCTTCCAAAAAGTTTTGAGAAATCTAAAGTAAAACGACATGTGAGTTCCTAAAAGCCTTGATGGAAAATATTGGCAGCTAACAACTACAAAGCTGCCTCTAGCTAAGGGCCAGCTATAAATTAGAGATATTTAATTTTGCAGTAACACTCACGAGAAACTACAATGTATTATGCTTCCCCTGAAAATAATGCAAAGATTCTAATTAGTTTTTAATTGCTTGCTAAATTGTTCCAATTTTATTCAAAATGACCTTTAAAGAGCTACACACCAAAAATACTTCCAATATTTCTGTGAGAAAGTTGTCAGCCCTCTTGGCCTGAAGGCAGCAGAAACTGAACTCCGCAAGTACACAGGCATGGGGGGCTCATATGCTTTTTAGTAAGGGAGGATTTTATTTCAACCACCTGTGACCTCACCCAAACAAACAGGTCTGAGTGCAGAAAACAACTTGATGTAAGCAAATGGAATCTGGGTTGCTGAGATCTGGGATATGAATGTGTTCACCTGGAAGAGATAATGTCCTGGGAGGTCACTCCACCCAGACTCCCCTTTATCTAAATGTTCTCAAATGTTTCTATGGTCAAACAACAACCATTTTAGTTAAGAGCTATACAGAAATGAGTCCGAGAAACTCTTAGAAATTTGACCTGGTTACCAATTGGCTACTAATAGAGTCCTCCACTTCCTTTGGAGATAGTTCCAATCTTGAAGATTCAAGACAACTTTAGCTTTCAGTCAAGATTGAGTAACAGGTATCAGATTTACCCTCCTGCCTTAAATAACTACAAAAGTGGACAAAATATATGAAGCAATGGTTTTCTGGACATTAGATATCAGGCAACACAGGACTGAGATTCGTAAGAAGGGAAACAGAAAATATGTTTTAAATAACTGCCTTAAATGCCTTAAATAACTACAAAAGTGGATGAAATATATGAAGCAATGGTTTTCTGGACATTAGATATCAGGTAACACAGGACTGTGATTCGTAAGAAGGGAAACAGAAAATGTGAACTCTACAGTTATACCAGCTTTCTACCGGAAGGCAGTTTCCAGGCCTCAGTACAGGGAGGGGAAATGAAGCTCAGCTGATTCACTAATTCAGGGAGACAGAGTTTAGAGGACAAGGCAGCCAGAATTTGTAAGGCAGAGCATAGGAGATGAGGGAAATGCAGAGCCAGAGAGCACCAGAAACCTGCAGAGTGTCTCCTCAAGGATTATTTGAGTTCCAATCTGTATGGTGTGAGAAGATAATACTCAGCGCTGGGAAAGAGCCACCAGAAAGGAATAAGCGGGAAAAATCTCACTCCTACCAGCCAGAGTGAAAAGATCACATAATACATGAGGGACCAGACAGATTTCTTTAAAATAAAGGGGACTCACATGAGGTATCTAAATAAATCAAAATCACAGAAACAGAAGTTGGAAGATGGTTGCCAGGGTTATTGAGAGGAGACAGAATTAGTGCCTAATGGACATAGAGTTTCAGTTCCGCAAGCTGAAGCTCTGGAAAACTGTTGCACAACAATGTAAATATACTAACATTACTGAACTGTACACATAAAAATAGTTAAGGTGGCAAATTTAACTTTATGGGTTTATAACTACAATTAAAAATAAAATTTAAACATAAATAAAAATAAAATGAATAAAAGGGGAAGGAGGGCCTAAATTAGCCCGAGACTGCTCTGCGTGTGCCCAAACGAAGCTTACAAGCAAGCACTGAAAGGATCCAACTAATCCCAAATAAGTGTACTCCACAAAAAAGCCACATTAAAGAAATAAAACCAATCACAGCAATAATACGAAATTCTTCATATTCATCATCCAGTCAGAAATAAGACAGCAAAGAAATGGAAAAATATGACCCATAACCAAGAGAAAAAGTAATCAATAGAAACAGAGACAGAGGCAAGAAAGGTGATAAAAAGAGCAAATAAATATACTAAAATGGCTATTAGTAAAACATGATCAAGATGAAGAGCGAAAGACAGTAAAAACCATTTAGAAATGAAAAATACACTGTCTGAAATAAAAAATTCACTGAATGGGATTAACAGCAGCGTAAATAGTGCAGAGGAAAAGATGAGCAAACTTGAAAACATGGTACTAGAAATTATCCAAAAAGAAAAAAATGACAGAAGAATGAATAAAGCACCAGTGACCTGTGGGACAAAATGAAAGAAGTAACACGCATGCAAGGAAGAAGAGAAATGAGAAGGTGGAATAGAAGAAAAATATGAAGAAATAAACTCATATGATGAAGTACAATAAACTCCTTGCAGAATAAAAATGAAGAAAACCACACAAACACACAATAATGAAACTGTTGACCAGTAACACAATGAAAATCTGAAAAAACATCCAAGAGAAAAAGATACATGACAGCAGCATTGTCAGAAATTATGTGTACCAAATGACAGCGGAGGAACGTCCTTAAAGTATTGAAATAAACTGTCAATTCAGGATTCTCTACCCAGCGAAAGTCCTCTTTCAAAATTAAAGACATTTTTCAAATAAAAGAGTTTGAATTCAGTTGTCAGCAGAACTTAAGCCAAAGAAATGATGAAGTAACTCAGATGGAATAAGACACTAAATAAAAATTTGAACCTTTACAAAACAATAAAGAGCACTGGAAGTGGTCATTATATTAAAACTATTAAAGAAATTTTAAATCTTTATAAAGGATAAAGTTTCAAACAAAAATAATATCTTCAGAAGTTTATAAACATATGTAAAGGGTACAACATATGACAACAGCACAAACAATAGGTGGGAAATGGACCTTACACAGAAGGGAATAAAATATTATTTACAGGTAGTACATGCATGTTGTAAACCCTAAAGCAGGGGTCAGCAAACTCTGGCACAGACTAAATCCAGCCTGCTATTTTTGTATAGTTCAGAAGCTAAGAATGGTTTTTACATTTTGGAAGAGGTCACACAAAATCTAAAATATTTGCTACCTGGTTCTTTACAGAAAAAGCTGCTAAGCCCTGTCCTAGAATAAAATTTCTCTACCTTGGCACTACTGACATTTTGAGCCAGATAATCCCTTGTTGTGGGGGTTGTCCTGTGCACTGTAAGGTGTTCAGTGGGATCCCTGGCCTCTATCCAATAGATGCCATGAACACCCGCCCCCAGTGGTGACAATCAAATATGTCTCCAGACACTGACAAACATCCTGGGGGTGAGAGAGAAACCTGACTGCAGTTGCGAACTACTGCACTAGAGTACATCTAATTTTTTTTTTTTTAAATAAAAAAGTGGTAGAGCTTGGCCAGTTATGGTGGCTCACACCTGTAATCCCAGAACTTCGGGAGGCCGAGAAGGGTGGATCACCTGAGGTCAGGAGGTCAAGACAAGCCTGGTCAACATGGTGTAACTCCGTCTCTACTAAAAATACAAAAATTAGCTGGGCATGGTGGCACCTGCCTGTAGTCCCAGCTACTTGGGAGGATGAGGCAGGAGAATCACTTGACCCCAGGAGGTAGAGGTTGCAGTGAGCTGAGATTGCGCCACTGCACTCCAGCCTGGGTGACACAGTGAGACTCCATCTCAAAAAAAAAAAAAAAAAAGGTAGAGCTGATAAGCCAATAGTAGATATAAAATGAATTTCTCAAAAAACATTTTTAAACTCTCATTCCAAAAGAAGTCAGAAAAAGAAAAAAGATTTTTCAGATAAGGCATAAGTATAAACCACAGAAAAAATATTGATAAATTAGACTTGATTAAAATTTAAACTTCTGCTCCTCAAAAGACACTGTTAAAAAAATAGAAAACCAAGCCACAGACAGAAGGAAAATATCTGCAAAACACACATTTGATAAAGTCCTAGCTTCTCTGCCCCGCGCCCCCCCCTCCCGCCCTGCAAAAAATATATATATATGACTCAAGACAACCTGATTTGGAAACAATATAAAAAGAAGGTCAAAGATTTAAATAGACACTTTACCAGAGATATAAATGGCAAATATGCACATGAAAATATATTAAACATCATTAATAATAAGAGAAAATCAAATTAAAACCAAAATGAACTACCACAACACATCCACAGAACACTGAAGATTTAAGAGACGGACAATAGCAATTGCTGACAAAGATGAGGAGCAACTAGAACTCTCAGGCATGGGTGAAAAGACTACAAAATGGGACAGCCACTTTGGAAAACAATTTGAAACTTTATAACGAAATAAATATGCACTTACTCTATAGTCCAGCAATCTCACAGGTATTTACCCCAAGAGAAATGAAATATATGTTCAGGCAAAAATTGTTGCCCAAATATTCTTAGCAACTTTATCCATAATAACCAAAAACTATGAACAACCCAAGTGGTCCATCAACTGGTGCATGAACAGATAAACAGAAAGAAACAAACTACTGATACAGGAAACAACAGATGAATTCATTTTAAGGGCATTATGCAAAGTGTAAGAGCAACAGCAAAGACTATATACTGACTCATTTCTTTTCTATGTAATTCAAGAAGAGGCAAAACTATAGTGACAGAAAGCACATCAATGGTTGCCAGGTTCAAGTATGGGCAGGGGAATTTGCCTGCAAAAGAAAATGAGGGACTTCTGGAAGTGATACAAACATTCAATATTATGATTGTGATAGGTATACAACTGCATATATTTGTCAAGACCCAGAGAATCACTTAAAATTGGTGATTATTTTATTGTAGCAAAAAAGATGATATAAGCTGATTTAAAACAAAAATAGCTAAGAAGCCTTTAGAAATAAGAATGGAGTAAGAGTAAGACTACATTTTCCCCTAGTCATTAGTAGGAAAAACAACTTGCTACATTCAGGATGTCTGGAACATAGTCCTTCTGGTCAAATTTGTTAGGGTGCTAGTGCTTTGGGTCCTTGTAGCAGAATATACGTTTAACTAAAATACTGGTTGGGAGTATTTAGGCCAGAGGGTTAACAGTAGGCACATGTGGGAATTTAGTATTATTCCCAGTAAATGGGGAAAGAATCAACTCTTCAATAGACAGTATCGTGAGAACTCCTGAGGCATTTAGAGAAAAATAGCTCCATATCATACAGTACACAAAATCAAATTACAGATGGAATACAAATGTAAATTTAAACAAGATTATAGTCATTAGAAAATATTAAATTTTTAAAATCTTGTGATAGATAAGGCCTATATAAACAAGTCACAAGACCCAGAAGAGTAGATCTGACTACAAGTAAAAATTAAATAAAATACCATAAACCAAGTTCACAAGCTCAGGCAGCCCAAGAGAATACTTCATACTTGAAAGTATAAACATTTCTATAGATATGAGTATGTTACCTACATATATACTTATATATATATGATGCATTTGTTTAAATACTAAATGATTAAAAGCCACACTGTATACAATAACTATAAATCAATTTAAAAACTCAAATCCAATAGAACAGGCAAAAGATGCACTGGCAATTTTCAGAAAAATAAACCTGTGAAAATATAGTAAATGATGAGATAATCAAATCAAATAACAGTAATCAAACACAAATTACAATTTTTTTTCATTCATCAGAGAAGCAGTTTTTAAAATTGCTAATATTCAGTGTTATGAAAGCATGTCAAACTGTCACTCCCATATACTGTGGGTAGGAGTGTAAAACAGTGCTCTGTTGTTCAGGACATTCTGGCAAAAGCTATCAAAATTTTAAATCCACAACCCTCAACCCAAAAAGTCTTCATCCAACAATCTAAACATAGAATATCTTAGAGAAGACACAAAGTGTTGCATTTTGAATCCTTTCTATGTATCTATTTGTAATAATGAAAAACTGGAAATTTGAATACCCATCAATACTGGGGAATAGGTTAAGTAATGACTCATCCATCCACAGCAGACATTGATGTTTTTGCCTGCAAAGCAGTCTTTCCACCTTCTTCTAGCAACAGAGCCTGCCCCTTTCCCCTAGAAACTGCCCTTCCATCACCTGGAAGGCATCATTCACGCGGCTCTACCCGCTCTCTATCAGGATAGAAACGTGATTTAATAGGAACAGATGACTCCATTTCTCTGGTTGTATAGTGAGTGGTCAAAACACAAGCAGAAAATACGGCCAGAGTCAAGCAGATGCTAGAAGAAAGAAGTCTCTCTCTCCAAGTCCATAAAAACTGGGGCTGCTGAGGCCATCTTTGGCACCGCATCGAACAAAGCCAACCTGAGAGTGACAGCCCCACCAGAAAAGGCAGAACTAAAAAGATGGATCCACCAACCATGCCTAAAACCAGCTCTTGTCCTCAGACTTCCTAGATCCAGGATCGACCCGTATAAGGCCTGCTGGAGCTGAGTTTCTGTCACTTACAACTGAAAGAACTCTGGCAATGGAGTAGAACACAAATACACAGGGATGAGGTGGATTTGCATGTACAGACATAATTTTCCACAAGGTGTTAAGGGAAAACAGCAATAGCAATTTTCAGAGCATTATTATATTATGCCTGGTTTGTTGTTTTTAAGATATATATTTTTCTGTTAATAGTGAGAGCTGGCAAAAGAGAACGTTCACTTTAACACTAACACATAAAAGACCTTGAAAAATATTACTTATACACACTTTTAAAAATCACACAATAAAATAAAACTTCATGCATAAAATTTGCATCAAAGCCCAGTCATCAAATTTATCTTAATTTCCAAAGAAGCCCATGGAATTTTTTTCCTAGAAAGGAGAAGAAATAGCAGCAGCAAACTGAATTATAAAGAAACAAAAGTAGTATTGCTCCCATGAGGTCATCAGTGTTTGATATACAACTTTCTTCATCTCCATCTGGAAAGCCAAATCCAGAAAATAAATATTTCATCATCCTTCTACAACTCCAGGAAAGGGGGATATACTTGAGGTCAAATGATCTCTAGGCAGTTTTTAAAAATACATTCATGTTTACATCTATGGTGCAATGACAGAACAAGAAACCTAGGAAAGGTGATACTTGTGAAGCTCAAATGTAGTCAATTAAGGTACAGAATTTTGCTACCTGCCATATTCAGGTTACACTAAGGGAAGACCAGAAAGACAGAACACAGGGTAGCTCAATCAACACAGAAGACTATCATTTTTCCACATCAGCATTTTCATCTAAAATGCCAAATCCATACCACTCCAGGGTGCTCTCAATACTCCCTACACTATGCCATCTGAGATGTATGACTCTCCATGACTGAGAAAAAATCTACTCTCGTAACTTAAACAAGACCACATAAGGCCTATTCACTAATAACTAATCACATGAATAAAAATTAATATTAGCTTAGATTTAAACTGAAATCAAAATAAACTCTGAAAAACTATCAGGAACAAGGATGGTATTAACTTCACTGACCTATCTGTATATTGTCTTGACACTCTAGAAAGTTACAAAAGAATATACAAAATCTAAACTCCAAGATAAAGTGAAAATTCAATTGAAAAACCAACATGTTTTTTTTTAAGATGAATAAATGGCTTTATCTTAAAGCATCATATCTAGAGGGAAAATGAAAAAAGAATAAATGGTTTTTAATCAATATTTGGCTGAAGTTGAAGTAGAATTAATCAGCATTACATTTTAAAACTCTTTGCAACAGGATTTTTAAAAAGAAATAAAAAAAAATTTCAGTGATCAAACAATAAATCTAACATATATCTTTCTACATTTAGTAGCATCTTAAAAATAAGAGGGTTTTTTTTTTTTTCAAATTTAAGAAACAAACATAACCACACTTAGGGAAAAAAAACAGTAATACTCTTTCTGAAACACCAAAAAGATAAAATACTGTGGGTTCTTAAGATAATCACATAGGCTACACTGGCACTATGGTCCATAATGGGTTTGAAAAAATAACAATATTTGATTTTATTATTTCATCACTATAATCTTAATCATTACGCATATTAATGTCATATACACTTTTTAAATATATATTATTAAAAGCTGTGTCTCAACAATATGATACCAAAAACACACAACCGATATAGGTTGTATAGGTAATCATTTTGACTGTGAAAGAAATATGATCAGAATACTGTTACAATGAAGGAAAAATACCTTCTTTTTAATCATTCTCATTCAGCAATAGTAAAAATGCTCTATGTACATGGTGGCTCTGAACAACACATTTCATCTCTTTTTCAGACGTGCTGTGCTACCTATTGCTGTTTTGATGATTACACAGTTCAACATGAAAATGCATCCCATTAAGATTCCCAATAATAAGTCTGATTAGGCAGATAACTTCCCAATCATAAAAGCTTTTATTTTAGGACAACTATTATGCAAATCTAGGGTGGAAATTGGACTCACTGTAATTGGGATAAGAAGACACTCTGAGAAGAAGGCTGTACATGTGACACCTATTGCATTTTATGCACTCGTCTCACATTCTCTTCCTTTCTTCCTCCTCTTTGAAGCGCCCGATTAAAGTATAATTACACTAGACAGTTACAAATGGGCTTATTACAAGAGAACTATATGTTTAAGAAAGTGAGGCTTTCAGATAAGAAATCTCCAAATATTTTCTGTTATACGTTTTTACAATCTTTCTTATAAAGAAGGAGTGTTTGATGTGCAACATCTGCTAACAGAAATAAATCTATACTCAAGCCCAGCAGAATAATCAAATATAAAATACAGACATAAAGCAAACTACAACGGCAACAGTGATTCTTCGGGCAGCATGTGCAAAATATACTATCTTGCTATCTAATGTCATTGTGATCAGAAATGTGCCAAAACACTCTTTCTCATTCCACTTGAACTGGATCCCCATAATTCCAACAAACATCACTTGTGGCATTAGGTTGTCATCAGCTTGCATGATCCCCAGTTCACTTAACCTTTTCTTCTTTATCTGGCCTTTTTGTGTAAAGGCAGGAACCAGTTCATTTACAATTTCCCTCAACTTGCTCAGAAAGGTCAGATCTTGCATAAAGCTCCATTTCAGCAGGTGCACATTACATCAGCTCCTCTGGATCTACTCTTTCAGCTACATCTGCCTTTCTACTCGTCTGAATTTTAAGTGCTTTATTTTCTGCAGAAACAAACTATGACAAAGTTCAGTATACAAGCTAGCCCAACTAAAACATGACTATTTCTACACAGTTTGTTAGAGCTTTCAAGTTTTTTCTGCCAAGCATTCCTCCTGTCATCCAACTGGAGTTTACAAATTCCTTGCCATAAGAATCTCAATGAGCGATTGTCTTGCTCTTTTATGTGGTTTCCTGATCTTCATACAGGATCACAAATTTTGAACAATTTGTCTACCCTTTTCATCCTAGAATCTTCTCCACTCAACAGATATTTATTGGATATTTACTATCTGTTAAGCATTGTGTTAGGAACTAGGATGCAGATAGGTAAGACAGTGCTATTTTCCTTTAATTCCCAATCTTGAAGCAAACTCTAGATGAGCCCCATGATCCCAGCCCCCTGGCATTATTTTCATGACGATAAAATGGCAAAAGGACTTTGCACTGCAATTTGTAATGTAACTAAGGTTCCTGATCAGTTTTCTCCAGCTGGTTGGAAAAGAGGAAGTCAGAGAGATTCAAAGCATGAAAGGTTTGCCTTGAGGGAGGTTCTCTTTTGCCGAGATAGAGGGGACCATGGGGCAAGAATCTGAGAGCAGCCTCTAGAAGCTAAGTGCAAGCCCCAGCCAATAGCCAACAAGAAAACAGAGACCTCAGTCCTACAACCTACAGAAATGAATTCTGTTGATGAATAACATGAATGTGTTCGGAAGTAGGTTCTTCCAACTGAGCTTTTTTTTTTTTTTTTTGAGATGGAGTTTCATTCTTGTTGCCCAGGCTGGAGTGCAATGGCGCAATCTCGGCTCACTGCAACCTCTGCCTCCCGGGTTCAAGCGATTCTCTTGTCTCAGCCTCACGAGCAGTTGGGATCACAGGCGTGCACCACCAAACCTGGCTAATTTTGTATTTTTAGTAGAGACGGGGTTTCTCCATGTTGGTCAGGCTGGTCTCGAACTCCTGACCTCAGGTGATCTGCCCACCTTGGCCTCCCAAAGTGCTGGGATTACAGGCCTGAGCCATTGTGTCCAGCCCCAACTGAGCTTTCAAATCAGAGCACTGTCCAGCTGACACCTTGACTTCACCCTTCAGACCTGTGAAGAAATAAAGAACTAGTTCTTCAGGAGTGGACCCTGAAGGATGACAAGGAGTACTCTTGAAACTGCTTTAAACTTTCCTTAACTCAGTCAATGCTTAATTCTTCTCTATGACTGAGATTTAGTAGACTGAGATCTATGTCATCGCTTTGAAGTTCACAAATATCCAGTGAGTTAGCTCACCTTTGCTGCCAAGAGAGGCAGATGACAGGGAGGCACTTCCTTCTACCAATAAAAAATGGAGGCAAACTCCACTATCCACTCCAGTAAACACAGCCCTCAACCTGGCACATGGATTTCCCCACCTCCAACCTCAACAGAAGCCAGCCAGAGCCACCGCTGCTATCACACACCCATCCTCATTCTATCTGTTTATAGAAAGCCAACCACGGTAAGAAGGGAACTGCAGGACCACAGAAACCACAATGTCAAAGTTTTGAATGAACAGTTGAACTAGCTGACTTTTGAAAGTTCCTTTCTCCCTCAGATTCTATAATATTATAGCTTTACCAAACTTCTCTTTCTCCATGCCCAAATATATTCTGGCAATCTTAAAAAAAAAAAGAAAAAAGAAAAAAGCAGGAAGACTCAGATCCTTAATCAGATTTTAATGCTAAAAACAAGTAAATTAGGTCTGATTTTTCTATCTAAAATTCCTAAATATTGCATACCTTCAGTTTCATCTTGGGCATTTTCTTGCAGGTTAGAGAAAATTGTAGCTGTCACCAAGAAAACACCATAACCTTCATTTTATGATATTACTCACCACGGATATTTTGGGAATGTCATAATGCTCATCTAAGAAGACCTGTGACACTGAAACAAATGTTTCAAGGAACTGTCTTTTCAACACTGCCTGCTTAAAAAATCTTGGCTTTTTTCACACTATTTTAAAAATAAAGCAGAAAAACTATGCTGATTGACATGCTGTAGCACAGTGTGATGCAGCATTCCTCTGTCATTTCTGCAGATCTATAGGCAACAAAGCATTCTTGCAAAAGACTTTCAATCATTAGCTACTGATATTATTAGAATTTATATACTATTTAGGCCTTTCAAAATCAGAAAACAATAGGACCCAACATGGGAATGTAATAAAGCATAATTTCTTAGGTGAAATCATTCCAACCTTTAGAAAGCAAGTGTCTCAGCTGATGTTCAGCTTAATGAGGAGCCCTTCCTTGCAACAGCAGGTCCATTCTCACTCAGGGAACCCGCACTTACTCCCGTATATTTCTACGCCAGCACCCTGCAAGTTACAATTTGAGATAATAACAATCAGTTCCAAAAACGCAGGAAGAGTTTTATTACAATCACTTTTTAGCCATTTACACAGTGCAAATGCAAAGCACAAAGATAAAGTGTTTTACAGATAAGCTTTATTAGATATTTTAAACCAACACTTCATTTGTTCCAGATTAGCAAGTCATTAGCATGCATCATTTTCAAACCACCCCATCCCACCCCAACACACAGACTGAGTGTCAACATTCAATTCCTGTTCCACTGTCTTTCATTTTAGACAAATCAGTTTTCAGATTCTGCCAAAAGTAGAAATCCTTTAACAATTTTGTTGAAAGATGCACTTACTCAAAATGACCATTCTCTCATATACTCAATTAGTGAAGAACAGTATTTGAGTTTAGTAAAGTGTAATTTGAGACTAGAAACAAGGCCCTACATTTAAAAAAATGCCAGTTATAAGATACCCCAATCCAACTTAAAAATTGCTTCTATGAATTAAGTAATGGCCTTCACTGCTACACAGGTTAAAATTAACAACTAATTCAAGTGTACTGCTTTGTCTAGTCAAACGACTAGGCAACCTAGAAAGACTGAAAACAGATAATAATACCTCCATTCCAGCCAAACAGCACAAAATAAAAGAGCAACCCCATTCCCATCATGCCAGCCAAGGTCGAGAAGAACCTGGACTTTCGCCCTCTGAAGGCTATAACCAGGTATCCCAACACTCCCACTGGGGTGGAATCAGTGAAAGCAAAACAGGGAGCCAGGACTTTCATCCTCACTAACTGGTTACAAGGCCCTCTCTGCAGCAGTATCAGTGACGACTGAGGAGCCTGGGCTTGTACCCCCACCTAGCAGCAACAAGATGCTTGCCCCCTCCTCACTGGGGTGGTGTCAGAGCAAGCCTAGTGGCGATTACAACTTTCACAATTAGCCAATGGTAAGAAGACCAGCCCCGTATACCACAGTATCAGCAGAGACCAAATGGGAAGCTAGAATTACCACCCTTACCCAGCAGTAACAAGGAGCTCCTCCACCCAGCTTGAGTATCAACAGAGGCCAAGGGGAAACTATGACTTCTACCTTAACAAGTTGATGGCCACCTACCCCCATCTTTTATCTTCCTGCAGGAATGTCAGAGAAGTTAGAGAAGATCCAGACTTTCATAATGTAATACAAAAAATGTCCAGGATTCAAATGAAAATTACTTGTCATACCAAGAACCAAGAAGGTGTCAAATTGAATAAGACAATCAACTGATGCCAAAACCAAGATGTCAGAGATGACAGAATTAGCTGACAATAATTTGAAAGCAGCCAGGATAAAAATGCTTCAACGAGCAATTACAAACATACTTCAAACAAATGAAAAATGAGTCTCAGCAAAGAAATAGAACATAGAAAGCATCCAATTAAAATTTTATTTTTATTTTTTATTTCAATAGCTTTAGGACTGTAATATAGTTTGGATATTTGTCCCCACCCAAATCTCATATGGAACTCTAATCTCCAATGCTGAGGGTAGGGTTTGGTGGGAGGTGTTTGGGTCATGGGGGCAAATCTCTCTTGGCTTGGTTCTGTCATTTCAATAAGTGAGTTCTTGTGAGATATGGTCATTTAAGTGTGTGCCCCCTCCCACCCCCTTTCACTTGCTCCTGCTTTTGCCATGTGAGGTACCTGCTCCCTCTTTGCCTTCCACCATGATTGTAAGCTCCCTGAGGCCTCCCTAGAAGCTAAGCAAATGCCAACACCATGCTTCCTCTAAAGCCTGCAGAACCATGAGCCAATTAAACCTCTTTTCTTTTTAAATTACCCAGTATCAGGCATTTCATTATAGCAATGCAAGAACAGCCTAATACAGAAAACTGGTACTGAGGAGTGGGGCATTGCTTTAAAAACACCTGAAAATTTGGAGGCAGCTTTGGAACTGGGTAACAGGCAGAGGTTAGAAAAAGTGTGGAGGGCTCCAAGAAAGACAAGAAGAGGAGAAAAGTTTGGAATTTCTTACAGACTGGTTAAATGGTTATGACCAAAATGCTGATAGTGATACGGACAATGAAGCCCAGCCTCAGATGGACATGAGAAACTCACAAGAAACTGGAGCAAAGGTCACGTGTGTTACACCTTGGCAAAGAGCTTGGCTGCATTCTATTCATGCCCTAGGGATCTGTGGAAGTTTGCACTACAGAGCAATGACTTAGAGTATCTGGCAGAAGAAATTTCTAAGCCACAAAGCACTCAAAAAGTGGCCTGGCTGCTGCTTCTAACAATCTACGCCCAGATGCAAGAGCAAAGGAATGACTTTAAGCTGGAGCTTTAAAGAGGGAGCAGAGCATAAAAGTTTAGAAAATTTGCAGCCTGGCCATGTGGCAGAGAAAGAAAAAGCTTTCTAGGGGAGAAGAATTCAAGCAAGCTGTGGAACAACTACTTGTTAGATATTTGCTTAACTAAAAGGGATCCAAGTGCTAATATCCAAGACAGTGGGTAAAAGGCCTTGAAGGCATTTCAGAGCTCTTCTCACCAGCCCCTACTATCACAAGCCCAAAGGCCTAGGAGGGAAGAATTGTTTGCGTAGCCAGGGCAAGGTTCCCAAAGCCTGCACAACCTCAGGACAATGCTCCCCACATTCTGGCTGCTCTGGCTCCAGCTGTGGCTCAAAGAGTCGCAGATACTGCTCGTGCCACCAATCCAGAGTGGGTAAGCCACCATAGCCTTTGGCAGCTTCCACATGGTGTTAAGCCTGTGAGTGCACAGAGCATAAGAGTGCATGAGGCTTGGTACCCTCTACATAGATTTCAGAGGACGTACAGAAAAGCCTGCTGGGTGTCCAGATAGAAGTCTGCTGTAGGGGAAGAGCCCCCATGGGAACCTCTACTAAGGCAGTGCCTAGAGGAAATGTGGGGATGGAACCTCTAGAGTCCCCACTGGAGCACTGCCTAGTGAAGCTGTGAGAAGCAGGTGGCCAAACTCCAGATCTGAGAATGGTAGATCCGCCATCAGCTTGCACCCTGAGCCTGGAAAAGCCACAGGCACTCAACAGCCAGTGAGAGCAGCTGCAGGAGCTAAACTCTCGAAAGGCACAGGGGAAGAGCTGCCCAAGGCCTCAGGAGCTCACCCCTTCCATCAGTGTAACTTGGGTGTGGGACATGGAGTCAATGGAGATTTTTTTGGAGCTTTAAGATTTCATGACTGCCCCGCCTGGTTTTAAACCTGTATGGGGCCTATAACCCCTTTCTTTTGGCTGGTTCCTCCCTTGTGGAATGGGAATGTTTACCCAATGACTATAGCTCCATTCTATCTTGGAAGTACATAACTTCCTTTTGACATTACAGGCTCATTTGTGGACTGGACTTGCCTTGTTCAGATGAGACTCAGATGAGATTTTGAACCTTAAACTTTGAGTTAATGCTGGAACAAGTTAAGACTTTGGGTGACTATTGGGAAGGCATGATTGTATTTTGCAATGTGAGAGAGACACGAGATTTGGGAGGGTCCAGGGCAGAATGATATAGTTTGGATATACATTTTTCCCTGCCCACATGTCATGTTGAATTGTAATCCCCAATGCTGAAGGTGGGGCCTGGTGGGAGGTTTTTGGATCATGGGGGCAGATCTCTCATGGCCTGATGCTGTCTTCAGGATAGTAAGTGAGACCTTGTGAGATCTGGTCATTTAAAAGTGTATGATACCTGCAGCCCCTTTCTCTCTCTCTTGCTCCTGGTCCAGCCAGGAGCCGCAATGTGCCAGCTCCCCCTCTGGCTTCTGCCATAATAGTAAGCTTCCTGAGACCTCCCTAGAAGCAGATGCCACTATGCTTCCTATATAGTCTGCAGAACCATTAGCCAATTAAACCCCTTTTCCTATAAACTACCCAGCCTCACATATTTCTTTATAGCAGTGCAAGAACATCCTAATACAGAGTACATGTGCTTTTTGGTTACAGGATGAATTGTATAGTGATGGAGAGTCTGGGATTTTAGAATATACATCACCCAAATAGTACACATTGTACCCAATAGGTAGTTTTTCATCCTTCACCCTCCTTCCAACCTTATCTATTCTGAGCCTCCAATGTTGGTGATACCAGTCTATAAGCCTTTGTACACCTAAAGCTTAGCTTCCACTTGTAAGTGACAACATGTAGTATTTGATTTTCCACTCCTGAGTTACTTCCTGCAGAATAATGGTCTCCAGCTTGATCTAAGTTGCTGCAAAAGACATTATTTATTTTTCATAGTTCATTATTTTCTGAGTAGTGTTTCATGGTGTGTATATACATACATAAATATATACACACACACACATAAAAATTTTAGAACTGAAGAATAATTGAAATAAATAGCTCAATGATAAGTTCAACAGCAGAATGAAAAGAACAGAGGAAAGAAACAGTGCATACAAAGATAGAATAATAAAAATTACCCTATCTGAACAATAGAGAGAAATTAAACTGAAAAATAAACATAAACAGAGCTTCAGGGACCTAATTGGACTATAACAAAAGATCCAATATTTGTGTCATTACAGACCTGGAAGGAGAGGAGAAAGAAGGTGAGGCCAAAAAGGTAATTGAGAAAATAATGACTAAAAGCTCCCACATTTGGTAAGACACAATAAGCCCATAGAGTCAAGAAGCTGAGCAAACTCCACACAGGATAAACTCAAATAAATCCGTGAAAACATATATCATAATTAAATTACTGAAAACTAATGGCAAAAACAAAAAGGAAGTATTGAAAGCATCAGTGAAAAATTTACACCTTACCCACTGGAGAGAAATTGTGATTGAGAGCATCAGAAACCATGGATGGCAGACAAAAGAGGCCCAGTATTATTTAAGGGTGGAAAGAAAAAAACTGTCAATCCAGAATCCTATAGCCAGTAAAGATATTCCTCAGGAATGATAAAGAAATCAAAACATTCTAAGAAGAAGAGAAACTAAGATAATTAGCAACCAGCAGATCTACTCTAATAGAATGGGTAAAGAAAGTTCTCTGAACAAAATAGAAATAATAAAAGAGGGAATCTTGGAACATCAGAAAGGAAAAAGAAGCAAAAGTAAGCAAAAATACCAGTAAATAGGCTTTCCTTCTCCTCTTGAGTTTAAATTATGTTTGAAATTTGAAATGAAAATATTATTACTGTCTAATGTGGTTCTATATGTACATAAAGGAGATGTTTAAGACAATTATAAAAAGAAATTGCAGGGAGCCAAAGGCTGGTGGGATGTCACCAACTCAGCATTCCACTGGAGGCTGTATGATCAAACAACAAACTGTTTTTCATGAATGCAGGATGTAGGCAAACTCACGACTGCTCCTGCTGACAGAAGGTTTGCTGGAGGCAATCACTCCCTGGTGCTGAGGTTATCTACTGTGACATCTACAGCCCATTGTTCAAAAACTGCATTCTTGCAAGCCTGCTCTGGACCAAGCAGCTGATCCCTTCTTCCATGCCCCTTCTCACTATCTCTTTTGCCTAATAAATATGGAAGACTGTGTAAAGCTCAGGGCTCTTGTCCACTAGAGGCAAGGTGCCCCCTGACCGCTTCTTCCAAATATACTCTTTTGTCTCTTGTCTTTTATTCCCACATTTGCCCAGCTTTGTTTGGTCCCCTTAGGTTCATGCGGGTTACATAGTGGTGCCACGATCAGCGACAGAATCGGGTGCTCCACAAGAGATGTAAAGAAAAGCAGAGTTTCTCTACTTCACTTGAACTGGTGAATGAAGACACCAGTAAACTGTGAGGCTATGTACATATATTACCTGAAGCAATCACTAAAAAAAATAGCTATACAAAAAGATATACTCAAAAACAAATGAAACTATGAAAACTGCTCAGGTAATCCCCAGGATGGCAGAAAAATGCAAATCAAGAAATAAAAACCAGAACAAACAGAAAACAACAAATAGATTAATGACTAAACATCAATAATTAAATGTAAATGGTCTAAATATAAAGACATTAAAAGACACAGATTCACGGAGTGGATTAAAAACATGACTCAACTATAGGCTGTCAACAACCAAATTTAAACAAAATAATATAGGCAAGTTGAAAGTAAAATGGTGGAAAAAGATGTATCATGCAAACATTAATCAAGGGAAGGCAAGTGTGGTTATATTAATGTCAGATAAGATAGACTTTGGAGCAAAGAAAATTACCAGAGACAGATAATAACATTATATAATCAGAAATATGTTTCACCAAAATGACAGCATAGCCATCCTAAATGGGCATACAACAAATAACAGAACTGCAAGATACGTGAAGCAAAAACTAACAGAACTGAAAAGCCAAACATATCCATACTTGTGCTTAGAGATGCTAGCAACCCTATCTCAAAAACTGATAGAATTACTAAACAGAAAATCAGAAAGAATACAGAAAAACTCAATAATACCACCAACCAATTTGATCTAGTTGATATTTATAGAATGAAATACCCAACAACAGCAGAATACATATTCTTTTCATAGGGTCACTTTACACTTAACAAGATAGACCACATCTTGGGTCATGAAACAAACCTCAACAAATTTCAAAGAGCTGAAGTCATACACTGTGTTTTCTGACAACCATGGAATCAAACTAGGGATCAACTAAAAGATAACAGTAATACTCCCAATACTTAGAAACTAACACTTCTAAATTCTGCATGGGTCAAATAATGAAAATACAAAATATAAAAATTTGTGGAACACAGCTAAAGTAATGCTGAGAGGGAAGTTTGTTAACATTAAGTGTGCACATTAATCAAAAGCAAAACAAACCCAAAACAGGCAGAGGGAATGACATAATAAAAACAGCAAAAACCAATGAAATTGAAAACAGAACAATTTCTAAAAATCAATGAAACAGAGTTGGTTCTTAAAAGAGAGAGAACAAACGAGCTACCAATATAGATTACAAAACAGAGATTATCACTACAGACCCTGCCAACATCAAAAGAAAAAGACTATAAAAAATTCCGATATATGTAAATTTGACAACTTAGAAGAAATGGTTCAATACTGCTAAAACAAAAACTACCAAAATTTACTCTATATAAAATAGGTCATTTGAATAGTTCTTTACCTATTAAGAAAATTGAATTCATAATTTTAAAAATTCCAAAAGATAAATTTCCTGGCCCAGATGGTTTCATTGGAGAAATCTATTAAACATTTGAAGAATTAACAGTAATTCTACAAAATTTCTTCTAGAAAATAAGAGAAAAAAAATGCTTCAGAGTTCATTTTATGAAGCTAGTATTAGTGATACCCAAACCAAAGACAGGAGTTCAAAAAAACAAAACTACAGACCAATATTCTTTATGAATATAGATGCAAAATTTCCTCATAAAACATTAGCAAGTACAAGTCAGCAAAATATAAAAAGATTATACACTATGGCAAAGTGGTATTAATGCCATTGAGGCAAGGGTGGTTCAAAATTTGAAAGTCAACCAGTATAACCCATCATTATTTTTTTTTCTAATAATAAAAATCAGGTGATCATCTCTGGAAATGCAGAAAAAGCATTAAGGAAAGTCAACATTCATTTATGATAAAAGTTCTCAGAAAAAGAGAAATAGAGGAGAACTTCTTTAACTTGATAAAGAATATCCATAAAACACCTAGTTAACCTCATTCTTAATGATGAAATATTGAATATACTCCCCATAACATGAAAAATAAAGTTAAGCTATCTACTCTTATTCAAAATAGTGCTGGAAGTTCTAGCCAGTGTAATAAGGCAAGAAATTTAAAAAAAAAAAAAAAAAAAAAAAAAGCATACTAATCCGAAAACAAAACAAAAACAAGAAAAAACAACTTTTGATACTTACAGATAACATGATTGTCTACATAGAAAATCCCAAGGAATCTACAAAAACACTTCTATAACTAATAGGTAACATTCAACAAAGTCACAAAATACAAAATGAACATACAGAAATCAATTATATTTCTATATACTAGCAATAAACATACGAACATTGAACTTAAAAATATAGTATGACAATCTAATAGTAACAAGCAATGGAGAAAAACTCCCTATTCAATAAATTTTGCTGGGATAACTGGCTAGCCATATGCAGAAGATTGAAACTGAACCTCTTCCTTTCACCATATTAAAAAACCAACTGAAAATGGATTAAAGACTTAAAAGTAAGATCTAAAAGTATAAAAACCTTAGAAGAAAAACTAAAGAGCTACTGCAGGGTATCAGCAAACTACCTACAGAATGAGAGTAAATATTTGTAAGCTATGCATCTGACAAAGTCTTAATGGCTAGAATCTATAAGAAAAAAAAAAGGCAAAAACCAAACAAACCCATGTGGGTAAAGGACATAAACAGACACTTCTAAAAAGAAGATATACACATGGCCAACAAGCATATGAAAAAATATTCAATATCAGTAATCAGAGAAATGCAAATAAAAGCCACAATGAGATACCATCTCACACCAGTCAGAATGGTCGTAATTAAAGTCAAAAAATAGCAGATGTTGGTGAAGTTACAGAAAAAGGCATGCTTAAACACTCCTGGTGGTACTGTAAATTAATTCAGTCACTATGGAAAGCAGTTTCAAGATTTTTCAGTGACCTTAAAACACAACTACCATTTGACCTAACAATCCTATTACTGGATATATACCCAAAGGAATATAAATCATTCTACCAAAAAGACACACAAACTCGTATGTTCATTGCAGCACTAGTCACAATAGCAAAGACATGGGAACAACTTAGATGCCCATCAACGGTGGACTGGATAAAGAAAATGTGGTAAATATATACCGTGGAATACTACACAGACATAAAAAAATCATATCCCTTGAAGCAACATGGATGCAAATGGAGGTCATTATTCTAAGCAAATTAACACTGGAACAGAAAACCAAATACTGCATGTTCTCACTTATAAATGGGAGCTAAAAACTCAGGACACATGGACACAAAGATGGGAACAACAGACAACAGAACCTACTTTAGCAGGGAGAGTGGTAGGTGGATAAAGGTCAAAAAACCTACCTATTGGGTACTGTGCTCACTACTTGAGTGGCTAAATCATTTGCACATCAAACCCCAGTGACATACAATTTACTCATGTAATGAACCTGCGCATGTCCCTCATGAATCTAAAATGAAAGTTGAAAAAAAAAAAAAAACACAAACAACAATTGTATGCTGAAGACTACATAACGTTGATGAAGGAAATCAAAGATATAAATAAACAGAGAAATATGTTCACAGACTGGAAGACTCAACATAATAAAGATGTCAATTCTCCCCAAATTTATATACAAGTTTATTAAAATTCCTATCAAAATTTCAGTATGATTTCTTGTGTATACAAAATTATTCTAAAATTTATATTGAAAGGCAAAGAACTTGGGTAGCTAAAACAATTTTCATAGAGACCAAGTGAGAGAAATCACTCTATTTGATTTCAAGATGTAAATCCAGCTACAGGTATTAGTGAAGAAATAGGATCAGTGGATCAGTGAAACAGAATAGAGAACACAGAAATAGACCTATACAAATATGCCCAAACAATATTTTTAAAAAACGTAAAACCAATTTATTGGAGGAAGGACAGTCTTTTCAAGAAATGGTAAAGGAGCAACTGGACATCCATAGGCAAAAAAAATGAACCTTGACCTAAACCTCCCATCTTACAGCAAAATTACTAAGAACTGGATCACAACTTTATATAGAATGTAAAACCATAAAAATTTCAGAAAAAAATAGGGGAAAATATTTTGAAATCTACAGCTAGGCAAAGAGTTCTTAAACTTAACACTGAAAAGCTCAATCCATAAAAGGAAAAATTGATAAATTGGACAAAATAAAAACTTTACTCTGTAAAAGCCCATATAAAGAAGATAAAAAGACTAGCTACAACGCAGCAGAAAGTATCCGCAAAACACACACTTGACAAAGGACTAGTATTCTAGAATATATATATAACTCTCAAAACTACAGTAAAAAAGGACAAACAATCCAATTAGAAAATAGGCAAAAGTCAAATAGACATCTCACTAAAGAGGATAGAAGAATAGCAAAAAGCCTATGAACAAATGTTCAACATCGTTAACCACTACGGAAATAATTAAAACCACAGTTAGACAGTACTACACACCTATCAGAATGGCTAAAACAAAAAATAGTGAAAACATCAAATGCTTTCAGGATATGAAGAAACTGGATCACTCAAACATTGCTAGTGGGAATTGAAAATGGTACAACCACTCTGGAGAACAGTCTGGCAGTTTCCTTAAAAAACTAAACATGTAACTGCCATAGGACCTACAATTGTATTCCTGGGCATTTACCCCTAAGGAATAAAAAGTATAGTCTCATCAAAATCTGTACACAAATGCTTATAGCAGCTTTAGTGACAATAGGCAAAAACTGAAAATAATCTAGCTGTCCTCCAATGAGTAAATAAACAAACTGTAGAACCACCACACATTGGACTACTACCCAACAATAAAAAGGAACAAATTACTGGTACATACAGCAAGCGGGATGAGGCTCCAGAGAATTATGCTAAGTGAAAAATGCCAGTCCCACAAGGTCATATCCCAAAAGGAATGTGATTTCATTTTTAAAACTTTTTTGAAATGATGAAATAATAGAAATGGAAAACAGATTAAGGTTTGCCTACAGTTAAGGAAGAGACTGGTGGGAGAGGGAAGTAAGTGAATGTGGCTATAAAAGGGCAACTGGAGGAATCCCTGTGGTGATGGATGTGCTCCTCAGCCTAACTGAATGTCAGCACTCTGGCTGTGCTACGATACTGTGGTTTCATAAGGTGTCACCACTGGGCAAAACTGGTAAAGAGCGTACATACGGGATCTCTCTGTGTTATCTCTTACAACCATAGTCAATCTATAATTACCTCAAAATAAAAAGTAATTAAATAAAAGCAACTGAGCTTTAACTGTTACAGAATTGTTTACAAAGTTATAATTTTAAGGTCTAAAATTCTCTGAAAATTACCATAAATTGTGAGATTTATTTTTCTTACTATGTTCTGAAAATGCTACATAAGAACCTTGTACAATTGAGCTTGCATGACTTAGTAGATATAAATGTCTGAACTTCTTTGAAGAAAGAGAATAGGAGTATGCACTTACATCTTGGTCTCACATTTTATATATTTATTTACAACTTAAACTATTTCCCACAAAAAGCTCATCATATCTTGTCACCGTGTAAATCCAAGTTCTTCATTAAAAATTCTATTGATATGCGTGCTGTGCCTCATGCTACTTCACACGGCAGCACAGTTTTCTGATGGAGTCTCACTACGGTGAGTGCTTGTGATGAAAACATACAGCTGACTGCTTTAAGAAGTAATGTACCTTTTCCAGTATCAGGGACAGCCTGGAGCTGACATTAGATATAGTCTAAATATTTAAAAGCTTCCATTTAAACTTGAATTAGAAATTCATAAAATACAAAACATGACTATTTTGAGTTATTTTCTAAAATCTAAAAGCAACATTCTTAAAAAAGAATGACTTGACCTCAGAAATGCAAAAGCACTTTTCATTACCACAAAAGAATATCAGAGAGCAACTTTGCCCCATATCCTGGGAAAAAAGTATCTTATTCAAGAAAGAAGACACAGATCCTAGGAAACAAATACTACTGCAATGTGAAGACAGCTAGTTTCAGTCTAGTGATAAATTGAAAACAATGAACACAGACCACCACATTGGAAAGTATTAAAAGAAAAAGATGACTGCACCGAGAAGAAATTAATATTAAACTACACATTTTCAAGAATAGGCTGAACTATTTTTCACTTCAGGGTAAGATTCCTAAGTTGTCATGCTGTGTACACAAATAAATAATCAGCCTTCCACATATAGGCATATTGTCATTTCAACAATATTCAGTCTTTTTACCAGGAGTAGATTCCATCTCAAGAAATCATCTTCTTTGCTCATCCATAAAAAGCAACTCCTCACCTGTTCAAGTTTTGTCACAAGATTATAGCAACTCAGTCCCATCTCCAGGCTCCACTTCTAATTCTGGTTCTCTCACTATTTCTACTACATCTGCAGTTACTTCCTCCACTGACATCTTGACCCTGAAAGAGTGTGGGAGTGTTGGAATTAACTTCTCCCAAACTCATGTTAATGTTGACATTCTGACCTCCTCTCATGATTCTTGGATGCTCTTAGTGACATCTAAATGGTGAATCCTTCCCAGAAGGTTTTCAATTGACTCTACCCAGATCCATCAGAGAAATCACTATCAATTGAAGCTATAGTTTATGAAGTCTATTTCTTAAATATTATGACTTGAAAGTCAAAATTACTCCTTGATCCATGGGCTGCAAAATGGATGCTGTGTTAGCACAAAAAGAACATTAATCTCCTGGCACATTTCTGTCAGAGCTCTCAGGTGGCCAGGTGCATTGTTCAGTAAGCAACAATATTTTGGAAGGATTTTTTTTTTTTTTTTTTTTTTTTCTGAGCAGTACATCTCAACAGTGGGCTTGAAATATTCAGCAAACAATGCAAATAACAGATGTGCTACCACCCAGGCTCTGTTATTCCATTTCTAGAGCACAGGCAGAATAGATACAGCATAATTCTTAAGGGCCCTAAGATTTTCAGAATTGTAAATGAGCACTGATTCAACTTAAAGTCACCCGTAAAAGAGTTGGCCAGTCTTTTGAAGCTCTGAAGCCAACTAATGACTTTTCTCTAGTTATGAAAGTCCTAGATGCATCTTCTTCCAATAGAAGGTCATTTCATCTACAGTGAAAATCTGCTTGTGTAGCCACCTTCATCAGTGATTTCAGCTAGCTCTTCTGGATAGCTCGCCACAGCTTCTACAATAGAAACTGCTGCTTCACCTTGCACTTTCACGTTACAGAGATGGCTTCTTTCCTTAAACCTCAATAACCAACCTCTGCTAGCCAACTTTTTCTTCTGTAGCTCCCTTGCCTCTCTCAGCCTTCATAGAATTAAAAAGAGTTAGGACCTTGCTGTGTAGGCTTATGCTTAAGGGAATGTTGTAGCTGCTTTAATCTTCTATCCTGACCACTAAAACTTTCTCCATATTAGTAATAACGCTGTTTTGCTTTCTTATTCATGTGTTTGGCTTTTGACTTGCCTTTCTCACTAGGCTTAATCATTTCTAGACTTTGTTTAATGTGAGGAACGTGCAACTCTTCCTTTCACTTGAACACATAGATGCCATTGTAGGGTTATTAATTGGTCTCCTTTCAATATTGCTTTGTCTCAGAATAGAGAAGTCCAAGAAGAGGGAGAGAGAAGGGAGCATGGCTGATTGTAGGAACAGTCAGAACACACATAACACTTACTAAGTTCACCATTTTCTATGGTGATGCAGTTCATGTCACCCAAAACAATTACAGTAGTCATATCAAAGACCACTGGTCACAGATCAGCATAACAAATATAAAATAAAAATGTTTGAAATATTGTGAGAATTACCAAAATGTCACACAAAGGCATAAAGTGAGCACCAGTTATTGGAAAAATGAGGCCAAGTAGACTTGCTCGAAGCAGGGTTACCACAAACCTTCAATGTATAAAACATTCAGTATCTGCGAAGCACAATAAAACAAGGTATTCCTGTACTTAACAGTGGCATTTCATTAAATTCTCTCTTCCATAGAAAGTAAAGTTTTTCTTAAAAGCCTAGAATGAGTAAATACACCAAACAGTCAGACACTTACTTAAGATTCCTTCTACAACACCATGCTGAACAAATCTTAAGCCTGAGATGTTAATATCCTCATTCATGCAGTCCACAGAAGTGTCACCATTTTCCCTATTTTCTATCACAGTATCAATTGGTAGACCACATCCTAAGGGAGAACAGAAACATTTAAGGTAGGTGAGGGGAAATGTCCAAACACAAAAATGTAGAACACATTTCTCTACATGAAATGTAGAGACTCGAAATGATAATGAGACCAGCCAACCCAGATGCATTTAAATAAAGTTGATCTCCCCACATATCCTATTTAAACCAGGGCATCAAATTTTTAACAGTAACAACTTCCCAATGTGTCCCCATATTAGCAAGACTACTCTATCAGCCATCTCAGACCAGCCCAGCACAAAATTCATATACAAAGCTGCCATAAAAGTTCAAAAATAATCCTAAGGACCTACAGCTGGGTGAAAGGGCTTTAAAGCATTCAGCACTCTTAAGCTGTTTTCTAACTGCATGGGTGCTGTGGAAGGAACCTTAAGTATCTGAGATTCTATGATTCTAATATAAATTACATTTGAATAAACCTAAGCAGTTCTCAGGATTACCTAATTTTAACATTCTTGTAGAAAGAATGACTTAAAATTTGACAAACTGACTTAGGACAGTTTAGCTACAGGAAAAAACAGTCTACCTCATTAATTAACAAAAACCATCAGATCTCTATAAATCTTAATCAAATCAATAATATAGGCCAAGCCTCTGAGTGGGCTTACAAAACCTTGAAATATCAGAAAACTAAAAATCTCGCTTGATTTTCATTATAAAACAGAAGACAAACACACAGACAAAGCTGTAAGAAAGAAAGACCTCATTGTCTAATGATAAGTCCTTGAGTACATGAAAGCAGTAACTGCAGTAAACAGGCAAAGCCACTGAACTTATCCGTACTTGAAGGGTACAGACAAGCCTTTGGGGGCACTAGAGAAGGCAAGACGACTCCATACACTAGAATGCTATCGGGGTGGTCTAGAAATGACTGAACAGTGAGTAATTTTGTTTCTGATTCTGTATGTGTCTGCCTGTACTTTGAATATTTTCCATAATAACCATTGTTTCTTTTTTACCATTAGAAAAATTAAAAATAGAAAATTATTGCATATTGAAGAAAAAACAGATTTTTACACAAATTATGTATTCTTTTTTTTTGTGGATCTTAATTTCCATCTGATTTTCTTTTTTTTATTTTTATTTATTTATTTTTAAAATTATTTTTTATTATTATACTTTAAGTTCTAGGGTACACGTGCATAACGTGCAGGTTTGTTACATATGTATACTTGTGCCATGTTGCTGTGCTGCACCCATCAACTCGTCAGCACCCATCAACTCGTCATTTACATCAGGTATAACTCCCAATGCAATCCCTCCCCACTCCCCCCTCCCCATGATAGGTCCCGGTGTGTGATGTTCCCCTTCCCGAGTCCAAGTGATCTCATTGTTCAGTTCCCACCTATGAGTGAGAACATGCGGTGTTTGGTTTTCTGTTCTTGCGATAGTTTGCTAAGAATGATGGTTTCCAGCTGCATCCATGTCCCTACAAAGGACACAAACTCATCCTTTTTTATGGCTGCATAGTATTCCATGGTGTATATGTGCCACATTTTCTTAATCCAGTCTGTCACTGATGGACATTTGGGTTGATTCCAAGTCTTTGCTATTGTGAATAGTGCCGCAATAAACATACGTGTGCATGTGTCTTTATAGCAGCATGATTTAGAATCCTTTGGGTATATACCCAGTAATGGGATGGCTGGGTCATATGGTATTTCTAGTTCTAGATCCTTGAGGAATCGCCATACTGTTTTCCATAATGGTTGAACTAGTTTACAATCCCACCAACAGTGTAAAAGTGTTCCTATTTCTCCACATCCTCTCCAGCACCTGTTGTTTCCTGACTTTTTAATGATCGCCATTCTAACTGGTGTGAGATGGTATCTCATTGTGGTTTTGATTTGCATTTCTCTGATGACCAGTGATGATCAGCATTTTTTCATGTGTCTGTCGGCTGTATGAATGTCTTCTTTTGAGAAATGTCTGTTCATATCCTCTGCCCACTTTTTGATGGGGTTGTTTGTTTTTTTCTTGTAAATTTGTTTGAGTTCTTTGTAGGTTCTGGATATTAGCTGAAACTGGATCCTTTCCTTACTCCTTATATGAAAATTAATTCAAGATGGATTAGAGACTTAAATGTTAGACCTAATACCATAAAAACCCTAGAGGAAAACCTAGGTAGTACCATTCAGGACATAGGCATGGGCAAAGACTTCATGTCTAAAACACCAAAAGCAACGGCAGCAAAAGCCAAAATTGACAAATGGGATCTCATTAAACTAAAGAGCTTCTGCACAGCAAAAGAAACTACCATCAGAGTGAACAGGCAACCTACAGAATGGGAGAAAATTTTTGCAATCTACTCATCTGACAAATTATGTATTCTTACCAATTTAAAACATAAAGCCATTACCTAAAGTGAACAGATTTTCTAAAGAAGAAAGAGAAGCCCAACTATAAGTACTATTAATACCCTGCACATAGTAGGTACTCAATATATCTCGTTTTAAGTGTTAGCTATAGATTACCATCAGATAAGCTTTAATTTACTCATAAGCAAGTGCTCCATATATTCACACCAGAGATACCATTTGATTCCTCAGTTCTCAGAAATGTCCTCTGTCAGTAAATTTACAGTCATTTTTACACTCAACTATCAGAATTTGATAGGTTATTTATGACACTCTGGCAATTACATTGCAATTTCCTCACCAATCTAAGAACTCTTATCTACTATACAATTTATAATATCAATGTTATTTTTACTCTGCCAAAAAATAAAGTGTTTTTATTGCAGTGATTTATCCTGCAGATGTGTTACTTATACATACACATCTACTATAAATCAAGCATTGGAGATGAGAAAGAACAAAATTAACAAACATAAAACAAAAAAGGGAGTGAGATGATGTCCTAGTGAACAGCAGGAAATTAAACTCCCAGCCTTGCTTCCATTAAGAAATTTTGGCGAGATAAAGATCAAGAGCACAGCTTAAGCAGTTTGTGAACAGCTGCACAAGTCCCAAAATGATATATGATTTTTTTGCATTACAAGCTTCATTGCTAACTTGTAGCAGTTTTGGTAAATAGTTGAACAGGTACAATTAAATTTGATACATTATGGAAATACACAGGACCAAGATGAACAATTGTAAAGTAATCTAAACTTAGAAATTACTCCAAATGAACAAAAAGATTATAACTTGAAAAGTTATTTTTAATAGATATTAAAGATATCTATTAAAGCAGATAATAGTTATCTATTTATTAACTAATATATTTATTTTAATATTAATATTTCAACATTGTTTTCAAAAGCATACTGTGTCGAGAGACAAAGTGTAGCATTTGTGACACTCAGCAAACTTTTAGAAAATTAAGATAATTTTTGATACCAATTTCAAGTAAAATGTCCTTCACCATATCTCTCATAAAAATAAGCTAAATTTAAAACAAAAAAGTCATGCACTAAGATATCACAATATCTATGAGATAAGAGTAAGCAACAAACTAAAAACTACTGAAATTTTAAAAATATATTGTTACAATTTTTTTTTTTTAATTTTAGAAATTTGACATCCTTGCCATAAATCACTACAATCTGTAAAGTATGCTTCTTCCTCATGGCCCTTTTTCTATATAGGCCTGTAAGTAACTTCCCAACATATACACTGCTACAAAGAACCACAAGTCCACTTACTCAAAAACTGGGTCAACTCCTTTTAAGCTTCCAATGCCTTTAATGTTTCAAGGCAATTCAATAATTCATTTGAAGTCAAATAGGTTGAAATCACATTCTTGGAGCTTTGACAAGAACAGTCGTTTATTGTTTACTTAATCATGTCATGCATGAGAGTTTGGTTGTGTCTTCCATACCCACCTTCCAACTCAATGGAGTCAACACTGCACTCCATTATGCCATGTACCACAAAATGGCCAGGACAAACAATAACAGTGTCACCTTCATAGCAGGCATTTATAACAATGGATCACTACAGAACTAGAAAACAACATACTTGCAAATATACACCCTCACATGGTTTGGATCTGTGTCCCCACCCAAGTCGCATGTTCAATTGTAATCCCCAATGTTGGATGTGGGGCCTAGTGGGAGGTGACTGGGTCATGGGGACAGTTTCTAACAGTTTAATACCATCCCCCTAGTGCTGTCTCATGATAGAGTTCTCACGAGATCTGGTTGTTTAAAAGTATGTAGCACCTACCCTCTCTCTCTCTCTCTCTTCCTCCTGCTCCAGCCATGTAAGCCTTGCCTGCTTCCCCTTCACCTTCCACCATGACTGTAAGTTTCCTGAGGCCTCCCCTGCCATGTGTCCTTATGACCTGCAGAACTGTGAGCCAATTCAACCTCTTTTCTTTATAAATTACCCTGTTTCAGGTATTTATAGGCTGTGTGCAAAGTGACAAATATACACCCCCACAAAGCAACTTGAGTATTATTCCAAGTGCCTTCATATCTCACTCTGAAAATAGAGCCAACACTGCACACTGAAGCATCTCCTTTGGTAGTGGACTGAACCAAATGAACACCTGGTAAATGGCTACTGCTGATGAAAGGCAGGGTTCTCACTACTTCCTATATAACAGAAAACCATCTCTGGGAAGCTTTTTGTAGAATTCATGAAAACGTATGGTGAATCAGAAGGAAAAAAGCCACTTGCAGCAAGAAACTCTCCTTTTACCTGTATTTCTATCTCTTCCCCCAAGGCACCTGGCAAAGCCTGTCCGTGAATAGGGTCCACAGCAGACCAGTCATCTTGGTGAAGGAGATCTCATGGGTGGAACTACTGACCACTGGATGGACACCCTTTGCTTAGATGTTAGAATTCTGATAATCAAACACATACCATGAAGAAACCAAACAAACGTATCAGTTCTCAGTAAGACAGCAAGGAAGAAAAGATGCTAACTAGCTAAGAATTACAAAGACACACATACCTCAACAAAGGATTCTCCACGAGTTTTAGCTTTTGCTTCACCTGTTCAATCTCTGAATACAATTTTAACCCTTCAACCATGGAGATATTTTCCTGCTCAAAGCTACAATTTGACAAACTGCTTCTCAGATTAAAAAATTTGCTGTAAATCTCCTCACATTGAGACAACAGATTGTGGCAGTCACGTCCTGAAGGAACTCCAGTTTTCAAGAATGTCATAATGCCTGAGAGTTTAAAAGCAAACTGAAATCCATTGCCTTTCAGACACACTTTTTCTCATTAAGAAAGCCCATCTAGTCCTCAAAGACCCACTAAGAAAAGTGCTTTATAACTCAGGTACATGTTAAGTCTCCCTGAATAGTACTCTAAGTGGTAGCTGTTGAAAGTTTGAAGCACCACTTCATTAAAGTCACTAATTTTTCTTCTTTTGAGGAATTGTTTTTTCTTAGATCCAAACATTTGTGCTTTAGAATTACCTAAAGTTCATATTGTACAATTTGTAATCATTATTTAATAAGAAATTATTTTCTTCTCATATCTTAGATTCAAAATCTTAATAAGGAGTGGGTGGCAAGGGCCAACTGGGGAATAGGTATATAGAGCAAAGTAAATTGTTTCACAATGGTTAAGACTGCCATGTTTTTCAGAGAACTGAATGTAATTTTAAAATGTTTTAAAAGATTACCATATTTATAGGATCAAAAATTAGAAATTACTCAAATTGTCTAGTCCTTCCTTGCACTTAAAGCACTATATAAGCAAAAATTGTGATGAATATTCCCTGAGAAAGATCATGGGATTTCAAAAAAATAAACCTTTGAGATTCTGAGGGGGAAAAAATGCTGTCATTATTAGAGAATGATTAACACAAAATAACCTCGTACTGGACAACCTTACTAGCACTTGAAATTTATTCATTTACATAAATTCTCAAATATAATGACAGAACAAAAAGTATGTCTCAATGTAATAAAATAACTTATAAATGTACAGTCAATAGATATTAAACTAATGGGTTTAACACTAAAATATTGCCATTACCTGTAGTTTTAAAATAATTGCTTTATTTTTCAGTTAAATGTATATCAACTAGCTGTTCCTTAGGTTACAGCTTCTCAATTCTGATATTAGAATCACCTAGGATCTTTCAAAAATACAGATGCTCAGGCCAACATCCAGAGCAATAAAAACTGGTCTCTGAAAGTAGAGAGGTATTTTTTTAAAGTTCCCTAGGGATGTAATGTGTAGCCAAAGTTGACAACTACTGTCTTAGATGACTATTGTTTTTTTAACTTAGTCATGTTCTGAAGAAGATGGGGGGGAAAAGCAGAACAAAACCCTAATTCATATCAAATTATGGTGAACACTCAATATTTAAAATGAACAGAGGATTTTATTTTCTTGCTTTTCAAGTAAATGTATTACGTAAAGCTTGAAAAAGTAGGGATTTTGTCTACTTTGGCTACCCACACTCAATTAAAGATATTCTAGAAATCTACTTTGCAGATAAGAAATTAGGAACCAAACCACTGGTCTATTAAGTCGTGAAGATTAAGACTAAAATTTTAAAATAAGTTTCTTAGCATTTCCAATATCCATGCAAGTTAGCTTATTTCTTCTCATTAGATTGAAACTTCATAGTCTAGAACCAATAAACCAGCACCATCTTCAGACCCCTAAGTTCTGAAGCAGTGTGTTTTGAATTAGAAAGGAAAGTATTTGCCACACGGTGCAAAATCAAGACAGTGATTTGATCTTGCTGGCTGATAGCTCTACTCCTATCTTAGCCCAAGGACCTCTTTAGAGTCTGCCTGCATTTGGTAACATTCCAGTCCCTCCATCAAGTACCACAGTTTCTTCTCCATAACTAAAAACAATTCCTCCCTTATGCTGTCCCATCTGCCAGTGATGTACAAGGCATGTATGGAAATCATTACTTGTTCACACATGCAAGGTTCTCAAATCAGAGTACAATTTTTGTCCACATACAGATCAAATTTGCCAGATATGCATTATATTCTCCTACCATTACATTCTACTTCAATCAAAACCAATGACTACTCTTTAAGAGCAAGTGTATCAAACCTAGAAAATACTCAAGCTTTTTGATGTTCTGGGATTGTACTGAACACACTATAGAAAAATAAGAAATGCACAATGGAAAAATTAGAAAGGCTAAATAGAAATCACAGCCAACTTATGAAAGCTGAAATCAGACATACATAATTCTAAACCACGTAGAACCATTAACCAGGTTTTCATTTTTTAAATTTTATTATTTACTACTTAAACCAAGAGAAACTTACTAAATCAAATCAAACTGCATGAAAATGTAAAGACTTCTTGCCTTGTCTTATATAGTCAAATCATCTTTCACATAGGAAAAACAAATTACCTTCTACAATTTTTTTTAATGTGAGTTCTAATTTTATTGCAGCATTGCCTAATAATTTACTGCTCATGAATATAGGAGAAAATTACTGATCTTAGGGCACCATCTAGTGGAAAGATAAGTGTCACATGTAACAAGACCAGCATAGAACAACTACTTAATTTAGGTTGCATGATTAATTTTGGTATTTTTCTATGGAAGGGATTTTCCTTGTCAAAATATGATAAATTAGAAGAATGTGTTTAGGTATTTTGGATTCATCTGTTAGTTTAACCTAGTATGTTTTACTATAGGAACTTAAGAGTAAAGCCATATAGCTTAAAAAGTATTCTTTAAAAGTTTAAAGCAAAAAAGTCTCTATAATTCAAACAAGTTCACTCTTTGAAAACAACAATTGTCATTGAATAGATGTTCACAAACCTCCTGATTTTAGACTCAGTTTATAAACAGTAAAAGCAGGTTTCTCTGCACTTGTTTGTTTCATTTAATAACTTGAAAAGGGGTTGCACTATTTGTATATTGGTCTATTTCTGTCTATAGGCCCTTGGAGTAAGAGTGTGCATGTGTGTGTGTTGTGCATGCGTGTGTATGTGTGTCTCACAAAGGTAAAATTAAGCCATGATAACTATTTTTTCAATATGTACAAGATTAGTAATAAACACAATCTCAACTGAGGTTCAACACATCTGACAAAATAATCATATGCATCATCCTTTTCTTCACTCCAACTCTTCCAAATGTTTTGGTAGGAAAACCTGAAAAATAACTTAATATCATTCAAATTTAATCACTGGCTCCAAATGTTAGGATTCTGGAGGGATGAGAGCTAAAGAATAAATCAAAGCAATTCTCATATCTCAGAGAATGCTGCATATTTGCTATGGTTATCAGTTGAGTCATACAAGATAATGGCCTTCTTTGGATCAGCTAGAGGGGTTTTTCTACAACATTCTTTTTTTAAAACTTTCTTTTTATCAGAAGTAGTATTTATTTACCGCCTATAACTGGGCAGATAGTAGTTCCATTTGTTGAGATAGAAAACACTGGGAGAGAAACAGGTTTGGGGTTGAAAATGAAGAGTTTTGTCTTCACCATGTTCAGGTTGAGATGACTATCTGACCTCCCAGTAATGATGTCAAGTGTGCAGAGGAATACACAAGCCCAGAGATCCAGGGAAAGGTCAGGGCTAGAGACATAAATCTCGGAGGTGTCAGCATATTAATAGTTTTAAAGCAGAAAATGAGATCATCTAGGGACATAATATAAAGCAGCAGTTCTCAATCCTGGTTGCACATTAGGGTCCCCCAGGACACTTTAAAAAATTGATTCCCTAGCCCAGACCAATAAATCAGATATCTGTGGAGGGAGGGGGGTTAGCATCCACATGTTTTTTAAAGCTCTCTAAGCACTTTAACAAATTTTTATGACAAAAAATTCTAAACATATAACAGATAAAATAGTATCATGAATATCATGTATCCATCAGTCAATTCCAATAATTACCCACTTAGGAGCAATCTAATTTCATCTATACCTCACCAACCTACCCTCTGCTCCTCTCCTCCCAACATCCTTACCCTGGCTTATTTTGAAGCAAATCTCAGATACATAAAATCATTCACAAATTTTTAGCTCTAAAATAAATCTTTATGCCAAAAAAGTTTTAATTTCTAATATTACCAAATACCCAGTCAGTACTCAAATTTTCCTAATTTTCTCTTTGCTGTTGTTGTTTTACAGTTGACTTACTCAAATTAGGATCCAAAAAAGGCCAGCTGTGGTCCTTAATGGATGTGTCTCTTAAATCATTTTTATTCTATACATTACCCCTTGCTCTTTTTACCCTTGTAATTTATTTAATAGCTTCCCATACGCTGAATTTTGTTGATTACTTCTCCAGGGGGTCATTTAACATGTTTTTCTGTTTCCTTTCTTTCTAGTAAACTGATAGTAAGATCTAGAGCCTGATGGGCTTCAGGAAAGATTTGTTGGCAGGAATACTTCAAGTGAGGCATGATGTACTTACATCAGGAAGCGCATATAGCAAGTCCTCTAATGTCAGCCTTTCATTCAATGTCTTTCATTATATAAGGGAATAAACATCAATTCCTAGCCATAGTCACAGCCTGTGTGGAGTTTTCATGTTTTCCCACGTCTGCATGGGTTTTCTACATGTACCCTAGCTTCCCACATATGAAAGATGTGCATGCTAGCTGAACTGGTGTGTCAACATCCTCCCAGTCTGAGTGTGGGTGTGAGTTCACCGTGGGATGAAATGGCATTCTGTCTCATGCTGGTTCCTATCTTGCACCCTAAGCTGCCATGATAGGTTTTGGCCACCTGCAATCCTGAACTGGAACAAGCAAGTTGGAAAATGAAAACATGAATATGAATTACTGTCAAATAAAAAATTTTAAATTAGACAATAATCATATAAATGCACAAAAATAAACAATGCAGTATAAAATCGCCCAGCAAGTCCATCAAGTTTGTGACTGGTTTGAACCACATGGTGGTAAAGGGTAGTCCTTACAATATTTACTTTGCTGACATTTATTCCTCAATTTGACCAACAACCACCATGAATGACTGCCATGACTCACTGATTCACCAAAAATTGGGTAAATAATTATTTTGTTTTCTTACATGTATACAGGATTCACATTTATTTCAATGTTCAAGATTAAAATTGTTTTGGGTCTTTATTAGAAGTTTGGTGATGTTTTTGTGACCAGAAATATGCCATAGGACCTTTAACTTTTGTTTATATGTATTAGCCTATGGTAACATTAGTTTTGCTGTTTCACTTAAAGTTGAAGTTTCCAAGAACCTGTCAACAACAGTAAGTGAAGACCTCTATAATGCCTAGCCATCTCTTTTTGTGAGGTTAAGACTGATCAATGGATTCAGGTGTTGTCAACCTGATTCATCCACTACAAAGTTCTCTATTAATTTTTTACCTAAAGATTATAGCAGTCATGGAGGATCACTGCCTATAACCTTTATTTCATTAGTGGTTACAAAATATGGATATTCTATCATTCCTTCTTCATGTAGTGGTTGGAACACGTCTATAAGGAAAATCCCCAAGTTATTATAATGTGCTTCCAAGGTAGAGTAGATTAGAAAAAGAAGAGTAATAGGATTGATCCCTTGATAACTCGAACACTCTAAAAAGTTAAAGCATGAGAGAAGAGCTGGGCAAGATGGCTAGAAAACCAAGCCAGTGAGACACGAAATGAACAGTGCTGTCACAGAGGCTGAGAGGACAGTGTGTTAAGATGGGAATGGAGGAGGCGGAGCAAGGTGGTAGAAAAGAAGGCTCCTCTGATCATCCTCTGTGCAAGGACACCAATTTAACAACTAACCACACAGAAAAACAACTTCGTCAGAACTAAAAATCACACGAGCACCTATAGTACCTGGTTTTAAGTTCGTATCACTGAAAAGAGGCATGGAAGAGATTGAAAAAACAGTCTTGAATTGCCAATGCCACCCCTCACCCACCCTCCTGTGTGGTACAGAGAGCATATCTGGGCGCTGGAGGAGAGAGAGCACTGCAATTGTGAGGCGTTAAACTCAGCTGTCCTGCTACAGCAGAAAGGAAAACTGGACCAAACTCAGCTGATGCTCACCCATGGCGGCATTTAAACCAGGCCCAGCCAGAGCGGAATCACTCCTCCCAGCAGTCCAAACTTGAGATCCTGTAAACCTCGCCACTGAAGGCTAAAGCACTTTGTGTCTCTAAGTAAACTTGAAAGGCAGACTAGGCCATAAGGACTGTGACTCTTAGGTGAGTCCTAGGGCTGAACCGTAGGGCTGAACCGGGCCGAGAGCACAGTAGACTTGGTGGGGGCACACAACCTACTGAGACATCAGCTGAGGTGGCTAAGGGAGTGCTGGCATCACCCCACTCCTAAACCCAGACTGCAAAGCTCACAGCTCTAAAGGAGACCCCTTCCCTCCACTTAAGAAGGGGAAGAGTGGTGAGGTCTTCATCTTCCATCTTGGATACCAGCTCAGCCAGAGCAGGACACGTCACCAGCCAGATTTGTGAGGCTCCCTCACCCCACATTCCAGGCCCTAACTCCCAATCCCCAATGACATTTCTAGACACATCCTGGGTTACAAGGACCCAGTCCTGCCAGCATTCATCGCTTGCCAACTGAAGACCCCTTGGGCCCTGAATAACCAGCAGTGATACCCAGGTACTATGTCAAGGGCCTTGGTGAGCCACTGAGACTTGCTGGCTTCAGGGGAGACTCAGCACATTCCCAGCTATGGTGGGCCACAGGCCGAGACTCCTTCTGCTTGAGAAAAGTAAAGGGGACTTCATCTTGCACCTTAGATACTGGCACAGCCACAGCGGGGTAGAGTACCCAGTGGGCTATTAGTGTCCCTAATTCCGGGACTTGATTCTTGAATGGCATTTCTGGACCCGTCCTGGGTCAGAGGGAGGGAAGCCCACTGCCGTGAAGGGTGAGTCCCAGGCCAGGCAGCATTCACCACCAACCGAGTCGAGAGACCTGGGGCCTTACGGGAACATCAACAATAGTCTGGCAGTAGTCCTTGTGGCCTGGGATGGTGGTAGCTACGGGGTGAGGCTCCTCTGCTTTTGGAAAGGGGACAGAAGTGTGAGAAGGACTGTATCTTGTGGTTTGAGTGTCAGGTCAGCCACAATACAACAGAACACCAGGCAGACGTCTAAGGTTTTGACTCTAGTCCCTGACTTCAGGACAACATCTCTGGATCCAACTGGAGCCTGGGGGACCTCATCACCCTGAAGGGAAAGACACAGGCCTGGCTGGCTTCGCCACTTGCTGATTGTTAAGCACCAGGTTCTTGAGCAAACATAGGCAGTAGCCAGGATGTGGTTATAGTAGGCCTTGGGTGAGACTCAGTGGCATGCCGGCTTCAGGTCTGACCCAGTACAGTCACTGTAGCGGTGGACACAGGGTAGTTGTGTCACTCCACCCCCAACTTCAGGCAACTCAGAAGAGAAACTCTGCTTGGGAGAAAGTAAGGGAAGAGAACAAGAGTCTCTGCCTGGTAATCCAGAGAATTATCCTGGATCTTGCCCAAGACCATAAAGGCAGTACCTCTATGAGTCTACAAGAACCATAGTGTTACTGGACTTGGAGTGCCCCCTAAAGCAGGTACAGCTTAGATCACAACACTCAAGTCTCTTCAAATATCTGAAAAGCCTTCCTAAGAAAGACAAGTACAAACAAACCCAGACAGTAAAGACTATAAGTAAGTACCTAACTCTTCAATGCCCAGACGCAGATGAACACCTACAAGAATCAAGACATTCCAGGAAAATAATACCTCACCAAATGAACTAGATAAAGCACCAGGGCTCTTCCTGAAGAAAGAGCGATACATGACCTTTCAGACAGAGAATTCAAAATAGCTGTTTTGAGAAAACTCAAGAAAATTCAAGGCAACACAGAAAAGAAATGCAGAATTCCATCAGATAAATTTAACAAAGAGACTGAAATAAAAAGAATTGAGCAGAATTTATGGAGCTGAAAAATGCAGTTGGCATACTGAAGAATGCAACAGTGTCCATTAATACCAGAATTGATCAAGCAGAAGAAAGGATAGTGAGCTTGAATATAAGCTATTGGAAAATACACACTCAGAGGAGAAGAAAGAAAAAACAATGAAGCATGTCTACAGGATGTAGAAAATAGCCTCAAAAGGGTAATTCTAAGAGTTATTGGTCTTAAAGAGCAGGTAGAGAAAGAAATGGGGGTTGCAAGTTTATTCAAATCCTCCTTAAGGATAGGTCATATGTTAGGTATCAAAACAAGTCTTCAAACATTCAAAAAAACTGAGATAATATCAAGCACCTTCTCTGACCAAAAGAGAATAAAACTAGAAATCAATAAGAGGAATTTTGGAAACTATGCAAATACATGGAAATTAAACAATATGCGCCTAAATGATCAGTGAGTCAATGAAGAAATTAAGAAGAAATCTGAACAATTTCTTGAAACAAATGATAATGGAAATACAACATAGAAAAACCCATGAGATACAGTAGAAGTAGTACTCAAAAGAAAGTTTATAGCTATAAGTGCCTACATCAAAAAGAGGAAAAACTCCACATAAATAATCTAACAATGCATCTTAACGAACTAGAAAAGCAGGAGGAAACCAAGCCCAAAATTATAAGAAAATAAATAATAAAGATCAACACAGACATAAATAAAACTGAAATGAAAATACAAAACATCAATGAAACAAAAGGTTGTTTTTTAAAAAGTTAAACAAAATTGACATACCCGAACTAAAAAAAAAAAAAAAAAAGATAAGAATAAATAAAATCAAAAATGAAAAAGGAGACACTACAACTGATATTGTAGAAATTCAAGAATTTGATTCCTAGTATCACTGGTGGATAGTATAAGCAACTATATACCAATAAATCAGAAAATCTAGAAGAAATGCACAACTTCCTAGATATATACAACCAATCAAGATTGAATCAGGAAGAAATCTAAAACCTGAACGGACCAAGAAGTAACAATGTTGAAGCTATAACAAAAAGTCTCCCAGTAAAGAAAAGCTCGGGACTGATGGCTTCACTGCTGAATTTTACCAATCCTCCCCAAACTATTCCAAAAAATAGAGAAGGGGGGAATACTTCTAAACTCATTCTACAAGACCAGTATTACCCTGATATCAAAATCAGACAAAGATACATCAAAACAAAACAAAACAAAACAAAGAAAAGAAAAAGAAAGAAAACTACAGGCCAATATCTCTGATGAATATTGATTCAAAAATTCTCAACACTACCAAACCAAATTCACTAATATATTAGATCATTCATCATGATCAAATGTAATTTATCCCTGGGATGCAAGGATGGTTCAACATACATAAATCAATGTGACATATGATATCAACAGAATGAAGGATAAAAACCATGTGATCATTTCAATTGGTGCTGAAAAGGCATTTCATCAACATCCCTTCATGATAAAAACTCTCAAAAAGCTGGGTACAGAAGGAACATATCTCAACATAATAAAAGTCATATACAGCAGACCCATAGCTCTTATCATACTGAATGCGGAGAACTCAAAGTCTTTCCTGTAAGATTTGGAACACAAGGATGCCCACTTTCACTACCGTTATTCACCACAGCACTAAAAGTCCTAGCTAGAACAATCAGAAAAGAGAATGATATAAAGGGCATCCAAATTGGAATGGAAGAAGTCAAGTTATCCTTATTTGCAGATGATGTGATCTTATATTTGAAAAAAAACCTAAAGACTCCACCCAAAAACTATTAGAAGTGATAAATTCAGTCAAGTTGCAGAATACAAAATCAATATGTAAAAATCAGTAGCATTTTTATATGACAACAGTGAACAATCTGAAAAAAAAATATATAAGTACCCCCTTTTAAAATAGTTACACATAAAATTCAATACCTAGGAACTACCCAAAGAAGTGAAAGATTATAATGAAAACTATCAAACAGTGATGAAAAAAGTTAAAGAGAACACCAAAAAAGGAAAAATATTCCATGTTCATGGAATGGAAGAAGCAATTTTGTTAAAATGTCCATACTACCCAACGCAATCTACAGATTCAATGCTATCATAAGGAAAAAGAACAAAACTGGAAGAATCACATTATCTGACTTTAAAATTATATTACAGAGCTATAGTAACCAAACTGCATGGACTGGCATAAAAACATACACAGAGACCAATGATAAAGAATGATAACCAAAAAACAAATCCCACACATACAGTGAACTCATTTTCCACACAGGTGCCAAGAACATACACTGGGAAAACTATAGCTTCTTCAGTAACTGGTGCTGGGAAAACTGGGTATCTATATGCAGAAGAAGGAAACTAGACTCCTATCTCTTGCTATACACACAAATCAAATCAAAATGAAGACTTAAATCTAAAACCTCAAATTATAAAAAACCCTTAAACTATAAAACTACTACAAAAAAAAATTAGGGTTTTCTCTAGAACATTGGTCTGGGAAAAAACTTATTGAGTAATACCCTACAAGCACAGACAACCAAAGCAGAAATGGACAGACGGGATCAAGTCAAGTTAAAAAGCTTCTTCATAGCAAAGGATACAATCAACGAAGTGAAGAGACAACCCATGGAATGGGAGAAAATATTTGCAAACTACCCATCTGACAAGAAATTAATAACCAGAATATACATGGGGCTGCAAACAACTCTATAGGAAAAAATCTAATAATCAAAAAATGGGCAAAATATTTGAATAGCCATTTCTCAAAAGAAGACATACAAATGGCAAACAGGCATATGAAAAGGTGCTCAACATCATTGATCACCAGAGCAATGCAAATCAAAACTATAATGAGATATCATCTCACCCCAGTTAAAATGGCTTATATCCAAAAGACAGGCAATAATAAATGCTGGCAAAGATGTTAAGAAAAGGAACCACACCAGGCACGGTGGCTCATGCCTGTAATCCCAGTACTTATGGAGGCCAAGGAGGGTGGAACACTGGAGGTTGGGAGTTCGAGACCAGCCTGACCAACATGTCTCTAGTAAAAATACAAAATTAGCCAGGTGTGGTGGCACATGCCTATAATCCCAGCTATTCAGGAGGCTGAGGCAGGAGAATCGCTTGAACCCGGAAGGCGGAGGTTGTGGTGAGCTGAGATGGCGCCATTGTATTACAGCCTGGGCAACAGGAATGAAACTCCATCTCAAAAACAAAACAAAACAAAACAAAACAAAACAAAACAAAACAAGAAAAGAAAAGAAAAGAAAAGGGAACCATTCTACACTGTTGGTGAGAACGTAAATTAGTTAAATTACTATGGAGAACAGTTTGGAAGTTCCTCGAAAAACTAAAAATGGAGCTACCATATCATCCAGCAATCCCACTCCTGGGTATATATCCAAAAGAAGGAAAATCAGTATATTGAAAAGATACCTGAACTCCTACATTTATTTGCGGGACTGTTTACAGTAGCTGAGGAACCTAAGTGTCCATCAACACATGAATGGATAAAGAACACGTGAGACTTATACACAATGGAATACTATTCAGCCATAAAAAAGAATGAATCATTTGCAATGACAGAGATGAAACTGGGGATCATTATGTTAAGTGAAATAAGCCAGGCACAGAAATATAAACATTGCATGTTCTCACTTATTTGTGGGATCTAAAAATCAAAACAATTGAGCTTATAGAGATAGAGGGTAGAAAGTTGGTTACTACAGGCTAAAAGGGAAGTGGGGGGGTGAGGGGAAGGTGGTGATGGTTAATTAGAAAGAATGAATAGAAACTATTAGTTCACAGCACAACAGAGTGACTACAGTCAATAACATAATTGTACATTTTAAAAGAACAAAAAGAGTCTAATTGGATTGTTTATAACACAAAGGATAAGCACTTGAAGAGAAGGATACACCATTCTCCATGAGGTGATTATTTCACATTGCATGCCTGTATCAAAACTTCTCATGTAACCCATAAATATATAAACCTACTATGTACCCGCAAAAATTAAAAATAAAAAAATAAAGATAGAAGTAGTGATCAAATACCTAGAATGCAGTCAAAAGGTCAAGCAGGATGAGATCAGAGAAGTGTCAACTGGATTTGAGAACATGGAAGTCTTTGGTAATCTTGAGCACAATTTTCATGGTGAAGTTAGACTAGAAGTGTTAGGGGGATGCCAAGAAGTACAGACCGTCTGTCTGTGACTATATATAACTCTTTTGAAAAGTTCTGTGTGAAAAGAAAGGAGCACTAAAAATGAAGCCAGCTATCTTTTAATTCTTATGGATTGGGCTGTCAGTCTCTTCACCCTCTAGAGTCTATTTTTTTTTTTTTAAATGAATCTAAGCATGCCTTTACTCAATTCAAAAAAACCTCTGCCGGCCCTTTGTTGCCCTTAAAATGAAATCCTAAACGTGGTAATATAACATGGATTCATAATTTAACTCCAATTACCTCTCTTGCCTCAGAGCCCTTGTGGATAAACTCTCAATTTCACAAGCTCTTTCAAACCTCCATGTAACATGCTGGTCAGGCTGCTGGAAGTGTCTTCCTTCTCCACCTGGTAAGCTTGTATTTACATCCCACAACTCAGCTCAGATATCCTCCTCACCAGTACCATGCCGGGCACTTACACATCATTCATATCTGCACCTCCCCAGTCTTTATTCCTTTAAGCCAGAAACATGGGTATCAGCCTTGACTTCCACATCCACTCATGTCTCATCCCCCATAACCACTTGACCACCAAGGCGCAGCTATTCTACTTTCTCAATAAGCTTCTGCCCCACTCTAGACCCCTCCATATCCCCACTCTAGATCCCTCCATATCCCCACTCTAGATCCCTCTGTGTCCCCATTCTAGACCTCTCCATATCCCCATTTTAGACCTCTCCATATCCCCACTCTGGACCTCTCCATATCCCCCACACCCTCCCGTATCTCCACTCTAGACCCCTCCATATCCCCACTCTAGACCCCTCCATATCCCCACTCTAGACCGCTCCATATCCCCCACTCTAGACCCCTCCATATCCTTACTCTAGAACCCTCCATATCCCCACTCTAGATCCCACCCTATCCCCACTCTAGATCCCACCCTATCCCCACTCTAGACCCCGCCATATCCCCACTCTAGACCCCTCCATATCCCCATTCTAGACTCCTGCACATTCCCACTCTAGACCCCTCCACATCCCCACTCTGGACCCCTCCATATCCCCACTCTAGATTTCTCCATATCCTCACTCTAGACCCTTCCGTATCCCCACCTCCCTATCCATCTCCCTCCATTTATTTTCCACACAGCAGCCAGAATGAACCTTTAAAAACACAAAGCAAGTCATATTCACCCCAAAATAAAAACCCCTCAATGGTTTTTCATGCTCTTACAAAATGATTCACTGGTTGACAGAGCCCTGCACTGTCTGAGCGCTGCCAACCTCTCTACCCTGACTTCCTATGCCTCTCCCAGCACTATGTTCTGGCCACATTGACCTTGCAGCTCCTTAAACCCACTGAGTTCCTGAACCTGTTCCCCCATCTCCGCCACCCCTTTCACCTGCCACTCCTTTCACCTTTTAGACCTAAATTCGAATGTCATTTCCTCCGGAAATAAGCACAGAACGGCAACCTGACCCAGTCTTAGGACACTCTGAAATTCTTCATGGTGCTCACGGCTCCTTCCAATTGCATCTGCATCCTTATGTGATTATTCTATACAGCTTCACCTCCCACCTGTAGACTGGCAGCTCCCCGACAAAGGTGTTGGTTTTGTGCACCAGTCATACCCCACCCTCAACTGAGAACCCAGCACTCCACACTTACCGAATCAATGGGCAAATGAAAACCCTCATAATTTGACCTTCTCTAGTCACTGACCAGAATCTGAGTCCTCAACATGGAGAGTAAATGTAATCAGGCTCCTCTTGGCCAGGCCTGGTGGCTCACGCCTGTAATCCCAGCACTTTGGGAGGCCGAGACAGGCGGATCACAAGGTCAGGAGATCCAGACCATCCTGGCTAACATGGTGAAACCCCGTCTCTACTAAAAATACAAAAAATTAGCCGGGTATGGTAGCGGGCGCCTGTAGTCCCAGCTACTCGGGAGGCTGAGGCAGGAGAATGGCGTGAACCCAGGAGGCGAGCTTGCAGTGAGCTGAGACCGCGCCACTGAACTTCAGCCTGGGTGACACAGCAAAGACTCCGTCTCAAAAAAAAAAAAAAAAAAAAAAATTCAGGCTCCTCTTCCTTAACAGGAACTCTTACCAGTTCCAGGTACTTGTCTTTCTACCAACTTCTATACCCGTAGAGATTGGCACCCTCTCTCCTAATTTCCTAAACTCATCAGTTATCCCTTCACCTTCAAATGCTTCGACTGACAGACTATTTTAAAGCAAGAGAAACATAAGGGAGTTATTTTGGTCCTGGACAGAAACCAGTTCTTTAGATTTATATTGCTTGGCTTAAAACTGAACACCAGGGTTAAATGTTCTTGCATGCAATTAGAGATTGTCCATAAGATGTCAGAAGCAGCGTCTGAGGCACTCTGCTTCTTTATCAAGTATGTAAACTAAGCTTAGCAAAACCTGGTTAGCTGACTAATGGTATAGAAACAGTAAAGTACTTTCAAAACTACAAAACACCAAGCAACATTATTAACTATTATGATCATTGCATTAGCCAGTCTTCCAGTTACTAGAAGAATATAAGTCCATTTTTACATGGCTAAAAGTAGCCCTCTACAGTGAATATACTTATATATAGAAAATCCAAAAGAACTATCTGTATCAGGCACTATCTGATAGAAGATTTATCTGAAAAAAATTTTAAATCATACCTATCAATATTAATCCAGGTGTGGGCTTTCTTTCTCAGGTAAGTGACAAAAGTCTGCTTGTACAAGTGGAAATAACTGCCAAAAAGGCTGAATGGCAGGAACACATCCCCTAGGGATCCGGGAAGCAGCCTCAGAAAACACCTTCTCTGACCAGATACCTCCTTGAAGAAAATGTGTATTAGTTAAATGACTGCATACATCATCATCATGGTATACAAACTTCACTTTCTTTCCTTTCCTCTTTCTGTCCTTTTAGACTCAAATATACCAACCATAAGCCTTAGCATCCGGAACTTTTAAGTCGGTTTCTAAATATACACAAACCAAATTAAGAATCCCCTACCTTTTGTTAACATTTGGGTACTGGGTAAAAGACAAACAGGAATGCTTTGTACTGTACTATTTTTGTTAACTTTTCTGTGAGTTTGAAATTATCCCAAATGATTTAAAACTTTTTTTTTTTAAGCTTAAAAAAGATTATCCTATCATTGAATATTTTAAACTATTGCCATGACCAAGTTTACAGTTTGAATTTTAAAGCTGGGTCTAACACAGACCAGAATTACTTCAATTCATCCAAAGTTTCTGGCCACAAAGTGATTTTTATCAACTTACCTTCATACCTGACATGCTCAGTTGCAAGTGCTGTCTAGTCAAACACTCCAGAATCATCAAACACCACCCAGCTCCTGCAGGAGCAACTGATGTTCCTTCAGCTCGAGGAGCTCTCTCATACACTCCAAGGTGAAAGTGCTTGCTCAAGATTCACAGAGGTATGGCTCAGCAAGCTGCACCACTGCCTTCAAGGCTGAAATGGCCACATCTGTCACCTAAAATGTAAAATAATGTGACTTAACATGTGGAAATCAAAATTAAGCTCCACGTATAAAACACTACTAACAGTGATTTTTTAAAAGCATGCAATAGGGGCAGGGATTCTTCTTCCATTATGGAAGCCTATCCTTCCATAAAGGATAAACAAGAGAGGCCTAGCTTTTAGTCTCATGGAACTTACATTGTAATCAAGAGAGTAAATAAACAAGATAGTGATGAGTAGGTGACAGAGAGTAACTAGCAGGGTGGTGATCTGGTTTTGCTGGGATGGCCAGGAGCAGTCACCTCTGAGCTGAGAATGAAAAGGAAGCAGCCATCTAAAGAGCACGGAAGATGCAAAAGCCCTGTGGCAGAGATGGGCTTGGCCACTGAAAGAGCAGAAAGGTAGTCCTTCTTGCTAGAGCCAAAGGGAGGAAATTGGGAGCGGGGGAGAAACAGTAGGAGATAAGGTGGGAGAGAAAGGCAAAAAGACCAGGACACATAGAGCATCAGGCGCTTGGATTTTACACGTTCTCCAGCACAATGAGAAGCCATAAAGCCAACACGGAGCCCTTGGTAAATGCAATGCATTAGTAGTTTTAAGCAGAGAAACTGCACACTTCTTTTAAAACAATGACTTTGACTGCTTTTAGAGAAGTGACGAGGGCAGGAGGGGCGGGCACTATCATAACCCAATGAAAAGGCCTGAACTTCAACTGAAGATATTGGCACAATCCAAAATTTAAAAACTCACAAGGAAGAGCTGCAACCCACTGCCTCGTTCATAATCACTGCAGTATGCAATGCCATTTACTAAAGGAGCTGCAAAAAAATCGTGTATTCACACTCCTTGGTTTAACATTTTAGCTTAACAGGGCTTTTTGTGGTTCAGTTAACAAACACTGTGAAAAACTCACAGCTGTAATTGGAGTGCAAATTTAATGTAAAAGGCCCAGTCAGTTGAAAAATAAGATTGTTTTTACTTTCTGCAATGAGACACATTATCAAGAGATTAACCACATATCTACAAATTTACTAGGCAAAAATGGGATAGTTTTAAAATGCCTCTTTGGTTTGAGCCACTTAATGGGCTACAACTCAGAAGGTAAAAAATTAATGGAAACTGTTGACTTCATAATTAGGCCTCCTCATTTTTTAAACGATCTCAAATACTTCCTCCACTTCATAGGTTTATAATCCAGTTCCCCTTGTCAAAGGACACTGAAACTTAAGCCACTTTAATTCCCTGGTAGCTCCTCCTCAATTGCCTTTAAAATTTGCGGAACACTTCCTACACCATGGCAATTAGATGTGAAAAACATGCTATTTCAATCAGCTCATAAACTTTAATTAAAAATAAGCACTTTGGCTCTAAGAGTCTGAAGTAAAGTGCTTATAGCTTGAGACAAATGTCTTAACAACAAAATTAACTTCACCTCAAGCAGCACCTTGAGCACATTATGTGCCAGACTGCACGCCATCCAGATGGCTCAAGGACCTTCTCCAAGAACTCAGCTGTGAATTTCCGTGCCTCAGAGGCCTTGCCGTCAGCTACAAACAAATTAAACACAGTAAGAAGTGAGAATGCAGAAAGCAGAGGAAAGTTAATAAATCCACTTAAATCCATTTTCTCAGAACCAACAACTGGCAATCTGAGGGACTGAGATAGGCAATCTACTTATAAACTAAAAAGATAAAAGGGGCAAAAAAGGCCGGGCACGGTGGCTCATGCCTGTAATCCCAGCACTTTGGGAGGCCTAGGTGGGCAGATCACTAGAGCTTAGGAGTTCGAGACCAGCCTGGGCAATATGGCAAAACCCTCTCTCTAGAAAAAATACAAAAATTAGCCAGGTGTAGTGGTGCATGCCTGTAGTCCCAGCTGCTCAAGTGGCTGAGGTGGGAGGATGGCTTGAGCTGAGAAGCAAGAGGTTACGGTGAGCCAAGATCATGCCACAGCCCTCCAGCCTAGGTGACAGAGCAAGACTCTATCACCAAAAAAAAAAAAAAAAAAACCCAGAAAAGAAACAAAAAAGAGAACCTACTCACCTAAAATGTAGTCTTGATAGCCTGGATTACTCACAGAGCAAAAGTTGATTTGTTTGGAAGATTTCTAGGTGAAGTGGCTTTTTTCCCTCTGGAATAAAACTTCGTAAACTAGAACCTGGCTTATCAAGACAGCTACAACCACTGAGTGAATCTTCATTTTGAAAGAAACCTAAAAAACCACAAAAAATAAGCAGGCGTAAGTATCCCAGATACTTCCAGTGCTCGTAGAGTGCTTCTGTCTTCACATCCTTGCTTGAAATTCCAAACCAACAAGGATTTGAGTATGAATGCTCTACTTTTATCTCTATTACTGTCAGAAGAAACAGCTTTACAAACTTAAAAATATCTCAAAATCCAAGTTCTACTTAAAAACAGTAAGAGCTTAAGACCTTTCACAAGTTAGGTTTTTGTTGTTATGTGGGGATTTGGGTGAAAGCAGAGAAATAACGTTGTTTTTTAATCCAGTGGAAACCACCTAAGTTCTTCTAGGGATCTTTACTATAGTTAGCAAGTTATAAAAGTCAAGTATCTGTTATTTTTTTCCCTCCCAAACACTGCCATAAAGCAGCATTAAAAGAGAGAGCTGATTTCCTATACTCCCTCTCCAATGGGTTGAAACCTCTTTATTTTCTACAATATCAGTCTGCCAATGGCTCCTCAATAAACAGGGATGAGAGATTCTTAATAATGCATAAGGTTTACTTCACTAAGACTACTACTAGGTTCCTCCTCATTAATTTCAACGACTGTGTCTAAGGAAAAGATCAGAAAATGCAAATCACATTAGGTTTGGGCTGTATGTAATTATGTTTCATAAGGCATGATTCAGCCAGTGGCATATCTAATTCTGTGTAATAAGATGTTTTTAAAAGAACGAAATGACTATTAAATAAGCAACGCTGAGGGTAGCACTTAGACTGGCAGAGTAGTTTCCGAAGGCGGTTTCAAGGAAGGTGTCTGAGACGGTAATTAGCAGCAGTCTTTCTTCCCCCACCACCTTTGATTTTCTCCTTTCCCTTTCTCCTTCCTTCCATTCCTTTGTCCCGGCTCAGGCCTCTAGAATTCCCTGATCCCACAGATGAGATGATCAAAGCAGGCAAGGGTCTACTACTGTTCACAAACACTGACGCGCATGAGCCTTAGAGGGCATCAACACCTCACTGGCTGTGTGACAATCTGTCTGTGCCTCAGTTTTCTTGCCTATAAAGAGAAGATAAAAATAGTATGCCTACTTCAATTAAGAGAATTAAATAAATTACTTGTTAACCATTTACTACAGTGCCAATTCCACAGTATATATGTATATGTGTTAAATATACCTTACTTCAGCACCACTCTTTACAGCCATTTTGTTTTTCCAGCTTTACCGAAGTAAATAAAAATATTGTATAATCTAAGGTGTACAATATGTTTTGATACACATTATGAAACGATTGCCACCATAAAGCAAATTAACATTTCCATCACCTTGCATTTGTGTGCTGAGAACACTTGTTTCATTCTCGGCAAATTTCAAGTACACATTAGTGTCATTAACTACAGTTACCAAGCTGCACACTAGATCCCCAGAACTTACTCAACTTTGTACCCTTTGACCCGCATCTTCCCCATTTCTCCCACTTGCAGACCCTAGCAACCACCGCGCTTTTTCTCTCAGTTCTGTTTTATTTTCCACATAGGTGATATTATTTAGAATTTTTCTTTCTTTACAGCCACTTTAAAAATATTCCGCTTCGCACACTGTTTCACTGCGTCTTCACCACAAGAACAGTCACTGGCTCCGTCTTTAGATGGGAAAACTGCGGCCCGGAGACTTTTGCTAGTTGGAAAGGTGGGTCAGTGGTGGAATTAAGTCACACTTTTGTCTTCTCACTTCGCGGCGGCTCTTTCCACTACACGATACAACTGAACGTGTTAAAAGTAAAAAACGTGACCCAGTTTAAAATGTCGGGAGGTGGGCGGGGGAGGAGGAATCTGCCTGAGGAGGAGGCAGAAAGGACCGAGAACGAGGGGACCCCGTTCCATTTCTGGACCCTGTCCGTAGGCTGCTCGTCAGACTTGGGGTCGCTCTGCCCTGAGCGATCAGGACAGCTGCGTGTGCTCAGGGTTCCAGCTGCCTTTTTCTTCGGGAGAGCGAATGGCTCGGATCTCCGCGGAGATGGAGCTGGAAAAGCGGAGCCATTGCTCCACAGCTCGCGGCAGTTCCTTGAAGCCCACCCAGGTGGGGAGTACCTGACGCAGCCCGCTCCCTGCAGTCTCGGGGAAGCTGAGACAGAGAGGGAAGCCCCGCCCCGGGTCCTTCCCGACCCCGACGTCCTGGCCCGCCGGGTCCCGAGGCCCCGGCCCGGGCGCCCCACTAGGGTCCCGACGCCCAGGCCTCGCTCGAGAGCGGCTCCTGGCCCAGCCCGGCGGGCGCTCACCTTCCTCCCGGGCACTGGCACCTCCCCGGCCGCCAAGTGCACGCGACCCCGAGCCTCCGTCTCCCGGCAGCCCAGTCAGCCACTTCAAATTCCCGCGGACGGTCCCCCGGACAGTGACGCGACGGTGCGGCGCCTCTGATTGGACGGGCGGCCGAGCTCGTACCCGTGAGAGCCCCGCCCCGCCGCCCCCGCCGAGCGCCCCCTCCCGGCAGGCGGACTGCTGCTCTCGCTCAAGCTCTGGCGTGGGGCTGCGCGGGACCAACGGGAGGGAAGTTGAACGGGGACATCATTGGAGATGATTTTTGAAAAACGAGCAAGCCATGCCTGGAATGAGGGAGAGTGGGAAATACACTGGATTGAGAGTCAGAAGACATGGTGTTTAGACGGGCTTTGGCCATTCTTAGGGGCACTGCCTTGGGCAAATCATTTCCCCTTTCAGGCGCACCTCACCTGTGCCAGGATGCTGCCCCCCCCCCGCCCCCATGGCCAGAAAATTCCACCACCAAAATCAGTCTCTCTCTCTCTCCCCTCTCAACACACACACGCACACGCACAGTGTATTTTCAAAGAATGTCAAATGTAGTATTTTTTTATTATTGATCAAAGGCAGCTGTAGCTTCCAATAATAATGGCTAACATTTACTGAGTACTGTGTGCGAGACACCCTCCTGCATGCTTTACCTGAATTATCTTATTTAATCTTCAAAAACCATCCCGTGAGAGAGGAACTATTATTATACCCATTTTACAGGGAACTAATTGGAGAAGTGAAGTGACTTCTCCAGTCTAACTAGGTAAAGCCAGGAGGCGAAACCAGACAGACTACAGAAGAAACCCTTTAGTGTCTCTACCAGGCCCTCACTGCCAGGCTGATGAGAGGAGCCTGAGATAGCCCATGTCACCAGGACACCAGGCAGGGTGAGTCCACAGGAGGCCGGGAGCCTGGACATGACACCCAGTGCAGCCTTGTCATAGGGAAACATTTTCACTTACTGCTTGGAAGGAAAACCTGGGCTACAGTCTCTCAGATCCCCTACAGCTGAAATAAAACGGAGCCAGGCGAGGTGATTGTGGAAACCTGCACTTAATTCAGCTAGCTTTGCCAGGAAACAAGATTTCTCTGACTTGTGTGCGGAGTCTGACCTTACATTTATTTGTTCACTGAACAAATATTTATTGAGCACCATAAGGTGAAAACACAGAAAACAATAAAATGAGGACTAACAACGGGGCTGGAGGACTAAGGTAGCTTTTTCATAATTTTTCCCTTTAACCCTCCCGCCCATAAACCTCACAAGTGGCAGCACTTCTCCTTACCCATTTTCATTATCACTGGAGACAACACAGCTCACTTCTTATTCAATTACCAAATATTTCTTCAAACATCGAGGTATTACTCAAACCAGTGCTTCTAGAAAATTATTTGAAAGAAACAGGAAGCAACAGGGTCAGACAAAATACCAATGCTATTGCAAACTCCATTAAGGAGAAACTATTGATTACATGGGATACATTTCCTAGACACAGCCTTTCTCATTTCCAAACCTGTGTCACCACATATTCGCTACTTGTTCAGATTCTATCAGAGGTTTTTAGAGTGTCTCCCTAAGTGGAGACCTGTTAAAAGCACATATTTCTTGGGAGTTTTCTTTCCCTGCCCCTCCATATCCTAAAGAAAGTATTTTTCTTCTTCCTCCTTTTCAATCTCTTCCCTTGTAGCCTAGCACAACCTTCTACTTGCCCTAAGGTGGACATCACCTACTGCTATTCTGACTTTTTTATATCTTTGCTCTTTTTATCACTACTAGGTCCTTACCCTCTGTTTAAACATGGGCTCACAAATACCTGCGCTCCCCCTAAAACCTTCCCAAAGCCCAATTTCAACCTTGAGAAACTGTCCTCTTGCTTCCCTTCTTGGTAGCCCCAAACTTTTCAGTACAGTGCCTCCCTCTCCTGCTTTCTTGAAGGCCAGCAGCCCCTCCTGAGGCCCCCAACCTCCACCCGACAGCACTGACGTGGCTGACCACCCACCCCTGTGCTCTTTCCTCCCTTGCCCTCTGTGTCCTCTCGCTTGATCTCCATTCTAGTTCTCTGACTACAGTAGTACCTGGGTCAACTGTGGTCTGAAAGGATTGAATAAAAAATTCCAGAAATAAGTTATAAGTTTCAAATTGTGAGCTGTTCTGAGTAGCAAGACTCATTCCTTTGTCCAGAAGTGCCCACACTGTATATACACTACCCATCTGGTAGTTACTGTCACGGCCGAAGGAAAACTTCTCCTTCACCCTTGAAGGTTTGCTGAAAAGCAACCAACAAAAGGCAGATTAATAAGAGAAAAGGCATACAAATGTATTCACGTGCACAGGGCTGGGGATATTACACAGGATGACCGCACCACGCAGTGGGGTAGAGATGGTTGTACACCCTTCTTCTTAGGGCAAAGGGAGGTGAGGAAGTATAGATTATTGGGGGGTAGTAAATTATTTGTGGGGAGAATGCCATGGGCTTAAAGAACATACAATGACCTGGGACGAAATCTGTTGAGCCCACAGAGCAGGCAACGGTTTATGACAAAAGTCTGTCCAAGGGTATTGAAAAACTCCAGTCTTTTTTCCTGCAATATAAATTCATTCAATGAAAATTCAGGGAAGAAACCCAAGGTTTCTTTGGTGAAGAAAGTAGAAGAAGATTCTTTGGTGGGTCAGACTTTAAGCAGAAAAAGGAACTTCAGAGAACAACTTCATCTGTGCTTTGTGAGAGACAGAGGATTGGAAGAAGGGATAGTGAAGGTCAGAGAGACCTTGAGGCTGCTTCTCCAGCTCACCATGACAAAGCACTGTGGTTTGGGGTATCAGTTTCTGGGCCCCAATGTCACTTAGTGGCCATCTCAATTATCAGATCAAAAAGGCATAGTATAGTGTATACAGGGTTTGGTACTACTTGTAACTTCAGGCATTCACTGGGGGTCTTGGAACAGCATAGTGGGAGTACAGTAGTGTCCCCAAGGATAAAGGGGCACTACTGTACTCTTCCCTGTCCTTGTTTTTCTTCCTGCCTCTCAGATTCTCTAAGCCTAGGTGATTCCCGGGGCATATACTAGAGAAGGCCTAGTGCAGGTTATGGTGATTTATGCAAGAAAGTAGATTTGCTCATTCATTTGTCCAATAATAAATATATATAGTATAGACTGTGTGCCAGACATTGTTCTACATTCTAGGGTAACAGGGCAAATAAGACAGCCAATGTCCCAGCCTGCACAGAATTTACAGCCTAGTGGAAATACACGATGAAAAGGTTAAAAAAAAATCAATTCACAAGCAAATTTCAATTATAAAAAATGCAAAAAATAAAATTCAATGATGTGACAGAAAATGAAGGGGAACAAATTCAGATTTTATGCAAAACACTTGGCTTTAAACTGTTAGCAACTACTTTTTTTTAAAGTTAAATATCATGTAAGCCAGAAAAACTTTACTTCCCGGGCCAAATTGGCCCATGGCCCACCAGATTGTGATTTCTGTTCCAAGCCCCGACTACTGAAAGTGTAGTCCAGGGACCAGGAGCTTGTTAGAAATACAGAGCCCCTCCCTCCCTCCCTGACCTGTCCCCAGAGCTGCTGGATCAGAATCTGTGTTTGACAAGATCCACAGTCCCCGAGTGACATCATTCACATTTGATGCAAGGGCCTTCAGAACTCACGTCTCTCCTGAGGCTGTTTCAATTTTCATATTCCTGCTGGAAAACGTGACCTGGGGTTCTTACCTGTGGTTCACCTCCACCTCCACCTCCACTATGCTGCAAAGCCACACCTAAGCACAGCCCATCTCCCAGTTCAGATGTCTCTCACCACATCCCACTCCCCAACCACAGCCTGTGTGGGCTGCCACCATGTCCCCTAGGGTTGCTGGGGCAGCATATAGGAAGTCACACTCAAGCCTCCACCTGCCCCAGCCCTTCAGAATTGACTGCTCCCCTCTTGCTGCTTCTGGTCTAGAGGTCTCAAACTATCCAAAGTCTAGACCAAAGACACAAAGCAGAGAAGTGAGTGCTGCTGTTTCTCCAGTAGGCAGGAGATGAGCCAGTGTTGCCACGTGGGCCTTCCAAGAGAAGCCATAAAGCTAAATGTAATCAGACAATTTCCATATTAAAATGTTAACATCTAGTTTTTAAAAATTCAAACAGTATCCCTGCCAAATAAAACCTATCTGCAGACCACTAGTTTGAGACATCTAAGACCTAGTCTGCATGGTGCATTGTCACAGAGGCTGTGCACTCTTTGAAGGCAAGAAATGTGTCATGTTCCTCATTGCGTTGCAGGCACCTACCACTAGGACCAATCTAGTAAAGGGAAAAACTAAATTAATACTGTTTCTTTCTCTGTGTGTGTGTGTCCTTTATCTTTTAAATTTTAGATTCAAGGGTACAGATGTGGGATACTTGCAAGGACATATTACATGATGCTGAGGTTTGGGTTTCTATTGATCCTAACACCCAAATAGTGAACATAGTACCTGTATTTTTCCATTTTCACACTGCTATAAATAACCACTTGAGACTGGGTAATTTTTAAAGAAAAGAAGTTTACTTGACTCACAGTTCCGCATGACTGGGGAGGCCTCAGGAAACTTACAATCATGGAGAAAGGCGAAGGGGAAGCAAATCACATCTTACATGGTGGCAGGAGAGACAGAGAGAAAGAGAGAGAGGGGAAAAAGGAAAAGGAGAAGGAGAAAGAAGAAGAAGAAAGAAGCAGCAGCAGCAGCAGAAGCAGCAGCAGCAGCAGCAGAAGCAGAAGCAGAAGCAGAAGCAGAAGCAGCAGAAGCAAATACTTTTAAACAACCAGATCTCGTGAGGACACACTATCATGACAACAGCAAAAGGGAAATCTGCCCCTATGATCCAATCACCTCCCACCAGGTCCGTCTCTTGACACGTGGAGATTACAATTCCATATGAGATTTGGATGGGGACACAGAGCCAAACCATATCAGTACCCAATAGGTAGTTTTTCAGCCTTTGCCCTCTTCCATTTCTTCCACTTTTTGGAGTCACCAGGGTCTACTGTTCTCATCTTTATGTCCATGTAAACCCAGTGTTTAGCTCCCACTTACAAGTGAGAACATGCAATATATGCATTTCTATTTCTGCATTAGTTTGCATAGGATAATGGCCTCCAGTTGCATTCATACCGCTGCAAAGGGGATGAGTTCATTCTTTTTTATTGCTGTGTAGTATTCCATGGTATATATGTGGTACATTTTCTTTATCCAGTCTGCCACTGATAGGCACCTAGGCTGATTCCATGTCTTTCCTATTGTGAACAGTGCTGCAATGAACACATGAGTGCAGGTGTCTTAGGTAGAATGATTTCTTTTCCTTTGGGTATATACCCAATAATAGGACTGCTGTGTTGAATAATTGTTTTATGTTTAGTCCTTTGAGAAATCTCTAAACTGTTTCCCAAAGTGGCTAAACAAACATTTCTACCAACAGTGGACAAGTGTTCTCTCTCTCTCTTTTTTTTTTTGTGCAACCATGCCAACATCTGTTATTTTGTGACTTTTTAATTAATAGCATTTTGATTGGAATGAGATGGTCTCTCATGGTGATTTTGATTTGCATTTTTCTGATGATTAGTAATACTGAGCACTTTTTTCATAGGCTTGTTGGCTACATGTATGTCTTCTTTTGAGAACTGTCTGTTTGTGTTCACGTCCTTTGCTCACTTTTCAATGGGGTGGTATTTGTTGTTGCTGATTCATTTAAGTTCCTTATAGATACTGGATACTAGTCCTTTGTTGGATGCATAGTTTACAAATATTTTTGGCATTCTGTATTTTCGGTTAATAGTTTATTTTGCTGTGCAGAAACTCTTTAATTTAATTAGGTCCCAACTGTCCATTTTTGTTTTTGTTACATTTGCTTTTGAGGACTTAGTCATAATTTCTTTGCCCAGGCCAATGTCCAGAGTGTTTTTCAAAAGTTTTCTCTAGGAATGTTATAGTTTGAGATCTTACATTTAGTCTTTAATACATCTTTAGCTCATTGTTATATGTGGCAATAGATAGAGGTCTAGTTTCATTCTTCTGCCTATAGTCAGACAGTTTTCCCAGCATCATATATTGAATAAGGTATCTCTACCCATTACTTTGTTGTTGCTATTGTCGTTGTTACCTTTGTTGAAGATCAGTTGATTGTAGGTGTGCATCTTTATTTCTGAATTCTCTATTCTGTTTCATTAGTCTATGCATCGATTTAGTATCAGTAACATACATTTTTGATTACTGTAGCCTTGCAGTAGTTTGAAATCAGGTGATGCAATGCCTCTGGCCTTGTTCTTTTTGCTTAGGATTGCTTTGAGTACTCAGGTACTTTGGTTCCACATGAAATTTAGAATAGTTTTTCCTAGTTTTGTGGAAAGTGAAGTTGGTAATTTGATAGGAATAGCATTGAATTTGTAGGCTGCTTTGGGAAGTATGGCTATTTTAATGATACTAATTTTTCCAATCCATGAGTATGGAATGTTTTCCATTTGTTTGTGTCATTTATACTTTCTTTCAGCAATGTTTCGTAATTCTCCTTGTAGAGATCTTTCACTTTCTTGGTTAGATATATTCCTAGGTATTTTATTTTTTTGTGGCTATTGTAAATAAGATTTCAGTCTTTACTTGGTAATCGGCTTGAACATTATTAGTGTATAGAAATGCTACTGACGTTTGTATGTTGATTTTGTATCCTGAAACTTTACTGAAGTCATTCATTGAGTCTAGAGATCTTTTGGTGGAGTCTTTGTTTTTTTTTTTTTAGGTACAGGATTATATCATCAGTAAAGAGAGAGAACATGACTACTTCTTTTCCTATTTTAATGCCTTTTACTTCTTTCTCTTTCCTTATTGCTCTGGCTAGGACATCAAGTACTGTGCTGAATAAAAGTGGTGAAACTGAATATCCCTGTTGTGTTCCAGTTCCTAGGGGAAATGGCCCAGCTTTTGGCCATTCAATATGATGTTGGCTGTTGCTTTATCATAGATGGCTCTTATTATTTTGATACATATTACTTTTATGCCTAGTTATTTGAGGGTTTTTATCATAAACAAATGCTGAATTTTATCGAATGCTTTTCCTGCATCTATTAGATAATCCTGTAGTTTTTGTTTTTATTTCTGTTTATAGGTTTAATCACATTTGTTAATTTGCATATGTTAAACTAATCTTGCATTCCAGAAGTAAAGCCCATTTGATCATGTGTGAACTAAGTTTCTGATGTGTTGCTAGATTTAGTTTGCTAGTATTTTGTTAAGGATTTTTGAATGTATGTTCATCAGGGATATTGGTGTGTAGTTTTATTTTTTGGTTGTGTCTTTGCCAGATTTTGGTATCAAGATGATACTGGTTTCATGGAATGTTTTAGGAAAGAATCACTCCTCTTCAATTTTGTTTGAATAGTTTCAGTGTGATTGGTACTAGCTGTCTTTTATGTGTCAGGTAGAATTCAGCTGTAGTCCAGGGCTTTTTTTGGTGAGAAGCTGTTTTTATTTGTTTTTGTTGTTTGTTTGATTGGTAGTGAGTATCGTTCTTTTATTTCCATGTTTAGAACTTCCTTAAGCATCTCTTGTAAGCCTTGTCTGGTGGTCATAGATTCCCTTAGCTATTGCTTGTCTGGGAAAGACTTTATTTCTGCTTTATGAAGCTTAGTTTGTTGGCATATAAAATTCTTGGCTGGCATTTCTTTTCTTTAAGGATTCTAAATATGGGTCTCAATCTATTCTGGCTTTTAAGGTTTTTGCTGAGAAGTCTGCTGTTCATCTGCTGGGTTTCCCTTCATAGTTAACATGACCCTTTTCTTTAGCTGACTTTAAGATTTTTTTCTTTCACACTGACCTTGGATAGCCTATATGCCTTGGGGATAGGTGTCTTTTATAGTATCTTGCAGGAGTTCTCTGGATTTCTAATATCTGCATGTTGACCTCTATAGAAAAGTTGGGGAAACTTTCCTGAATTATATTCTCAAATATATTTTCCAAGTTGCTTACTTTCTCTTCTTCTCTCTCAAGAGTGCCAATATGTCATAAATTTTTATTGCTTTACATAATCTCATGTTTCTCAAAAGCTTTGTTCATTAATTTTTTTTTCTTTATTTTTGTCTGTGTTGATTTAAAGAAACAATCTTTGAACTCTGAGATTCTTTCATCTGCTTGGTCTATTCTGTTGCTAAGGTTTCCAATATAGTTTGAAATTCCTGTAGTGAATTTTTAAAATTTTCAATTCCAGAAGTTCTGTTTATTTCATAACATAACTACGTTGTCTTTCAAATCTTGAATCACTTTTCTGTTTCCTTTGTGTTGGATTTCAATTTTCTCTTAGATCTTGTTGAGTTTCTTTGCCACTCATACTCTGAATTATATTTCTGTCATTTCAGACATTTCTTTCTGGTTAGAATCCATTTCTTGGGAGCTAGTAAGATACTTTGGAGGTGACAAAACACTCTGGCTTTTTGTATTACTGGAGTTCTTGTGCTGATTGTTTCTCATCTGAGAAAGTTGACGCTTTATTTTTCAAATGTGCTATCATTTAGATGGGGCGTTTTGATTTCTTATCATTTTTTCCTTTGAGGATTTGACTGTGGTTTATGCTGTGTGTGATCAATTGACTTCATATCTGAGAGCTTTCAGAGGGCCTGGGTTCCTTGGTTGCAGACAGAGTCGTATGGTGGCTTTCTCGGAAACTGCTTGGTGTAGCAATGTGTTTTCATTTGGTGCTATAATTCAGACTGCAGTAAAGTTGATGGCACCTCAGGGTAAGGAGCCAGCCTGAGGGTCTCACTTTGCCTGTGCTCACCCTCAGCAAGGGTGGAGGCAATAGAGAAATACAAGAGCACCCTCCCCGAGTACTGCTGTTCTTCAGCAGAAGTAGAAGCCCTTGAGAAGCTCGAGAACTGCCTCTTTCAGCCCACACTTCACGGGACCCAAGAGGAAGATCTGTGGCTGCATCCACAGCAGTGCACTGGGGAGAGACAGGGGCAATTAAACGACCTCCTCTCCATGTTTGTTTGTAGGCTTTGGTGTTGGCCCCTCCAGTGGTTGGCACTGCGCTTGCATTTCCTTTGACCCAAGAGAAGCTCTGACAGGCTGTGTTCTTACTTCCCTCAAAGGCAGTCCTCACCAAGGGTTAGGTCTCCAGGACAGCGGTGCAGGCGGGGAGGGGGAGGGGTGCCTCCCTTCCACTCCTCAAAGTTGGTGGGTCACGCTTCGGCAGCTGATCAAGGGAGCAAGCTGGGGCACCCAGCAAGGACACACACTGACTGGTTCCAGATTGTAAAACTGTTCTTGGCTGCAAATCCTACTGCTAAGGAGAAACCTCTTCTTCAGCACTTCTCCTCCTGTGGCAGCCCTGTAACAAGAGAATCTAATTTCACTGGCTGCTCCTGGGGTGCTCTCCACACTCACCACTCCATTCTGGCTGTGGGGGCCCTTCCCCTGCTCCAGGGCAAATGCTTCACTCTCTGGCCTGAGACTAAAATGTTTGCAGAAGACACTATTGCCAAGTTGCCACACAGTGACTGCCTTGGTATGAGCCCAGATTAAAAATGGTGTCACCCTCTCAGTCCCAAGTCTGGGAAAATGCCAGCAGCTTTTCCCAGTGTCTTCCCTCCATCTCTCAGCCTCCCCCAAGCTACCTCCAGGGCTTGGGAAAAAAAGTGGTGCTCTGTCTTGGTCTGGGTTGCACAGACCCCTAGCAGAAGGGTGAGACACAGAGGGAGACAGGCTGCCGCCCTTGCAGACAAGGGCTTCACTCACTGATCAGCCAAATGCTGTCATGGGAGCTGCTTGTGCATCTTTCCCTCCCCAGAGTCTGGTGTGTCTTTCACTAGTCTGAATTCCTGTCTTCCTTCTTGAGTAAAAGTTCACAGAGTTGATCTTTAAGCACTATTTTTCTATTTCCCTGTGGCTGTGGCATGTGCAATCTCTCATCTGCCATCTTCATCATTACCAGATTCTCTAATTTACTGCTTGTTTTATTTCCCTCCCTCCTTCCTTCCTTCCTTCCTTCCTTCCTTCCTTCCTTCCTTCCTTCCTTCTTTGCTTCCTTCCTTCCTTCCTTCCCTCCCTCCCTCCCTCCCTCCCTTCCTTCCTTTGCATTCTCTTTTCATCACCAACATGGTCTCTAACCCCTAGTGGGCCATTCAGATAGTGGTTTGCCTACAGTTCTTTTTATGTATAATAATACAATGTCATTAGCCGAATAACTTGGGTTTAGAGTCCAGCAGCCAGGGCTGGGACCATGCTGGCTGCTTCTGCCCAGATGCTTCTAGGAAGCAGATTCAACATTGATGTCATTACCCGAGTCAGGGTCAGTGAAGGCTGATTGTGTTGGTGACCCTCCTTTGCCTGCAAATCATCTCAACATCTTCCCTAAGAACAGAAGCAGCCTTTCGGGTGGTAACTAACAGCATGGCTAAGGGCTTTGATTCCCTGGGAGACACGTACTACTGTAAGTCATTATTGGACATTCATGTGAATGGATTTCAGAGAGCAGATATGGACCAGACAGACAGCACATATTCTGAACAGCAGAGAAAGGGAGAGAGGGCCCCTGATTGTAGGAGGGGTCCCATTGGGGTAAGGCTTGTCTCTCTATCTGCAGCTGTATGGAGCTCCACTTGGGCCCGGGGTGGGCCTGAGCACTTTCCATAAGAAAGAAAGGTAGCCCACAACACCCATCGGCTTCAGGGAGAGAAGAGATACTAGCTCACTGCTACTGATTTGAGTATCTGGGGCTCCCAGATGATTAAAACAAAACCAAAGAAAAGCCAGGCCCAAATCTTGACATGTATTTTCCACTAGAGGGCAGCTTAAACTTTCAAAATAAAATAAATCTTGCACACTTTGTAAAGCACTATATGTAAAATTTGTATGTACACATCACGTAAAACTAGTGCTCATATTCTAGTCTTTGCAAACCCGTACAAGCAGGTCAAGTGTTTAATCGCATATGTCTGAATGTATGTATCCTAGGAAACTAGTCTAGGATACAACTGAAAAATTCTTAAGGAAGTTAAGAGAAGTGCCAATGCCCAATGATCTGCCCTCTCAGTCCAAGACTCAGGCACCACCCGCCCTGCATGGCCCAGTGTTTATGTTTTTATCAGGCCTATGGAGAGAATGCAGGTCAGCGTGTCTGCTTCTAGCTATGATGAGGAACTGAAGTTAAATTTACCTTCCCACTATAAGCAACTAGAAAACCAGACAAAATATATGAAACAACAGTTTTTAAACAATGGTCACGGCAGGGCTGTGATCCCTAAGAGAAGACAAACAAAAGTTGTGAGTCCTGTAATCCCCCTGGCTTTCTGCCTGCAGGCGTCTCTGGACTGCAGAACTGGAAGGGGGAATTTGAACAGAGCACAGCATTTCACCAAATTAGGAAAGAGAGATCAGAGTTTGGAGAGACAGAAGTGGCTGGAATTTTTAAAAAGAAGTGTCAGGAGAAAGAGCTGATTTCAAAAAGAGCTTGAGAAATCTTTAGAAGGTTGCCACTCTAGTCTGATTCTGAATACTGAGCCACATGTTACTAGGGTGAAACTGCATGGGCTGAGCCAAGAGTTAAACAATGACCACAGCTCACACAGGTGTGGGAGACATGGAGTTCAGACAAGTCAGAGTGGTGACCCCTCAAAGACAACTATCTAAGGTACATAAAGCACTCACAAAACTCTGAAAACAGCAAACAATGAAAGACAAAATAGGCAAAAAACACAAATAGACATTTCACTGAAGAGGATATAAGGATGCCAAATAAGTACATGAAAAATGTTCAACTTCATTAACTATAAGGGAAATGACAAATGAAACCTGATGGCTCATGCCTGTAATCCCAGCACTTTGGGAGGCTGAGGCTGGTGGATCACCTGAGGTCAGGAGTTCAAGACCAGCCTAGCCAACATGAGGGAAACCCTGTCTCTAATAAAAATACAAAAAAATTAGCTGGGCATTTTGTGGTGCATGCCGGTAATCCCAGCTACTCAGGAGGCTGAGGCAGGAGAATCACTTGAACCCGGGAGGCAGAGGTTGCAGTGAGCAGAGATTGCGCCACTGCACTCCAGTCTTGGTGACACAGCGAGATTCTATCTCAAATAAATAAATAAATAAATAATGATATTACTACACACATATCAGAATGATTAGAATAAAAATTAATAGAAGTAGCATAATGCTTCTAAGGATACAGAGAAACTGGATCACTCAAACATTGCTGGTGAAATGTAAAATGGTACAAACACTCTGAAAAATAGTTTGGCACTTTCTAAAAAAAAAGATGAAACCTGTAAGTACCATATGACACATCACTGTATTCCTGGGCGTTTATCCCTGAGAAATGAAAATTATGTTTATACAATCACCTGTATGCTAATGTTTATAACAACATTAGTCATAATAGCCCCAAACTGGAAACAACCCAGACATCCTTCAATAGGTGAACTGTCAGACAAATTGTGATGCCTTCAAGCCATGTGTATAAATTAAACTTCTCCAGAGAAAGAGGATTATTATAAGATTATATATGAGGGGGTGGGGAAGAGACAGAGAGAGAGAGAGAGAGAGCTCTAGAGAGAGAGAAGGGGAAAATTTTTAGAAATTGGCTCACACAATTGTAGGGGCTGGCATTTTTAAATTTTGTAGACCAAACAGGCAGACTGAAAATTCAGGTAGGAGTGGATGCTGAAGTCTTGAAGCAAAATTTCTTTTTCTTTGGAAAAACCAGTCTTTTCTATTAAGGCCTTTAACTATTTATATGAGGCCCACTACATTATTGAGAGTAATGTAGATGTTAACCATGTCTACAAAATACATTCACAGCAACACCTATATTGTGTTTAATTAAATAACAGGGTACTATGGCTTAATCATATTGACACTTAAAATTGATCATCACACCATACTCAGCAATTAAGAGGAGCAAACGATTGATATACATAACAAACTGCGTGATTCTCCAGTGAATTTTGCTGAGTGAAAAAGCCATTTCTAAAAGGTTACATACTGTACAATTCCATTTATATGACATTTTTGAAATGACAAAATTTTAGAAATACAAGACTAATTACTGGTAGCCAGAGTGGGAGGAAGAGGTGGGAGTAGATAAGAACAAGAAGAAGGAGGGTGTAGTTATGAAATTACAACATAAGGGATCCTTGTGATGCTGGAACTGACCAGTATATGAACTGTAGTGTTGAAGACATGAACTTATACAAATTCTAAAATAATATAATACTTAATCCACACACATGATGAGCACAGCAAAATTAGGGAAATTGGATTATGGTCAGTAGATTATATCAATGTCAATATCCTGGTATAATAGATACTATATTATACTATATTATAGTGTATAATGAACATAATTTTCATGTCTCAGGGATAAATGCCCAGGAGTACAGTTGTGGGTCACATGGTAGTTACATGTTTTATTTGTTTTTAAGAAAGTGACAAACTGCTTTTCAGTGTAGTTGTACCATTTTACATTTCCAGCAGCAATGTTTGAGTGATCCAGTTTCTCTGTATCTTTGGCAGCATAACACTATGCTATAACATACTATCTGTTATACTGTATTATAGTATATTATATATAGTATATATTAATGTGTACTATATTATACTATAGTTTTTTCAAATGTTACAACTGGAGGAAACAATACAAAGTGAGCAGAAAACTCTGTATTATTTTTTAACATCAACTTTATTTTTATAATTTACATAAATAAAATGCAGCCACTTTAAGAATACACTTTAAAAGTTTCGACAAACATATGCAATTGTACAATCATCACCACAAGAAAGATATAAAATATTTTAATCATCCCAAAAGAGTCCCTTGAGTCACTTCCCAGTCAACCACCTTCTCCTAAAATCTTTGTTTCCAGCCGCTGGTAAACATTGATCTGCTATCATTATAAATTTATCTTTACTAGGTTTCACATACATAGAATCATGGAGTGTGCCTACTGTAGAATTCCAACTATATGTCATTCTGGGAAAGGTAAAACTATGGAGACAGTAAAAAGATCAGTGGTTGCTGAGAGTTATGGGGAGAGAGTGGGATGAATAGGCAGAGTAAAGAGGATTTTTAGAGTAGTATAATTTTTTGTATGAGGCTATAATACTGGATACATATCATTACAGTATACCTTTGTCAAAACCTACAGAATGTGCAACATCAAGACTGAACCCTAAAATAAATTATAAACTTTAGGGGAAAGGATTCCCTATTTAATAAATGGTGCTGGGAAAATTGGCTAGCCATAAGTAGAAAGCTGAAACTGGATCCTTTCCTTACTCCTTATATGAAAATTAATTCAAGATGGATTTGAGACTTAAATGTTAGACCTAAAACCACAAAAACCCTAGAAGAAAACCTAGGTAATACCATTCAGGACATAGGCATGGGCAAGGACTTCATGTCTAAAACACCAAAAGCAATGGCAACAAAAGCCAAAATTGACAAATGGGATCTAATTAAACTAAAGAGCTTCTGCACAGCAAAAGAAACTACCATCAGAGTGAACAGGCAACCTACAGAATGGGAGAACATTTTTGCAATCAACTCATCTGACAAAGGGCTAATATCCAGAACCTATAAAGAACTCAATCAAATTTACAAGAAAAAAACAACCCCATCAAAAAGTAGGCAAAGGATATGAACAGATACTTCTCAAAAGAAGACATTCATACAGCCAACAGACACATGAAAAAATGCTCATCATCACTGGCCATCAGAGAAATGCAAATCAAAACCTCAATGAGATACCATCTCACACTAGTTAGAATGGCAATCATTAAAAAGTCAGGAAACAACAGGTGCTGGAGAGGATGTGGAGAAATAGGAACACTTTTACACTGTTGGTGGGACTGTAAACTAGTTCAACCATTGTGGAAAACAGTGTGGCGATTCCTTAAGGATCTAGAACTAGAAATACCATTTGACCCAGCCATCCCATTACTGGGGATATATCCAAAGGATTATAAATCATGCTGCTATAAAGATACATGCACACGTATGTTTACTGCAGCACTATTCATAATAGCAAAGACTTGTAATCAACCCAAATGTCCATCAGTGACAGACTGGATTAAGAAAATGTGGCACATATACACCATGGAATACTATGCACCCATAAAAAAGGATGAGTTCGTGTCCTTTGTAGGGACATGGATGCAGCTGGAAACCATCATTCTCAGCAAACTGTCACAAGAACAGAAAACCAAATACCGCATATTCTCACTCATAGGTGGGAATTGAACAATGAGATCACTTGGACACCGGAAGGGAAGCATCACACACCGGGTCCTATTGTGGGGAGGAGGTAGTGGGGAAGGATAGCATTAGGAGATATACCTAATGTAAATGACGAGTTGATGGGTGCAGCACACCAACATGGCACATGTATACATATGTAACAAACCTGCACATTATGCACATGTACCCTAGAACTTAAAACATAAAAAAAAAAATTATAAACTTCAGGTGATAATGATGTGGCAATGTAGGCTCAGTTGTAAGAAATGTAAGAAATGTAAGAAATGTACTCTGGCAGACAATGTTGATAATGAGGTAGGCTGGGGAGGACAGTATTAATACAAGGGAACTCTCTGTACTCTCCACTTAATTTCGCTGTAAACTAAAACTGCTCTAAAAAAAAGTATTTTTAAAAAGAAAAAGTAAAAAAAGCTCAGAGCCTCCCAGACTCATAAATGTTAGTGTTATTCAGGGATCGCCTCACTTCTTTTATGTCTCTTTTGTTTCAGTAGATAATTTCATCCAGTCAACCCAGCAATCTCCTTGTTGGGTATATGCCCAAAGCAACATAAACTCTTCCACCAGAATGCATGTCCACACCAGCATTCACCATAGCAGAGACAGGGAATCAACCAAGGCGCCCATTAATAGTGGACTGGATAAAGAAAATGTGCTAAATATATACCATGCGATACAACAAAGCCATAGAAAATAATGAAATCATGTCCTTTGCAGCTACATGGAGGCAGTTGGAGGCCATTATCCTTAGTGAAACAGTGTAGAAAGAGAAAACCAAATACCACGTTTTCACGTATAAGTGGGATCTAAACATTGAGTATACATGGACATAAAGATGGGAACAACAGATACTGGTTGCTACAAGAAGAGAGAGGGTTAGATGGGGGGCACTTTTAAAAACGACCCGTCAGGTACTATGCTCACTAACTGGATGATGGTATTATTCATACCCCATACCTCAGGGGCACACAATTTATTCATGTAACAAACCTGCACACATATCCCCTGAACCTAAAATAAAAGTTGAAAAAAACCCAAAAAGTGTGTTATTATTGAATAAAAGAATAATTTTGAAATTACTTATAGCACTCTTTCCAAGTTTTGATCCCCTGTGTTAGACCTTAAGGTATTGATTTGCTCTTAATATTATAGAAAGTTTTGATTTTTAACTCAGAGATGTTCAACTTTTGTTGTGTCTTACTGCTTTCAGCTTTCTGTCCTCTTGAGGCCTGAGAGGATAACTTTCTCTTTGTAACTTTTTCATCAGTGTTTGTAACTTTTTTTCCTATAACTCTAAATGCTGTTGAAGCCTGATGCTAAAATATTTTATCTCGAAGGTCTCAAAGGCAAAGGTTTCCTCCAGTATAACTTGATTCTGCACTCTTGGTTTTTCTTAGTATGTCTGAATTGTTTCATGAAAAGGAAAACTTGACTTATGAATCCGAGTAATTTGAGTATTCTTTCCATCAGGTTTGACTTCCAGGTGATCTGAATGGGCTTCCCATAAGGGGAAGCCATCACTACAGAGGGTCTTTCTTTGACTTTTGGTAACTGGTCTAAGAAACAGATCTTATGTTTTATTGAGATAATTCCTATATCATCATTATTAAATTTTTTATTTGCTTAAGAAATATATCTATATAACATTCTGTATTGATTTTAAAATCCTTGTGTGGTTAAGTTACAGGACTTTGACTCCTGGGTCTTGAAAAAGCACCAATTCCTGCTAAATCTTGAACATTTAAAATGCATTTGTGAGACACAGGGCCAGAAATTAAACTTATTGAATCTTTCTCAGGCCAGGGACTACTATGAAAGAGGTGGGCACGTGAGATTATAGGGGCTTATCTTGAGAGAGAAAATTAGTTCAGAGTTTCTCTGTAAATTAAACGTTATTATGAAAAGCACATTGATGCAAGGTCAGCATCTAGGTCCCTGTGTTGGAATAGCAAGGTTTCCGTGAGGTGCTAATCTTATCCTTCACTAAAAAAGTAATAAAAGCTTATAAAAGATTTATGGAAGTTATATCTTACCATCAAGCTGATTAAAATTAGATAGATATGTTCATAAGGTTTATTTATACTAGCTTAAATATTAATAATACATTATATGAAGGTAAAATTCAGTATTCTCTTTTGAACAAAATGTTTCTGTAATATTAAGAAATAGTAAAAGATTTTTGCATGCCCTTTGAGTGAAAAAAGAAGAAAAAATCAGGAATAGGGAGAGAGACAGACAGACCCACTGGCCTAATGATGTCTTTATTAGGTCTTATTATTTGGGAACATGAGTCTCTTCTATGTTAAGAGTAGAAGTTTCTGCTTTTTTGAAATCTTTGAGTTATCACTTTGGCTAACTGAATAACTTATTTTCAGTGACATATAATGCCATTTTGTGATATTAAGTGTTTTAAACCTTTGTTATTTGACAAATTCTTCAAAATCAAATTCTAAATTCAGTCTTTTGGCCTGAAACTAATTTTTTGGAAGTCCAAGAAAGACATGTTTGTCTTATTTGGTAAAATAAAATAAAACAGGAAGCATTGTCAAATATACAAAGGTGTTTAACTTTCTTTGGGTTACATTTACATAAATGTCTTATTTTTATGTGCTTCAAAATCATATGATTCCTACAATTCTAATATGTCTGAGTATATGTTATCAGTAATAATTATAACTATTATGTTAAATTGTTGTGTGTTACAAAATAGTCAAATTTCCTTGTCAACTGTATCTCTAACAATGGCAATTCTAAGATTTTGCCATCCACAAATATTGTATTACTTTAATCCTTTTCAAAAAGTGGTTTATAATCAGCTACAGAACTTCAAGAAGTGCTCTTAAACATAGGTTTCTGATAATTTTGGAGACTGTGTTGTTGGAATAGAAAAATATAACTTCCAAGACTCTAATTTAAAAGTTAACGTGTTCATGAGAATTGCCAACACAATATCAAATGGAATGAGTTAATTGCATGGACTAAATAACAGAAGACTGAAATAAATTTTTTGACTATTTTTGTTAGAAACATTGTTGATTCTTTTTGTTTTGTATTTAAGAGCCATAAAAACATTTTTCTTTTGCTATATTACAGCTATTAGCAATTGAGTATATTCTTTTGAGTAAAATTCGAAGCACATTTCTTCCTCTCTACCTGATTTCTTTAAAATTTGAAAACTGTTTGTTAGTATTCTTAATAAATGACAATATAGTTATTTGCATAAACTCAATAAGAATCTATTTTCTTTTGTACAGGACACAATTGAAGACACTATTTACCAAGGCTTTGACTGGCAGGGCATATTTTCATACTGTCTTAAGAAACCGAAATTGACTTATAGAGCCAAGAAAAGCTCCTTGGAAAAACTGACCACATACCTTGTCTATGCAGGTTCTTTACAGAATTTCTGGTCTGCGGAATATAAAGACTATCACTTTCTGACCAGCCCAGAAACCCCAAGTTATCGTGGGTCCTTAAAAAAAAGAGAGGAAATATTCATACAGGTATTTGTGGGAAAAGACAAATCTTTGTTTGGGCTTAAGGGTTTGAAGAAATCTAACCTGAGATTTATCATATTAAAATGTTCCAGTAAAGCCAATTTAAAAAAGAAGCCTATATGGAAGATAGTTTTCCTTCCTGGACTTTATGCAAATAATCAGGCCAAGTATAATAAAACTAAAACTTTTATTTTTTCTTTTTTAAAAAAATAAATTAGTCCTTCTATGAGTTGTCTTTGGTAAAAATGGAGAACTGAAAGAGAAAAATTATCTTTCAAAAGAAACTACAGTATATGTGTTATTACATTCTAGTCTTATTCAGTGATTTTTCAGTTTTTATTATTTTCTACAATTTGGACCAAATCCTAAAGTTTTCCTGGCTACAAGTTTTCCAAACTAATGTTTTTAATTTTTTCCTTTTTTTTTTTTTAAATCTCCAATTTGTCTAATTTGAAATCACTAGAAATTAAAGCTGTGTTTTCCTTAAAGCCCTATGAACTGAAGCTAAACAACTTAGGATGAAATAACAACCTATTCATGTCCTAAATCAGTTTTCCAGGATTCTTTTCCCCTTTTGTTTTTATGATCTCTCCTCCCTCCTTTTTTTCCCCTATTTTATTTCTCTGTTCTTCTCAATGGAATGTGAGAATTCACAACCTGAATGAGCCTTCCTAACAATGTGGGACTTATCCATCTAGGAATGAACTATCCTAGTGATGAGAGATCAGACAAAACCCAATACCACAGATTCATTTTCATTGAAAATACTTTATTTGAAAGTTCCTTTTAAATAGGGGGGAAATGACAAAGAAAAAATAGAATGTTGGGACCCCAAATTAACTATGCCAAAAGAGAAAAGTTAAAGCTTAGAAGCTGAGTTATTAAAAAAAAACAACAACAACAAAACAAAAAACTGCCTTTCCTTTTGTTCCTAAACTGATTGCTACAGATAGAATGCCACATTTCTCCACACAGGGCCTCCCTCATCCTGACAATGTAAATTAACAGCTTATCTTCATGGATACAAAACAAGAGGAGACTGGGAACTGTCCCACTACCCACCCCAAGACAAATGCATACTTGACTGCTTCCTCGACTCAATGTTTACTTTATCTTATGTAAAGTGCATATTTACTGAACATGAGATGAATGCATAATTGACTTTTCCCTCTATGTTCTCCTTTTCATGTGCAACAGGTGGATTTGGTTAACCTAATAGAAGCCTCACAAGAATGTGACCACATCTATCTCTTTTCTTTCTTTCCCTTTTTCCCTTCCACCACATTTACCCTTTAAATATTGAAGCTATCAAAATCTTCTTCAGAAAAAGCACAGGCCCCAGATCCTGTTGTAGGTTATCTGTTTTTCCCAGGTACATCATCAACCTTGACAAAATACATCTCTAAAATGATTAAGACTCACCTCATGGTTTTATCTGCCTCTGGTCTTTGATGATGGTGACGTACTGATGGGGTTTTGCAGAATGGGAGAAAATTTTTGCAATCTACTCATCTGACAAAGGGCTAATATCCAGAACCTACAAAGAACTCAAACAAATTTACAAGAAAAAAACAAACAACCCCATCAAAAAGTGGGCAAAGGATATGAACAGACATTTCTCAAAAGAAGACATTCATACAGCCAACAGACACATGAAAAAATGCTCATCATCACTGGCCATCAGAGAAATGCAAATCAAAACCACAATGAGATACCATCTCACACCAGTTAGAATGGCGATCATTAAAAAGTCAGGAAACAACAGGTGCTGGAGAGGATGTGGAGAAATAGGAACACTTTTACACTGTTGGTGGGATTGTAAACTAGTTCAACCATTGTGGAAAACAGTATGGCGATTCCTCAAGGATCTAGAACTAGATGTACCATATGACCCAGCCACCCCATTACTGGGTATATACCCAAAGAATTATAAATCATGCTGCTATAAAGACACATGCACACGTATGTTTATTGCAGCACTATTCATAATAGCAAAGACTTGTAATCAACCCAAATGTCCATCAGTGACAGACTGGATTAAGAAAATGTGGCACATATACACCATGGAATACTATGCAGCCATAAAAAAGGATGAGTTTGTGTCCTTTGTAGGGACATGGATGCAGATGGAAACCATCATTCTCAGCAAACTATCGCAAAAACAGAAAACCAAACACCGCATGTTCTCACTCATAGGTGGGAACAGAACAATGAGATCACTTGGACTAAGGAAGGGGAACATCACACACCGGGGCCTATCACGGGGAGGAGGGAGGGGGGAGGGATTGCATTGGGAGTTATACCTGATGTAAATGACGAGTTGATGGGTGCTGACGAGTTGATGGGTGCAGCAAACCAACATGGCACAGGTATACATATGTAACAAACCTGCACGTTATCCACATGTACCCTAGAACTTAAAGTATAATAAAAAAAAAATTAAAAAAAAAGACTCACCTCATTTTTTCTGATATGAAAAGAGGGTCTATATTTACATTAATCTCTAAGTGTTCTTGGCCTCACTGAAGACCCACTTCCAAAAATTAGACACCTTCTCAGAAATTGGGAGGAATATAATTTTTTGCTTCAAATCTCACCAAATGGCCCAGAATCTTCCTGACATCTTGGAATGTCTTTTAAGAATCCCAGTTATCCCAGTAACCATTTTCACATGCAACACAGCTGGACTGGCTGGTTCATGATATAAGTATACCTGTTCTGTCACCCCTACCCTATCACTGCTGTCACACAGACATTCTTCCTCCCCTTCTAAGGAAAGATCTTTATAATGTGTATAATGTGGCAACACCTTTCTCAGGAAGTCTTGCAGTCCTTATTTCTGAGTGAGCCTCATATTGCATTATTTTTGGAGGATACTCCTGGCCAGTTGGGGTGATGGTACCCTAGGAGAAGGTATCATTCCATACTAGTCTTGAGCTCAGAAGCAGATCCAGTCTCTTAAGCACTAAGGATTTTTCCTCTTCTCAATCTATATTCATTCCTTAGTTTATCCCACCCAGTCTCATGGCTTTAAACTCCATCTACATTTTTACTTTTTAAAGCATGCTCTGTGGACCAGTAGCAGCATCTGGCAGCTGGCTGGAAGTGCAGCTTTCTGGGCCCTACCCCAGTCCTACAGAATCATAATATGCATTTTAACAAATCCTCAGATGACTTGCCAGCATGTGGTGGTGTGTTGCCCCATGCCTGGTACCTCTCAACTTATCTCCTGTCCTGAAATCTCTCCCAGCCACTCTGCAGCTGCTTACGTCACAGTTCAGCTTGAAGGTCCACCAGGCATATTAAACATATCCAAAACCAGATTCTTAGTTCCTGCTCCCTAACCCTGCCCCTCCCTCAGATTTCTCCACTCCAGCAATTCCCTTTATCCAGTTGTTCGGAACAGCAATCTTGTCATTATCCCTGAAGACTGCCTCTCATACTTTCTATCCAATCTCCCAGAAATGCTTCCATCCATTTCTTACCACTCGCCCTGCTGCCTGTCCAAGGCAACATGGCGTCTGACATAAAGTGATACAATTTCCTCCATCTTCCTACTTCTAATCTTACTCCCACAGCAGCCATCATGACCCTTTAAAAATGCAAGTAAGAGCAGTTGCTCCCAGGGTCCCATCTCATGTTTTGCAGTGCTGGTCACAGGCTTCATCATGGCCTCCAGGGCCCTGCAGGATCTGAATATGCCCCCAGCCCAGCTCGTGGCCAGCCATTCTCCCATGACACAGCTCACCAGCCAAACCAGCTGCTTCGTGCTCCTTGAAGTGTGAACACGTGGGCACACTCCTAGCCACAGTGCCAGTGTGGCTCATGCTTCTTCCGCTCATGTTTCTTCTTCATGGAGGTTTTCCTCACCACTTCATCAAAACGATGCTTCTGCCTATTCTCTAGTCCCGTTTTCTGTGTTATTTTTTTTCACAGCAGTTCTTGCCACCTGACATTTTTCACATTTATTTACTTATTTATTTATTTTCTGTTTTCCCAACTAAAGTGAACATGGGGCTTTGTGGTTTTGCTATCTCCAGTACCTAGCTCAACGTCTGAAACATAGTAGATTTTTCTTAAATATTTGCTTGATAAATGAATTTTACTGCTCAGTGGACACCGCTCTTACCCCTGAGAAAGAATCCTATCATTTTTCTAAATAGGCCAGGAGAAGAGGTCCTGACTGGTGTCATTAATCATTAATTAGTCCACTAGTTTTGCCTAATGGAGTAAACATATCCTAATAACTTTTTCCCAATGTTTGCTTACAAAGTCCCTTCTGGATCAAATTCTTATGTTACAGAAAGAAAACAGTATACGATGCATTTGAAAGAAAGCATAATTCCATTTGCCTTTTATTGCCACATATCACTATAGGCCTATGGAGTAACCAATACAAAATGAAAAATATTCTCCTAACATTTGTAAACGTTCACTTAGAAAAACTTTCTCGGCCGGGCGCGGTGGATCACGCCTGTAATCCCAGCACTCTGGGAAGCTGAGGTGGGTGGATCACGAGGTCAGGAGATCGAGACCATCCTGGCTAACATGGTGAAACCCCGTCTCTACTAAAAATACAAAAAATTAGCTGGGCGTGGTGGTGGGTGCCTGTAGTCCCAGCTACTCAGGAGGCTGAGGCAGGAGAATGGCATGAACCCGGAAGGCGGAGCTTGCAGTGAGTCGAGATCGCACCACTGCACTCCAGCCTGAGTGACAGAGCGAGACTCCGTCTCAAAAAAAAAAAAAAAAAAACAAAAAAAAAACAACAAAAAAAAACTTCTCATTCACTGAACTCTTTTCATACCCCGAGAAAAAATAATGGTAAATGTTTTTAAAAGCAAGTTTATATTTACTTCTTATGAGTGGATTTCTCTATAAGTCTTAGTACATATCAGAGAAAACAACATGTTCTAAAACTTCTCAATGTTTGCTAACAAATTCCTTTCTGTGTTAAACCCTTCCAATTACTAAAAAGAAAATAGTTTATAATCCTTTTGATCAAACTATAATTTCTTACAAATGTTTTTCTATGTAAAAATTTTTCATTCACTTTAATAAAAGTTAATGATATATTCTAAGAAAAACTCTTTCTTACATTTGTCTTTTATTGCTGGATGTCTTTATTGGTAGATGAAGGCCAGAAGAAGTAAAAAGAAGTTCAAATTATATATATATGTGTGTGTATATATATACACATATATATAAAATTATATATATATAATTGATTAGAAATTAGTTTTATTGTACAACTCATTCATGCACTGAAAGAAAACAGTTAATAATAAATTTTGATAAAAGCAAGCTTGACATTGACTATAGGTGGATTGCTCTATCATCCTCTAGGCCAGGGGTCCCCAATCTCTGGGTCAGGGACCAGTACTCCTCAGTGGCCTGTTAGGAAGTGGGCTGCACAGCAAGAGGTGAGTGGAGGGTCAGTGAGCAAAGCTGAACTCCAACTCCTACTGTGAACTGCCCCTGCGAAGGTTCTAGGTTGCACACTTCTTATGAGATTCTAATACCTGATGGTCTGTCACTGTCTCCCATCACCCCCAGATGAGACCATCTAGTTGCAGAAAAACAATCTCAGGGCTCCCACTGATTCTACATTATGGTGAGTATGTAATGATAATAGAAATAAAGTGCACAATAAACATAATGAGTTTGAATTATTCTGAAATTATCTCTCCACTATATGTGGAAAAATTTTCTTCCAAGAAACTGGTCCCTGGTGTGAAAAATTTGGGGACCACTGCTCTAGATAGCCATTAGCAAAAGGAATATGTTCTAATACACATTCCTCAATATTTGCTTACAAATGCCATTTTGGGACAAATTCTATTCACTGACAGGAAACAGTATATGATAAATCCTAGGGGGAGGATGATTTCAAATGTATTTTATATCTAAATATCTCTCTAGGTCTATAAGCACTAAATGAGAAAAAAAATATTCATATAACAAGTTCTAAATTTTCACTTTGTAAAACATCTTATTCATCCAACTTTTCCATTAACTGAAAGAAAAGTTAACGAAGAATCATGAAAACTGCAAGCTTACATTTACTTTGTATGCCTAGATTTCTCTATTGGCCCCCTGACATAAATGGACAAGGATACATATTCTAATAACCTATTTTCCAAATTTGCCTAAATATGCCTTTCTGTGTCAAACTCTTCTATGTACTAAAAAAAATATTTTATGATGCATTCTTAAAGAAGCATAATTACATTTTCCTTTTATTGCTGGGTATCTGTGTTGGCTGATGAGGGCTCCAAAAACCCAGATATATATTAGAATACTGTATTAGTCCATTTTCACACTGCTGATAAAGAGTACCTGAGACTGGGAAAAAAGAAAGGTTTAATTGGACTTACAGTTCCACATGGCTGGGGAGGCCTCAGAATCATGGCGGGAGGCAAAAGGCATTTCTTATATGGTGGTGGCAAGACAAAATGAGAAAGAAGCAAAAGTGGAAACCCCTGATAAACCCATCAAATCTCATGACACTTATTCACTATCATGAGAATAGCATGGGAAAGACCAGCCCCCATGATTCAATTACCTCCCCCTGGGTCCCTCCCACACATGTGGGAATTCTGAGAGATACAATTCAAGTTGACATTTGGGTGGGGACACAGCCACACCATGTCATTCTACCCCTGGCCCCTCCAAATCTCATGTCCTCAAATTTCAAAACCAATCATGCCTTCTTAACAGTCCCCCAAAGTCTTAACTCATTTCAGTATTAACTCGAAAGTCCACAGTCCAAAGTCTCATCGGAGAAAAGGCAAGTCCCTTATGCCTATGAACACGTAAAATCAAAAGCAAGTTAGCTACTTCCTAGATACAATAGGGGTACAGGCATTGGGTAAATACAGCCATTCCAAATGAGAGAAATTGGCAAAAACAAAGGTGCTGCAGGCCCCATGCAAGTCCAAAATTCAGCAAGGCAGTCAAATCTTAAAGTTTCAAAATGATCTCCTTTGACTCCATGTCTCACATCCAGGTCCAGGTAGGTTTACATGGGCTTGGGCAGCTCCGCCCCTATGGTTTGGCAGGATACAGCCTCCCTCCCAGCTGCTTTTATGGGCTGGTGTTGAGTGTCTATGGCTTTTCCAAGTGCACAGTGCAAGCTGTCAGTGGATCTACCATTCTGGGGTCTGTGGGATGGTGGCTCTCTTCTCATAGCTCCACTAGGCAGGGCCCCAGTGGGGACTCTGTGTGGGGTCTCCCACCCCACATTTCCCTTCTGCACTGCCCTAGCAGAGGTTCTCCATGAGGGCCCCAGCCCTGCAGCAAACTTCTGACTGGACATCCAGGTATTTCCATACATCCTCTGAAACCTAGGTGGAGGTTCCCAAGCCTGAATTCTTGACTTCTGCGCACCAACAGGCTCAACACCACATGGAAGCTGCCAAGGCTTGAGGCTTGCACCCACTGAAGCCACAGCCTGAGCTCTACATTGGCCTCTTTCAGCCATAGCTGGAGTGGCTGGGACACAGGGCACCAAATCCCTAGAATGCATACAGCATGGGGACCCTGGGCCTGGCCCAGGAAACCATCTTTTCCTCCTAGGTCTCTGAGCCTGTGATGGGAGAGGCTCCTGTGAAGACCTCTGACATGCCCTGGAGACATTTTCCCCATTGCCTTGTGTATTAACATTACTTATGCAAATTTCTGCAGCCAACTTGAATTTCTCCTCAGAAAATGGGTTTTTCTTTTCTACTGCATTGTCAGGCTGCAAATTTTAAAAAACTTTTATGCTCTGTTTCCCTTTTGAAACTGAATGCCTTTAATAGCACCCAAGTCACCTCTTGAATGCTTTGCTGCTTAGAAATGTCTTCTGCCAGATACCCCAAATCATTTCTCTCAAGTTCAAAGTTCCTCAAATCTCTAGAGCAGGAGAAAAATGCTGCCAGTCTCTTTGCTAAATTGTAACAAGGGACACTTTTACTCCAGTTCCCAACAAGTTATTCATCTCCATCTGAGACCACCTCAGCCTGGACTTTATTATTCATATCACTATCAGCATTTTTGTCAAAGCTATTGAACAAGTCTCTGGGAAGTTCCAAACTTTCCCACATTTTCCTGTCTTCTTCTGAGACCTCCAAACTGTTCCAACATCTGCCTGTTACCCAGTTCCAAAGTCGCTTCCACATTTTCAGGTATCTTTTCAGCAACACCCACTCTGGGTACCAATTTACTGTATTAGTCTGTTTTCACACTGCTGATAAAGACATACCCGAGACTGGTGGAAAGAGAGGTTTAATCAGACTTACAGTTCCACATGGCTGGGGAGGCCTCAGAAACATGATGGGAGGTGAAAGGCATTTCTTATGCAGCAGGAGCAAGAGAAAATGAGGAAGAAGCAAAAGCAGAAACCCTCAATAAACCCATTATATCGCATGAGACTTATTCACTATCACAAGAATAGCATGGGAAAGACCGGCCCCCATGATTCAATTTCCTCCCCCTGGGTCCCTCCCACAACACATGGGAATTCTGAGAGATACAGTTCAAGCTGAGATTTGGGTGGAGACACAGCCAAACAATATAAAATACCATAATTAAATTTTTAGTTAAAAATTATCTCATTCATCCAACTATTTTATTCACTGAGATAAAGCAGTTGATGATAAAGTTTGAAAAAAGTTAACTTACGTTTACTGTTTAAATTTATGAATATCTTTTCTGGCTGTTGGTGTCTATTGGAGAAAGAAGCATGTCCCAATAATGTCTTCTCAGTGTCTAATTACAAATTATTTTTGTGTTAAACTCCTCTATTCACTATCTTAAAAAGCAGTTCTTGATGCACCCTATGGAAAGCATGCTTACATTTGCCTTTGATTGCTTGACATCTCTCTAAGCCTATAAGAGCACAACAGGGAATAAAAATGTTCAAATTATATAACACAAACCTTTGCTTAGAAAAGGATCTTCTTCTTCAAGCTCTTTTATTCACTGAAAGAAAACAGTTAATTATGAATCTTAAAGAAAGCAAGCTTACATTTACTCTTTATAGGTGGATTTTCTATTGGCCCCTTGCTTTCTACTAGAAAAAGAAACATAATAATTTCTTCTTTGTGTTTGCTTAAAGATGATTTTTTTTTTCAAACTCTCCCATTTACTGAATGAAAAAATACTGTGATGCATCTTAAGGAAATTATAATTAAATTTGCTTTTTTAAAATTTTTTTCTGGATAGCTCTACTGGCCAATGAAGGTCCAAAGAAGAAAGAAAAATGTTTCAATAGCATGTTCTCAGTTTTCGCTTAGAAAATTATCTTATTCATAAAAACTTACACTGACTAAAAGAAACAGTGAACGATGAATCATAAAGAAATACGCTCACATTTACTTTTTATACGTGTATTTTTCTATTGGCTTATTGGTGCCTTTTGGAGACAGAAATATGTTCTAATAACTTCTCAACATTTGCTTACAAACACCTTTCTTTTTGAAACACTTCAATAAAAAAGGAGTTTATTATGCATTCTAAGAAAACCATAATTACACTACTCTTTTATTGCTAAAAATGTCTTTAGGCCTACATGGATACAAAGGGCATAGAAAAATATTCAAATAACATGTTCTAAACTTTTGGTTAGAAATGCATCTCATTTATCAAATTCTTCTATTAACTGAAAGAAAACGGTTAATGATTAATCTTGCAGAAAACAACCTTACATTTTATAGTTGGATTTCTCTATCAGCCTCGGTGCTCATTGGAGAAAAACCATGTTCTAATAATTTCTTCTAAATGTTTACTTACAAATGCCTTTTAGTGTCAAACTCTTTTATTCACTGAATGAAAACAGTTTACAGTGTTTCTTATGGGAAGCATGATTACATTTGTCTTTTATTGCTGGATATTTCTGTATGTCTATGAAATCTCAGTGGAAAGAGAAAAATGTTCAATAACATGTTCTAAACTTCACTGAGAAAAGCATCACAGTCACCAAACATTTCAGTTCATTGAAATAAAACAGTAAATAATCAATCTTGCAGAAAGCAAGGGTACCTTTCCTTTCTATGGGTGGAGGTTTCTTTTTTCTTGGACTTGGCACCTGTTAGAGAAAGAAACATGACCTTCTCAACATTTGGTTATAAGCTCCCTTTTTGTCAAACTATCATTCATGGAAAGAAAAACAGGTTATAATGCTTTTTATGGAAAGTATGATTCCACTTGCCTCTTGTTACTGCATATCTCTATAGGCCTATGAGGTGTCAGTAGGAAGAATAACATTAAAATAATACGTTCTACAATGAGAACACATGGACACTGGGCAAGGAACATCACACACCGGGGCATGTTGGGGGGTTGGGGGCTGGGGGAGGGACAGCATTAGGAGAAATACCTAATGTAAATGATGAGTTGATGGGTGCAGCAAACCAACATGACACATGTATACCTATGTAACAACCTGCATGTTATGCACAGGTACTTTAGGACTTAAAGTATTATGTATATAATATATCTATATATAGTCAAGTGCTTCCATTTGTTGAAAGAAACAGTTAATGGTAAATCTTGAAGAAAGTAAGTTTACATTTACTGTTTTTTCGTAACTTTTTTTGCATCTTGGCATCTATTACAAAAGACACAAGTACTAATTTATTCTCAATGTTAGTTTACAAACTCCTTTTCTTTCAAGCTCTTTTATCCACTGGAAAAAAGAGTTAATCATGTACCCTTTTTTTTTTAATTTATTTATTATTATTATACTTTAAGTTGTAGGGTACATGTGCATAACGTGCAGGTTTGTTACATATGTATACTTGTGCCATGTTGCTGTGCTGCACCCATCAACTCCTCATTTACATCAGGTATAACTCCCAATGCAATCCCTCCCCTCTCCCCCCTCCCCATGATAGGCCCCGGTGTGTGATGTTCCCCTTCCTGAGTCCAAGTGATCTCATTGTTCAGTTCCCACCTATGAGTGAGAACATGCGGTGTTTGGTTTTCTGTTCTTGTGATAGTTTGCTAAGAATGATGGTTTCCAGCTGCATCCATGTCCCTACAAAGGACACAAACTCATCCTTTTTTATGGCTGCATAGTATTCCATGGTGTATATGTGCCACATTTTCTTAATCCAATCTGTCACTGATGGACATTTGGGTTGATTCCAAGTCTTTGCTATTGTGAATAGTGCTGCAATAAACATACGTGTGCATGTGTCTTTATAGCAGCATAATTTATAATCCTTTGGGTATATACCCAGTAATGGGGTGGCTGGGTCATATGGTACATCTAGTTCTAGATCCTTGAGGAATCGCCATACTGTTTTCCATAATGGTTGAACTAGTTTACAATCCCACCAACAGTGTAAAAGCGTTCCTATTTCTCCACGTCCTCTCCAGCACCTGTTGTTTCCTGACTTTTTAATGATTGCCATTAAAAAAGCATTATTACTTTTTATTTTGGAGATGGAGTCTCACTCTGTTGCCCAGGCTGGAGTGCAGTAGCACTATCTTGGCTCACTGCAACCTCCGCCTCATGGGCCCAAGTGATTTTTCCACCTCAACCTCCCGAGTAGCTGGGACCACAGGCTCACAATGCCATGCCTGGCTAATTTTTTGTATTTTTTTTTAGTAGAGATGGGGGTTTCACCGTGTTGCCCAGGCTGGTCTCGAACTCCTGAACTCAGGCAATCTGCCCCCTTCGGCCTCCCAAAGTGCTAGGATTACAGGTGTGAGCCACCACACCCAGCTGCATTATTACATTTTTTAAAAGCTAGATATATCCATAGGTCCACGAGGGCACAAATGGGAAAAAAAATGTTCAAATAACATGTCCAGAATTTTTTTAAAAAGACATTAGAGAGGAGAAAAACCAAGAGGAGTGACCTGACACGGTGAGAAAGAACTTCTCACTGGGAGACCAGAGAATCAAGAAGACCAATACTCCAAGCAGATTGTCAGAAAGAACACATTGTGTGTGGAGGAGGGACACAGACATTGGGCTGAAGAGGGAGAAATGTGGAAACCCTGCAAAGGGTTGCCAAGCACCAGGATTTGTTCCTGGCGTTATGCAGCTCTTGGGGAAGGGGTGAGTTAAATAAGCATGGAGTGGTTCACTCTCACCATGGACCTCCAGAATCCTAGCTGCAGAAGATCCCATGACCCCCTGGACATTTGAGATGGCAGGGAGAGCTGTTTGAAGAGTTGGCAGAGAGGGGACTCCAGCCTTTGTGGAGCCCAAATGGTTTGACATGGGAACAACTGCAGTGCAGCATGGCCAGGGATGCCCATCCCCCAAGGCTCACCACACTCATTTAGGCAGCTTTGGCCTTTCTTGGCTGTTGGATCTGAGTAGAATAAAGTTACCTTGCCCACGGGATGGAGCGATTCTGATCTGAACACCCTCCTGTGTGCCAGTCTCTCCTATGGTCTCTGCCTGGCCACAACCACTAAAAGTGAAGCCTCAGATGCTCAAACAAGGTGCTTCCCAGTGGCCACCACCATAGGTCCTTCACTGGAAGATCACACCTAACTATCAGAGAGCATCTGTTCAAGGGACCCCACCAGCACACAACTGCCCACAGCCTCCCCCGACTGCTTCACTGGCACACACTTGCCTGCAGCATCCTCCCACCACTTTGATGGCATACAATTGCCCCAAATTTCTGCCAACTGCTTTGCTGGTGCATGTGAGTCTGTGGGCCTCACCATCCTGGTGCCATCAGTGTAAATGTACGCACAGACCCTGCTGAGCCACCATCCTGCCACTGCTGGTGCACATGTGGACCCTGCTACACCACTGTCCTACTGCCACCAGTATGTGAACATGTGTGGACCCTGCCATGCTGCTGCCACTTGTGTACACACAGGCATGTACACAAATGCTGCCGTAGCATTGCCCTGTTCCTGCTGGAATGTACCAGTGCACACCCTGCTGCCATTACCCTGATGAAGCCCTTTTAACAGCACCTCCATCAAAGTGTTGTTGCCAGCAGACCCAGGATGCCTTGCTACCTCCAGTGAAGCAGATGCTTAACATTGAGGAGCTAGAGAACAAAGCCATGGGCCTGGTCCCAGGCCCCCAATGTTAGAATATACAGCCCAGGAGTACTGAGCTGAGCCTCAGCCCTCTGAAATTATCCAGCAAAATAGCCAGTCAACTGAACCCAACTGTCACCACAGTAAGGTCCTCAAGGATATCAAAGAATATAAAAGCAAAAAGCTCCATCCAAGGAATAGCAACTTCAAAAATTAAAGAAACATCACCCCACATAGAATAGAGAATCGGTGCCAAAACTCTGGCAACTGAAAGGGCAGACATGTCTTCCTATCTTCAAATCCTCAAACTAGCTCCTCATTAATGATCTTTCCCAGACAGAAATTACTGAAATGTCAGACATATAATGCAGAATCTTTATGGCAATGAAGCTCATTGAGATTCAGGAGAAAGTTGAAACCCAGTTCAAGGAATCTAAGGAA